>NC_000080.6:28770936-29090103 GCF_000001635.26 Mus musculus | reverse complement strand
AGGGGAAAAAAAAATAAGATTGTAAACCCACCACAGAGTACTGCCTAATTTTGAATTACATTATTTGGCTATGAGGACACAAGAGTCTTGCATCTGTATGGGTTTGCTTCTTGCTGAAATGCCTAGGTACTTTGGGGATTGCCTAGCCTGGGTACTTGTGTGAGAATTCTCCAGCTTAGCTTCTGACCTAAGGAATAAAGGACTGGGAGAACCCGCATTTTACCAGGTTGAATGATGTTTCAATTTCAACTTCTAACACTCAGGCCCACAGCTTCTTGGTCCTGGGACTAGGTGGGCACTTGGATACTGAGATAGTAGATGAACTACGGGAGTCAATTCCATGTTTTGAATATGCAGTGTGCTTTAATATTACCCTTGGATGCTAGAAATGGCAAGCAAACGGAACCAGCAACAACCATGCAACCACTACCCAAGATGTCAGAAGCCTTCTAATCACAAGTGCCCTGCCCAAACTGACTTATGAAGCTCTAGTAGCATCCTGCCTGTTAGCATGTATCAGAGAGGCCACCTGAATGTGAGGATCTACTATATAAGGTTACATTTTAAAGAAAAATTAATTAAATATTTACAGAGGAAAGAAGTCTGATCCTTGGACTAAGAAACGTGTCTGCCAGAAGGTATATTTAGGGTAGTCTTCACAGAAGTCAGACATGACAATGGACCTGATTTGTCATCATCTCATTCCTCCAGTTGTGAAGCTGTGCGTGCTTCCCTTCCCTTTGTCCCGTGCTTTCCTTTTGTCCCCAATGCTGATCTGATGGATCACAGAGATTGTTCCTCGTTCTAGTGTAGATGCAGTTGGGGCCAGACTGGCTGTGCCCAAGCTAAAACCACAGACCCTGTCTTTCTCTGTGGCCTTCTTGTTCCAGTCCCCTGTAGATGCAACCCACCCCTCTTTCATGCACGGTGAGAGCCAAGGTCTCCTGACATCTCAGCTTCAGGGAACCACATGGCTGCTGTAGGTTCTGTCATCCTACCCAACAGATTTACAAGGGATGCTTTGTGGTGTCCCATCCTCTGCCAGCTTACTTACTCTGTCCTTACTCCCTGCTGGGGTGACAAGACATATAGAAGTAGGACCGGACAGGATATTTCTCTTAAAGTATTACACTTAAAGGAAAGAAAGCAAAAGAAAATAGAAGAGGGAAGAAGAAAGGAAAGAAGGAAGAGAGGAAGGGAGGGAGGGAGGAGGAAGAAAAGAAAGACCATTTACCCCCTTTTCTTCCCTTCATTTGCTGTTTATGTCTTTATGTTTCATCATGGAAGCAGTAGAAAATATATTTCCTCATTTTCTTCCAACGAGTTCCCCCTTTAGGTAAACATTTAAGAATTGGCATCTGTTGCTTGCAGATACCAAAGCAGCCTGACCTATTGTTCTTGAAATCACACTGTCAACTCTGGCTTTGATACCTGCTCTCAGGAAGTTCACAGCCCCACCTACTCTAACCCAACTGCAGTGTTGCCCATCTTTCTAGGCTTCTCATTGAGAGCATGGGTTATGGGTTCCTGCTGCACGATAGATGTTTGAACACATCTACCAGTCAGTGCAAGTAACAAGAAGACACCAATCAAATTCCATTCCATTCACCCTCACATACAAAGGCCTGCTGATGTGGCAAAGGAGGTGGAATGAAATTAAATATGAAGGGAAGATATGGGCTCAAAGGAGACTGAGCACAGGGAAGCTGTATACTACAGACTCCAGGGGTGGCAGTACTGACAGGCATCTATGCAAGCACTTGGTGTCTACCTGTGGATCACATAGCTGGGGAAACCTCCTGCAGAGATCCTGTCTGCATCCTAGAAACTCACCACAGCCTTGATGCTGCTGCCTGGCTGAGGTTAGGAATTGCACAGGGCTCATGGGATGCCGGGAAGAGGGACTTGGCTACTAGATGCTTCCTTCTCTGCTTCACCTTCCCAAGCCTTCTGTCCTTCCCTTGTAAGATGTATGTTTATTGAAAACCTATCAAGCTGTTCACTCCTTTAGAAGCCAGGAAACCAGAATCCCCCTGATATTTTGTGCTTGACCTCTTATGGTCAAGATTTATTTTGTCACTAAGCTCATAAATAAGAAGATAAATAAAATGCATAGCAGATTTAGAATATTCTCTGCAAAAACAAAAAAAAAGCAAACAATAACAACAACAACAACAAACTCACTGAGTGTGTGAGAGAAGAACGGGAAAGGAGGAGAAGCTGCCTACCTCTGTCTTCAGAGATAGTGTTCTTAGTTTCTCTATATACTGTAAGCTGACATCTGGAAGGGGAAGGAGAAATCTCCATCCAGACTGTGGAGCTTGGGCCATGCCAAGCTTGAGCCATGCATATGCAAAGACCCTGAGGACTGGAGATACCCGAAGTACCTGGGGTCTAACCATGGACTTAGGACAGACTTCCAGAGCTGGTTCATGGACATGTCTCTCCTTGCACTGTTAGCTCCTGATGATGCAGTCACTACAGACACCTACCTTTCTCCCTGTCAATCTGTGCATGTGTCCGTCGGAGCTGCCTGCACCCGAATGAGGATACACTCTACACCTGGAGCCTCCTGGTCCTAGGCACACAGAAGGCCAGTGTGCTGAGGGACAAGTAACATCCCACCAGGCTTCTGAGCACAGCCAGACACTAGACACCATCTCCCAGGGAACCCAGCTCTCAGGTGTGGGCTCCATGCTGGGTCCCCATAATTCCCCCAGGGAAAGGAAGATCCATTTCCAGTGGCGCCATGCCCGTCAAAGTACCTGCTATATCTCTGCAGCTCTGGAAGGAAAACCATTGCACTGAGCCTGTCTTGAGGTCTGCTTAAGTGCACTGATAAATCTTTAAAAGCAATCCGATCTAGTCTAGAGTGCCGTGCCACCCTGGGCACATCCACCCCCGCACTTGCACTTCCGTGGACACACAACTGGGCCACACTTCTTTCTTTCCAGCCCAGGCTCCCAGCACCTGTGCCTTCCATCCTCCTTCTCCTGCTCATTTGATCTGAGATCCAAGTTTACACTTAAGTCTATCAGGCAGCATTAAAAATCACTAGTAGGCACCAGAAGAAAATCTGGTTTAGAGATGGCAATTTCTACTGCTTTATGTTTGGGTGAAATAATTCGATGCCCCCAGCCCCCGATACTCATCTTTACACTCAGCACACTTTGACCTCTGTTTTACTAGATTAATTTCATATCTAGAATGCCCCATCTTGGATGATAAATTAGCAATAAAAAGCTCATCAAAATGTAATTACAGGCAATGTGTTGAATAATGATCTCTTAAAAATTCCTATAGATTTGTCTGCACCTCCTTTCCCTAGTGAGGGAAATGAGCCTCAGCTGCTGGCTACTAGCCTGGGCCAGGAATGTAAACCCCAGCCACACTTCCAGGCTAAGACTTGCGTGCTGGTTTCTATCAGAGCCGATGTCATCTCCTTGATCAATCACGCTGCTGCATGGGCTGCACATCTTTATGCAATTTAAAGGGCCATCTCCACAGGCTAGGAAGACAGTGAAGTATCAACGTGAGGCAGAATGGGACTCTCACCTCCTCTCTCTCTCTCTCTCTCTCTCTCTCTCTCTCTCTCTCTCTCTCTCCTTATTCACTGGCTGTAACGAGGAAGACAGTAAAGTATCAATGTGAGGCAGAATGGGACTCTCATCTCCTCTCTCACCTTCTCTCTCTCTCTCTCTCTCTCTCTCTCTCTCTCTCTCTCTGTCTCTGTCTCTCTTTATTCACTGGTTGTAACTAGGAAGACAATAGCAAGCAGACCAGTGTAGAGACACTACAGTAGACGCTAAAGCTTTCAGAACTTCAGATTCCAAGATCTTGATTCTCCTGAAAAAGGGAGCAGGAGCTATCTGCCTCTGAGGGGAGAGTAAGATGGCCAAATGAAACTAGGCTTCTCCTAGGGGTCCTGTCTGCTCTCTCCAGAAAACTGAGTGACCTAGATCACTCAGCCCTATCCTCCTAGCATGAAAGGGCCCTGGAAAACCTACATATGAATTCGAGGGCAGAATATTCAAATGCTTTCACTGTTGAGAGTGCGCATGCACACTTATTTGAATAACTGAAGAATTCAATCATGTGAATGCCAACAATTATCCCTCTGCGTTTACGTTTTAGGAAGACCTTGCATCTGAATCCCCATGAGAGCATTAAATTGCTATCTAATTAGCAGTCCCAAATTATATATATTTAAAAGATAATGAAGGGTTTGAAGACTGTTGGAATAACTGGTTATACATTTAAATGAATCACCAAAAATTTGTTAGTAATATGTGGAGTTTTCTTTTATTTCTCGATTCCCTCTTTGAAGTTCAGTAGACCCAACCTCGCAGGGTTAAGTCTGGTAGCAGAAAGATAAAGGCAGATGTTTTTAATTATTGCAACACAAACTCCCAAATAATTGTAAGCAGCTGTCATTTTTACATAATCCTGAATGATAAGACCCAAAGAATGCAAATAAAAGTGTTGAGACATCAGGCTTTGGGGACACAGTAATTTAATCCCTTCACACCACTGAAATGATGGCTCTGTTTGGTGGAGGAGCCTGCTCTTAATTTTTTTCTTAGCTATTACTGACCACGTGGAGAGCAAATATATTTCCAAAATACAGCCCAGGTACCACTTCTACTCTCGTTTGGAATGTTCACTGGATGAAAGCAAAATGCCCAGACATTTAGATTACCCAAGCTAGGAAATTGTCTGATCTGGTCAGAACTCACATTGAGTTCTTCTCAGCTTCACCTGTCCCTTCAACTGTCCTTGACCAGTCACCTCCTCTCTCCATTAATTGGCAGAGTAGGACAGTGCCTGGTAGCAGGCCTTTGGATTATAGCTGAGGGTTTTACTAAATTAAACTGTATATGAGTAGCAGCCATGCAGAGGCAGCAAGGTGATCTGGCCTAACAGCTCCACAGGTAGAGTGCTGGGTTAAGATCTTAGAGTTGTTTCTTTTACACCTCTCTTTCTGAAAGGCTGGGAGACTGATAATAGCAAGCTCAGGTGACATTTAGCAGAAGCACAATGGCATTCAGATTGTTAGCTAGCCCTTTAGAACTGTGACAAAAATCCCTGAGGAAACCCCCTGAAGGGACGATGATTTCAGCTCATGGTTTCAGAGGATTGGGTCACTGGTCAGCTGACTCTGCAGTTTGTTGTATATGAGGCTGGCCATGGTGGTGTAGGATATGGGGGGACAAACCTGCTTGCCTCATAGTGGCCAGGAAACAGAAGGAAAATGAGGAAAGGGTTGGGGACAAGATGTGATCATCAAGGACCTGCCTCTAGTGACCTTCTTCCTTTAGTGACATTTGATGTTTTTACATCTCCAGAACCTCCCAAAATATCACAACAAGCTAGGGACCTTTGAAACAAGCCTGTGGGAACATTTCATATCCAAATTGTAGCATAGTCCTAAAGACAACAAAACTAAAGTCTACATGGTCAAGGTATATAGTTCATACCAGGTTAGGCTAGAGCTATGTTCCACAAGAGACAAAGCTAAGCCATCAACTAGAAGAAACTATATTCACAGACACACACACAGATGAACACATAGACACACACACACAGGCACACAGAGACACATATTCACACACAGATACACACACATGCATGCACACATACATGCCCAAGCACAAACACAAACATACAGATATACATACACAGAGAAGCACACACATAGGCACACACACATACACACACGTACACACATTCTGAAATGTACCAAAAATCCTAATACCACTCTGCTAAAGTATTCTTGGGCCATTTTCTCTTGAATTGGGACCTGGCTTGACACATAGTTGGAAGCAGAGACCACTGTCCAAATGAATGGAGCTTCAGCCTCCAGGAACAGGAAATAGAAACAGATAAAAAGGAGTCAAATTAGGCCAATGGGTCCATTTGAACTATTTGTAAGTGTTAACTGAGGCATTTTTAAGTGGTATTACCACTTCCCAGATATGAGGGTTTTCGGAGTACCATGTGTCCTGAAAACCAGTGAAGTGGCATGATTCTCAATGAACCTCCAGGTTTCCAGATGTACTCCAAGAAGAGTTAGGGGAGGCACAGAGAGGTTTTTTTTTTTTTTTTTTAACATTATGTGAATCATAGTTCTATAGCAGGTTCAGTATTAATATGGTTTAGGTTTCCCTTACAGTGTGTCCATGCTCACTCTTGTGTATTCCAAAATATCATTTTGTGTGCACTGCATACGTGTGTGTGTGTAAGTATGTGTGTGTATGTGTATGTGTGTTTGTGTATGTGTGTGTGTGTGTGTAAGTGTGTGTGTGTGTGTGTGTGTGTGTGTGTGTGTAAGGGCAGGACTTCTTAAAAGACTTCATCATCATAAACTCAGCCATCTCCTTCATGCCATTGTCCCCTTCCTGTGACACATCTCAGTTAGACCCTGGGCAACAACCTCAGTTTAGAACAAGAATCTTCCTTAGCACATTCTCTTCATAGAGCAGAGCCATATCTGACACCTCTGAAGTGTCAGCTCTGCCACTGTCAACTGTGTGACCTGAGGTGTGTTTACTTAACCCTCTGGCCTCGGGTCTCTCCACAGAAAATGAGAACAGAAACGAAGCTTCCTACAAGGCTTATAAGGATAGAGGAGTAAACTCTCTGGAGGCCCCATAGCAAGGCAGCCATGGAGTCACTGTGATGCAGGTGCATGGGGCATACATCCTTGACATGTTCACTCCTGTGTTTCCTGGAGAGCCTACTCCTGGCCAGGCAACTCTTAGCACCACACATAAGAAAAGGCTCCCTTCTCCAAGATGCTTCAGAGCCAATGTAGGAAACAAGTAAGCTAGAGTCCTGTATCATACCATGGGGCCACCAAGCAAGGCTGAGATAATGAGGGGAGACTTTATTTTTTTCCCATTTTTTATTAGGTATTTAGCTCATTTACATTTCCAATGCTATACCAAAAGTCCCCCATACCCACCCACCCCCACTCCCCTACCCGCCCACTCCCCCTTTTTGGCCCTGGCGTTCCCCTGTTCTGGGGCATATAAACTTTGCGTGTCCAATGGGCCTCTCTTTCCAGTGATGGCCGACTAGGCCATCTTTTGATACATATGCAGCTAGAGTCAAGAGCTCCGGGGTACTGGTTAGTTCATAATGTTGTTCTACCTATAGGGTTGCAGATGAGGGGAGACTTTAAATGGACCCCAAATAGACACAGTTCAGACAGGAGTACATCTCAGTGGAGTCCATGGGGTCAGTGGTCTACCACTTGACTCTGAGTTAGAGTCAAGGGTTTGAGGAGCAGATGGAATGAGGTGCCAGACCAGAAGGTAAAAGTATGATGACCTTTTAAGCAGCCAGTTCTGTCTAGCTGGGGGACTACAAAGAGAGGAAGGAAGTGGTAAAGATGGCAATACTAGCAGAAGCCAAGTGACAGGAGTTTTGAGATATGCCTGAGTATTAGTCGTCATCCTATAGGGCATGATGACTCTGTGCCAAAGCACTGATAAGCTCTGATTTTGGTTGTAGAATCCCTCAGTCTGAACCTAGGGAGTGGGTTAGAGATGAAGAATTCAGGCAGAGACTGGTTTGGTGCAGTTATCTATCCTCTTCCAGGGGAGCACTTCCTTGGTGGTTGACAATAAGCCGATGACTTGCCTAATGTGACTCAACTTCAAAGCACTCAGAAGTGAGAAGAATTCATAGCTGTGGTAGCTTGCTTCACTGACCTGCTGGCCCATCCAAGCTCTGCCCACATTTCCATGGTCACTGGCAGTGAAAGACTATGAGAACTCAGGCAACCTTGCAGGGGACCTTGGCTTTTCCATGAGTCATAAATCACATCAGAAATCTCTTGGGTTTACTCAGACCACCATGTATCTATCCAAAAACATTTTTTAAAAGATACATCACTCTAATTGGCACTGACACACACACACACACACACACACACACACACACACACACACACACACACAGAGTAACTCACTAAACAAAAGCTAAATATTTTGCTGGGTCATCAGTGAGACTGGCAGGGGTACTGATGGATGGGATGGAAACCTCCGTAGGTTGGAGGTCAGAGCATGGCTAGCAGAGAGAGCATACATCAGACAAAGTGCTACATGTTCATTTAGGCTTCAGCTCCCTGGAAGGTTTGAAACAAGGGCTGCCCAGGTGCCAAGAAAGGAGAGTGACTAGTTAGAAGGGAAAGGTGGTCACAGGTATGAATCCTTCACAGATATTGTTAGCAATTTTACCAGGAAAAGAAAACCACACCAAAGCTCCCATTCTGTCATCCCAAACATCTCCCTAGATAACAATCTCACATTGCACAGACACAGGCATATTTGATGAAGCTGGGGCGTATTGACATGAACTGCTACTACGTAGCATCAACTAGTTGCTTGGTTGGGAAGGGAGGAGCTCTTTGTCCCTTCTTTACAGCATTCACCTATACTTCATTTGTAGATCTGTCTCGTTCGTGTACTTATCAAACACCTCTGGGCACTGAGAGGGGGCTAGGCTCTGACTTACAGTCCTGGGTGAAAGTAGCCACATCCGGAGCTCTCTCCCCATCATATGGTTAGCTGCTGCCCCCTATGAAAGGCCAGGTTATCTGCAGAGCCTATGCTATTAGCTTGAGATCTTATTTGTGTGGGTAAGGAAATGTTTCTTCTTTGCCCTGGCAACTCTAGAATCAGTTTGCCGTGCCTAATTAGACCTCTTTAAAATGGTGTGACAGCTGAATATACCCTAGGGTCTTCTGATACCCTTAATGTAGTAATCATGGGTAAGTGCTAAATTTAAAAAAAAAAAGTTCCTTTTTTTTATTTTTCTGCAGCCAGATATCACAGGTTAGCTTCCAAATCACAAGGGTTCTCTTCACCCTAGACAGTACCTCCTAATGGCAGGGGGGTGCCTGAAAACCTTCATGAATTGGGATTTGGAAGAAGCCAGACCCACCCCCAGGAGCTCAGTACAACTCTCAGAGATTCTTGAGTTCATTTAGGAGGACCTCTCACATCTAACTTTACACAGGATTTGTCTCAAAGTAATATCCTGACTTAGAGAAATTGTTCCCTAGTTAGCTGTCCCCTTAACTTGAATGCCACCCTGTCCTGCCTTTTCTTCTAGCAGCTGTCTGTCTTCATTGACATCTCACCTCCTTCACCAGGCCTGGCACCGCCCCTCTCTTCCCAGCACCCAATCCCTGGTCTTCCTTTGGGCTGGCACCAAATGTCCTTCCTGTTAAGCAACTGAGCACATTTTAATGTCTCTGACTAGCTTGCTATAACCAGACAGACTGGCTTCTTGAGAATTAAGTCTAATCCAGCCATGGTACAGTAAGCCACGTTTGACCTGCAAAACCACGGTGGGGCCAGGCCACCTCCTCCCCACACACAGCGTGTGACTCATGACTTCTAGGAGGACAGTGATTGAGATAAAGGTCATTTTGGATTTCAAAGCAGTTTCTTTAATTGTTGTTGGGGTTTTTTTGGGGGGGTGATTTTTGTTTTGTTTTTAAACACCTAAGCCATTTTAGTTTTATAGCCATCAAAAGAATTTTGTAATCAAACTACTGGAAAGTGTGTAGAACTTTTCATCTTCGAGACAGTTAAAAACATTAATTAACGAGAACAGGGCACCTCTGAGGAAGAGGAAATGGCTCTGTCTGGACATGCCCCACTGCCCCTCTCTCAACTCCCTGCTGCTGTGAGACACACCCCTGTGGTCCTGGATCTGGGCTTCTCATCTTCCCAAGGCTTAGAGGATTTCATCTCCAATACAGAGCCATGGGAATTTATGCCAGGGCATGATGCGTGTGTCATGGCATGTGTGTGTATTGTTGGGCGAGGGGAGTCCAGGCTACTGTAGAGTAACACACCACAGGGGCAGCATTATTTGGGTGGAAATTCCAGTTCAAGTGCTATCTTCCAGTCCTGTAGACACTTGTCTGAGGCCCTGACAGGAATCATGGTGAATTAAATAGTCACTGTAAACTGGGCCCAACCAAGTACAACCCTGATTCCTTGAAGTCCCTCACTGTATAGTCTTATTAATCTGGAACTGTCACTGAACACTAGGGCCAGTTGCAAAAGACACTCAGTGTGCTAGAGGCCTACATAGCCTTCACTTCCTCATAGAGAAATGTGGGCCTAGTAGGATTTGCCTTCCAGATGGTTCTGTCTCCACAACTGAGCACTTACTTTCTGTCCTGACAGAGATGGTTACCTGCACTGAGGGTCAAGCTAATGAGATGGGGACCACACCAGGGAGGGAACTCAGACACCAGGAAGAATTGATCTGTTTCTCAGTTCCACTGCTCGCTACCCATGTCGCCAAGAGATCAGGCTCTATTTTTCCCATCCTTGAAATCATTCACCCTTCCTGGAGTTGGGAGAATTTGATAAGACACAGACAGTATTTAGGGTAGTTCCTAGCCCAAAACATTTTCTATTTAGAATAGCATGGGGCCAAGGGTCAGGGTGGGCAGTCATGTGAGCAGAGCAGAACATGTGGTCACCTGTTTTATGAATTCCTGATTGGGAGATGTAATGAACATCGGAAGGTGAAAGAAATAATTGCTTTCAAGTTCTCTGGAGAAGACTGCAGTGCCCCCTGTGTAGAGGTGGTGAGGGTGGTATTTTTAATTGCAGTACTGTTTCATTCAAAAATTTCTACAAGGAGCAACTAATACAGGAAGGTTGGAAAAAACTAAGAGAAACAGAAGGGATTCAAGCCATTTAGAGGGCAACATGCAGCTTAGTCTCAGCTGCTGATTCCTAGGAGAGCTGGGGCTGACAGGGGCCATGGGAATCCACTTCCCAAAGACTGGTCACTATCGAGACCTTGGTTCGCCACTGGCAGGATGAGATCCAACTGTAGTTGTATAGGGGGAAGAGATGTCACTCTGCCACAAGTCTGCATGTCCTTCTCTTCTGCCTTGAGAAAAGGCCATGGATGCAGCCTGATGTTTCCCATTAAGCAGTGTATGCATTAAGAAGCAGTGCATCCTGGGAGTGGGCACTGTGTGATACTGCTCTCATTGCCTTAGACACCAACCCTGGCATCAGTGGTCACTAACATTGTCCGAGGGGGACATTTTTTAGGCTCTATTTGTTAGAGCCTATGATGTTATGGTTGGGTTCAGCCACATTTTTTTTTCAGTGCTTTTCAAGGTGTCCCTGGGAACTGAGGGCTGTATCTTCCATCTAGTGAGGGATGCAATGGGGTTCAGAGGTGTGAACAGCTTGCCTTAGTTCATAAAGCAGGAAGACTTGACAAAGTCTAGCTCCCAGTCCCTAGCTTTTAGCTGCCCTCCAACAGCCTACTCTGAAGGAGTCTGAGCCATGAATAGTGAGCTGAGACCAAGAACTTGAAGGTTGACACTGATCCCCCTGCAGCAGTTCTTCTGGGT
Organism: Mus musculus; assembly: GCF_000001635.26. Classification (NCBI taxonomy): domain Eukaryota; kingdom Metazoa; phylum Chordata; class Mammalia; order Rodentia; family Muridae; genus Mus; species Mus musculus. The sequence continues at coordinate 29,078,699 of NC_000080.6, read as the reverse complement.
CTTCCTAAGACTCATTGTGCCTGGCACAGGAACTGAGACCCATTTGGAACCCATCAGAAGGTGGGCTGAATAGATGATTGTCCATAGGAGAGAAATGCCTGTGTCCCTTTGGAAACAGTCTCTTTAGCCTTGTGGGCCAGGGGAGAAGATGGAGTGGGGGAAAAGGGGAAGAGAGAGAGGTCTTTAGCAGGGGAAGGTCGTGCCTGCCTGGTGAGAGAAACATCCTTCTGGGTGACTGGCTCTGGGTTGACCATGCCCTCACCTAGAAGATACTGTCCTTGGTATGGTGTCTTCTTCCCCATTTCCTTCCTTCCTTCCTTCCTTCCTTCCTTCCTTCCTTCCTTCCTTCCTTCCTTCTTTCCTTCTTTCCTTCTTTCCTTTGGTTTTTGTTTATTTGCTTGTTTGTTTTGGTAGCCTATAGCAGCATGAACACCTAATCAATTAGGTCCCTACCATATTTGTTGCACAAAGATCACAAGTATATGTGTGGGTAGTGCCCTTGGGCTTTTCCCAAAAAGACCCACAGAATGAAGAAGCAAAGCCATTGTCATTTTTCTTTAAGTCAGAATGGCCATACCTTGACCTATCTCATTGTGCTTCCAAAGCCAGTTTGCAGGTAACACAGAAGATGGTTCTATCCAGACCATTAAAAACTGCACTTCAAGCCAGCCCTTGGGGAGTTCTTACTTGTTCCAAAGAGGGGTGTCTTCTTGTTCCATCGTTCCAGCCACTGGCTTGTTTGTGTGCTCACCACATCTGGCCTTTATTTGAAACTCCACCTCAAAGTATTTCATAGCACACAATATCTTTCCTTATTAAATTCTCCTGTACATTTTTTTTTTCGTAAAACAGGCACCAAAAGCTGCAGGCCTACCTGTGGCTCTGAGACTGTGTTCATAAACCTTTGGAAACCATTTGTGATTCGTTAATCACATTTTCAAAGGAAGTTACAGATTATAGATATGCTAACAATTGCCATATACGGTGCCTGGCACTGTAATGGGCTCCTTACGAATGAGGAACAAGGAAAGGAAGTTGGAGAGCCAGGCCTGGGATTTGTCCCACACAGAGGCTGCATGGGGGAGGGGAGAGCCAGTCTCAGAGCTTAACTATTATACTGTTCCTTGGAGGAGGCATGGAGGGAAAGTATGTAGAGCTGAGCTCTGCTTAAGCACAGAAGTGCACTCAGTAGGTGGCAAGGCATTTTATAAATCAGATGTTCCCAAATAATCATTAAAGTTATGAAGTCTGTAAATGTTTCACATAAAATGTATTTTTTTAAAGGAGTGCATTTTGCTAGAGAGATGGCTCAGTGGTTAAAAGTGCTTACTGCTCTTGCAGAGACCCGGGTTTTATTGACAGCACTCACATCAGGCAGCTTACAACTGCCTCTCACTCTAGTTTCAGGAGACCCCACACTCTCTTCTAGCCTCTGTGTGCTCCTGTACACATATGGGGCACATAAATCCAGACAGGCATGTACATACACACAGAGACACATAGATATAATAAGTAAATGATCTTTACAAGCTGTTCATGTATAAAGAGAAGGGAAGGCATTCGATGTATACAGTCTGATCACCTGATGCTTGGAACTCCAGGTAAGATTATTTTCAAGAGAAGTATGTGGTATGGGCTGATGTGGTGGTACAGACCACTAATGCCAGGCCTTGGGAGGCAGGCAGGTACATCTGTGTGAGTTGGAAGACAATCCAGTCTACATAGTTCTGGACTAGCCAGGACTAACAGGATACCCTGTCTCTAAAAGGAAAGGGATCAATTTGGGAAGCATACATTGACACATCCAAGAGGGCAAAGATGTCAGGTACGGTGTGGTCTAGGTATACATATATCTCCAGGATTCTCATTTCAGGCACAGTGTGGTCCAGAGCTATCCTATTCCATTTCCACTGCTTTCCCACAAGGGGCTTCATTTCCAGGTTGACTTAAACTAGGGGTCAAGGTGGCCATGAGGTGCTCCAAGCTCCAAGCTCACATCTCATAACATTAGCAGTGCCTGTACGTAGGGAACTACCTTTTCCGGGGCAATCCAAGAAAGCATCCCAGATGGAGTCTTTTGCGTTTCTTTTGCATTGTTGTAGGTTATGTCCCCATCTCTGAACTAATTCCTGCATTCTGGAATGATGTATATTGGCCTAGGTCCCTTGAGTGGTGATAAAAGAAAATGAACGGTTAGAGATGTGGCATACATGAGAGGATGCAGATGTAACTCCCATGGTAGGATGCTTGCCTACAATGTACAAAACCCTAGGTTCAATCCCCAGACACACTTAAGCTGTCCATAATGGTGCAAGTCTGCATTTGCAGCGCTTGGAATGTAGAGGCAGGCAGATCAGAAGTTCAATGCCATCCTCAACTACATAACAAATTCAAGTTCCACTTGGATTGTGTGGAACCCTATCTCCAACAAAGAAAAAAAAAGTCAAGGAGTTTAAACAGATTTCTCTCTTGTAAATGTTACCTCAGCAGAGCTGAGTACCTTAACACAAACATGGATATCTCTGTCAAGTGTCTAGACTCCCAACTTGTACATAGCAGAGGGGGACAATTGGTCATCCTTGTGTGACACCAACATATTCAGCAAACACTTCCTGCCTGTGACAGTGACAGCATTATTGAAGTCTCCTTCCTTTTGAGGAATTGGGGAGTGCTCAAGTCTGCACAGAGTCAGGTCTTCCTGGGTCAAGCACTCCTGTTCTGCCTGGGATGAGCTGCCAAGGGGGGAGAAGGACTTAGCCTGCCTGTCCTGGCAAGTTCTATTACCCCTACTTTACAGCTTGGTGGGAAGTGCTGAAGCAGGTCAGTGGTTTGCTTAGCACCAGACATCCAGGGTGAGGTGGGCAATGGTAGTGCCTCTGTACTCTTTTTTTTTTCTGACAAAATCCTGGGCATATTTTGAGGATAAAGATGTGTTTGGTATTTAGGACCTTAGAGTCAGTTTAAATTTAACAAAAGCTGAAATAACACGAGGCTCATACAGAAATTAAGGCAGGGTTTAGCAGGTGGTGAGGTATCCTTCCCAGTGCTGGCTATATGATCTTATTTGATTTTGCTATTGCATGTGTTACTTAGCTTGTCAGAGCCCATCTTCCTAACTATGGGACAGTGGGATGTGCAATGATAGAAGCAAAAATAAGGGAGGGGTACTCTAAGTAAGTTTGTGGGAAGAGAGGGGTGATGCTTAACTATCTGTCTTTACTGTTTTACACTTTGCATGTGTGTGGTACATGTATGTATTTGTCATGGGTATTTGCATGTGAACATGCAGATCTGAGTGCATGTGTGTACATGTATGTCCTGAAGCCAGATGTCTATGTCCGGTATCTTGGTATCTTTCTCAGTAATTCTCTATTCATTTTTAAAGGCAGGGTATCTTATAGAATCTGGTGTTCATTGGTGGCAAGACTGGCTGATCAATGAGCTCCAATGATCTGCCAGCCTCTGTCCCCATACCCAGTACCAATACACTGCATCTCCCTTTTACATGAATCTTGGGGATCTGAACTTGCATGGCGAGAACTTCACCATCACCATAGCCCCCAAATGCCTTATACTGTCAAGGTATTCAGTGTGTGTGTGTATACATGGTGTGTGTGTGTGTGTGTGTGTGTGTATGTGTGTGTGTGTGTTCTGAGTAATTAAATAAAGGAACATTGTGAAGTGACCAAAAGATGAACTCCTTCTTCCAAAGCAAAACAGAAGAATGGTTCTGACCCATCAACAGGCAGACCAACAATCTGTGATAGTATGCTTTTGAAGTTCAAGTTCTGGGCTGCCTGGAGTTTTTGAGAATGGTTCCTACTAAAATAGGCTTGGAAGCCAATGGCCTCTTTATCTGAGGTTCAGAAGGGCTGTCAGACTATCTTCCCACAAGGAAGGTCCAGAGTCCTAATACTCTATATACCTCCCCTGTGTCTCCTGCCTATGGCTCAGACCCAAGCCCCCCCCCCCTGCCCCCATCCTTCCTTCCTTCCCATTCCTTTTGCTTTTAGCAAGGCTGGCTCGCCCAGCTTCTATGCACACAGGAACTTTCCCTAACACGATCCAACTGCTAATCTGCTATCGTTTACAGTGGCTTCCGAGAGAACCACTTTCCTTCCTCTTCATCTGGAGTGGATCTGATGTCATAAAAGTGACTGTGAATGGTGAATGTCTTGTTAACTGGAAACCTCATAGACGAGAGTGTCGGCCCGGTTGACAACAAGCCCTTTTGAAGGCAGGCAGGGTAGCCTTCTTGGGTGGTGGTGGTGCAGGGGGAGGGGGAGACTTTCTAGAGATGGTGCAGGATCCCCACAGTGAAGTTGGCAGGGAATAAAGCGTATAGGAGCAACATTTGGCATCGTTTGGTACCACAATGATGTAAGAACCACCCCTCCTGGCCGGCCACAGTCTCCTTGATTGCACTGATGGCCATTTCAAATTTGTTTGATTCTAAAGTGGCAAAGGTTTCTCCTTTGTGTCTGGGGTACCTTCAGCAACTGTGTCTGCAATCACCAATCAATGTCTAAAGTGACAATTTGAGGTCTTAAAATATTTAGACTGACCTTGCATCTCTCTTAGATTCATTGTTTAATCAAAACAGGACTGAGTCAAAGAAGAGAAAAGAAAATGGGTACACCTCTATGCGTGTGTGTCTTGTATATATGTACAACTATGTATATATGTCAGTATACTATGAACTTGTGAAGTGTTTGCTTATCCTTAGCCTGCAGCAGAGGGCAGACTTTCCTACCTTATAAACACCCCAGTAAGCAGCAGTAAGGGCCTTAAGACACACAAATATCCAGACACAAGAATGTCCGGTCGATAAAATGGTACACTTGCTGGTTGACTAACACCGGTGATTTAGGGGGAAAAAGTGAAAGCACTCCCCAGTTATTAATGCACTCATCAGCTTTTCCAGAGAAATGCCCTAATGGCCATTAAATCTGGCAGCGATTCCCAATACTCACATCTACTGCAGGTGAAGGAGCTGTGTTTAGCTCAGCACTGCCAGGGCCAGTAGCAAACGGGAGGTCTGTGAGTCTGCAACATGTACTCAGGATGCTGAGCCAGAGTCCAACTGTGGAGACCAATATTTTGTTTCTCAGCTGAGAAGTCTGGAGGAGGTTTGAGATGGGAAGTTTATGAAGCTTAGGGGAAAGGACAAGATTTGATAAATATATGTAGGAAGCTCTTTCCTCTGACATAAAGGGCTGCGCACATTAGCTTTTGAAGAGAGATGGGTCTGCTCACCCTTCACATATTCCTTCCGAGGGTGAGATAAATATTCTTTGCACCTGACATTTTAGAGTCAAGGAATTCTCTAGACAAATGTATGCCAAGCAAAGAATTGACCTTTATAGTCTCCAAATCGGAAGAAAGGCGAATAGCCAGGGCTGACGTTAAAGTCCTTATATTGCCACCCACAGGGCTGATCTCAGGTACCTGATGTTTCCTCACAGCTCACACTCAGCAAGCAGGCCCTAGGAGGATAAAGATGCCCAGGTTGATAACTTTACGACCATTTGTCTGACTTTCTCCTCTTCCCTATGCTAGTATGAAGAAGGAAAAAAACGGAGGAAACCCAACTACAGTAGTGTGGATCTCTCTGAAGTCGAGTGGGAAGACCGGGATGATGTGGTAAGTGACCCTTTGCAGCCCTCATTGTCAAGGACAATACTGACCATAAAAGATAGGCCAGAGGACAGCAGAGGGCTGTGAAGACAACTGACCCTTCCCTTATGGTTGGAGTTGTATAGCTCCTCCTGCTAGTCTGCTGAGCCTGTACCCAGCAGGCTCTGGATTCCTCTACAGCTGATTCATTCCACTTCATCCCCAGTATAATTGTCAGGACTTGCCTTACCATCTTCAGAGAATCCTGTTGCTGGGCAACAGGAGACCCAGTAACTACAAAGACATGCCATCTACAGGCCAATAAGACAGGCTCCCAGATGGATAGAATGAACTTGTTAGGTCTACGTGGACACAACTCTTGTCACCAAAGAGTAGCAGAGGAGTGTGAGGGCTCAATTTCCCCATGTGTGGTCAGCCTCCCAGCCCCACTGCTACCTCCACTCCCAGTCCCCTGTCCTGTGCTTCTACCTGTCCCACGGGATGTCACAGGAAGCCATTTGACATCCCAGACTATCTCCTCTTGCTTTATAGAAACAGGGCTGGCGTCCTAACTCCCTTGTTGCTGCTTTCTTCATTTTCATAGCCTCTGCAATGTGAATGGCCTTAGCTAGCAGAAAGCTCAGGTTTTTCTCCCTTGTCTATAAAATGCAAAAGCCATATCTATTACAGAAATTTTACCTAGTTCTGTCTGGTTAAACCCAAGCTCAGACAAAATAAAATTGTCATTCAATAAAAACTACTGCCTCATCCACTCTTCTTTTCCTATCTGCCACTGCTTTGACATCATGGAGAGTCAATGACCAAGAAGAGTTTGCTGTCTTCTCTTCCTCAAGCACTGTGACCAGGATCCTGGTGGGTTTTTAGGGTCATCTGCAGCTCATGTGCTCTTCCCAACCCCTGCACCATTGTGGACAGCTACAATGCCAGGACTCAAATCTCACCTGTGTGGAGACTGTCTGTCTCTGGTGTGTGGCAATTACTGCTTCCCCTCATAGGTTGTCCTTGCAGATGCTTTGAGGATTGAACATACTGGTTGAATGAAAGATAAAAAATAAAAAATAAAAGTGCTTATACCACCGTGTGACTATGTGAGGATGCTGGAAATGGGCCCTCCCTCTGGGATCACAGTGCTGATTCCTACCCTGGTCCTTTGAGTAGCTTCTGCTCGCTTTCTCTTCTATGGTCACCGTTTCCCATGCTGTTTTGACCTCAAAGGATGCTCTCTGCTTCTTTCTTAGAAGTGTTGGTATTTACCATAGGCAGGATTTTTCATCTTTTCTATTGTAATCACCTAGGATGGAAGACTTGGTCATACTAACCCATACTTCCCAAGTCCCATTTCCCTCTTATTATCCTCAGTGCTCCTGCTAGTCCTGTGTGTGTGTGTGTGTGTGTGTGTGTGTGTGTGTGTGGTGAGGAGGACATCTCCTTTTGCTATTCATGGTTCTGAAATGATTTTTGTCTCCTTATCTCATTTTCCTTTATGGGTGGAGTTTCAAGTATCAGATTCCAAGCATGCATTTCATTGTCATCTAACTTACAGGGCTGGGTTCTAGGTGTCTACTCTCATATTTACCATATTCTTCATATTCAAATTGGCCTCTGGCTATTTTTTGTCTGGTTCTCTGTGGCAAGAAGCCCAAGGCATTAGTTCTTTTAATATCAATGTGCTTGACATAGGAAAACTTAAGTCACCATCTCTCCTGTGGATCTGGGCCCAAAGGAACTATTGGAGAATTTTGAAAATCTGTGTAACACATTCTCTTATGAGGAATGCACAGAGGCCCACATACCAATGTGCTAATGCAGAAGTTTGCAACTAAGTGACTAAGGACAGGGTTCAGGACAATGTGGGTAAAGGACTGTGGAAGCAGAGCTTTCTGGGCCACATAAGCAAAGCCTGCCTGGATGCAGAGAAACTGACTGGAGCATCCTACTTCCCATGGACAGCAAGGCTCGTGTATAATTTAATGAGCACGTTTATAGCATAGACCCTGCTGCATACTTCCAAAAATGACACAGTATCACATATGTCACTTAAATTTTTTGCAAAATAGTCTGGCCAAGAATAAAATAAAGGGGCTGAAAGGATGTTCATTGGTGAAGTGCTTGCTGTGCAAATGGGGGGGGGGGGCAGCTGAGGTTGATCCCCAGAACCCCTGTAGAAAGCTGGCCATGAATGGTGCAATTCCAGTTGAAATCTCAGTACTGGGGAGGAGGGGCCTGATCTCCTCTGATGGGGCCCAGCAAGAGATCCTTTTCTGAGGGATAAAATCCAACTTTAAACTCTGGCCCTCACCTCTCACATGTGTACACATACACATGTACAACCACTTGTGCATACAACTACATGTACATACATGTACCTATACAAACACACATACAAACACACACAAGAGAAAGGCAGAGCACACAGAGAAGTGTGCTCGTGACTTCCGATGTCACCATAGTATCAAATATCATGCCAATTATTGTGAAAAGACAGATATTTAGGTGGCCTGTGTGTCAGCAATGTCTGTGTAACCAGGGAGGATCATCTCCAGGGAAACAAAAAGTGTCTTAATTTTCTTTTAATTTTTATTTTTCCTCCTTCCTTTCCTTCTTCCTGCCCCTCCTAATCATCCTCCCTCCAACCTTCCCATATTTGGTCCAACTCTCAATGTGATAGCCCCTTTTTCTTTGGATACTACATATAATATTGTATATGTATATGTATATGTATATGTATATGTATATGTATATGTATATGTATATGTATATGTATATGTATATATTTGAGTGATATGTATATATATATATACATATATATATATATATATATATATATATATATATATATATTTGAGTGAGTGTGTGGGTATATGTGAATGAGCACGTGTATGCACAAATACATATAGATACAACTTGATGAGTCTGTTTTTATTGTTTGTGTGAATATGGTTTCAGGGCTGAAATTCCTAGAGATGGCTGAAGGAATTAAGAATGGTTTTCAGTTTTATTCCTGTTACATTTTAGTTGTTGCTGAATTTTCCACAGTGAACATGATTATTTCTATAAATAGAAAAGGCTCATATAAGTCACAATAGATACCAAATAAGGAACTTTTCTTGTGTACAGTCCCTCCCTCAGTGTAATGATGAGTTCATTACAGTCCCATCAAGAATTATCCCTATTTTGCAGTTGAGGAACCTGAGGCAGAGAACTTATGTCACAGGCTGTCTTAGTTAGCATTCCTATTGCTGGGAAGAAATGCCATAACCATGCAACTCTTATAAAGGACAACATTTAACTGGAGCTGGCTTACAGTTCAGAGGTTTACTTCATGGTAGAAAGCATGGTAGTCTATAGGCACACATGGTGCTGTAGATAGAAGGAGCTGAGAGTTCTACATCTGGATTAGCAGGCAGCAGGAAGAGCAAGTGAGCTACACTGAGTCGGGCTTGAGCATCTAAAACCTCAAAGCCCACCCTCAGAGGCCTGACACACCTCCTCAAACAGAGCCCCATCTACCCCAACAAGACCACATCTCATAATAGTGCCACTGCCTGTGGGAGCCATTTTCTTTCAAACCGACACAGTCCAAAGGTACACATCAGGCTATCTGATCCCGAGCCTGTGTCCTTGACACACCCACTCTAGTGTGCCACGGAGAAGGCCCTAGAGTTCCAAAGCCCCGGAAGACTCCATTTGGTATCCCATACATGTGGTGTGTTTTTACAAAGTGACTACAAAGTAAATGTCCATCCTTATGATGGTGTTGTGGGCGCTTTGAGCAGAAAACAGAAGCCTTTTCTTTGGCTAAACATGGCAGACACATTTCCCTTCCCCATTGTTCAACAGGCACCACAATCATCCAAGCCAGTGGTCTCTGAGTTTCTTGCCTCACAGTCATGAAAAATAATGATCAAAGAAGGATATCATAAGGGCAAGCAAGTGAAGTGGTTTCTTTAAGATTTATTTGTTTGTCTGTTTGTTTATGTGAGTGTTCTATATACGTGTATGCCTATATAACAGAAGAGAGCATCAGGCAGCAGAGGGCCCAGATCTCAGTATAGATGGTTGGAGTCTCCATGTGGATGCTGGGAATTGAACCAAGGACCTCTGGATGAGCAGCCATTGCTCTTAACCACTGAGCCATCTCTCCAGCCCACACGTGAAGTTTCACTGTGAAGTAAAGTGAACCCCCCTGGACCCTCCCTTGCAGCAAGGAAAGTTCTTGAAAATGAGCTTCCAAGTCCTGCTTTGGAAAGGGGCTGCATATAAGTCATGCATCCAACTGGAGCAAATTTAATTCAGTTTGAATTGTTAGTTGAGCATATGTTAAGTGGTCCAGTGAAATACATAGTCTCAGGAAAAAGCCCACCCATGGAAGAAAAGCACAAAAGGGTTAAGATTGTGTCGAGGTCCTGGAAAAGTATCAGTTTTCTTGGAGCTGTCTGTGGTTTGAGCATAACCCTAGATCTTTTATTTGCTACAGCCCTGACTGATGGCCCATAGAATGGGGGGCTACCTTGCTCTGAATCTTTATCAGTCTTTTAGCCACGGCACTACGGATTCTGTTTCTAACCCAACTGGAACCCAGGCGGTTGCAGTGTAAGCCTGTCTCCTACTGCCCTCAGAAAGCCCATACTTCTTCCCATGAGTCTCTTGGAAAGTGTCTCCAGAGCCCTTTCTTCCCAAAGCCCTATGAGGGTCTCACACTGGGACATATTCTGAGACCTTTGGTCATACACGCCCAAGGCCTTTCTTCTTCTTTATACAGTGTTCTCTCTCTCTGAACCTCACGCTTGATCCCTTGAACCTCGACTCCCTGTGAGCCCGAGCTGATGTGGAAAGGAAGGGGATCTGTGGCTGGGGCTCTCCGTGCCTGCTACCTTCATGTACTGATTGAATGTTTTCTTGGTAAAGAAATGGCTATTTACCTGCCCTGTCTCACACTCTCTTCCATCTTCACACTTGATTAGTTAACTTATAATTAGGGACTCAGAAGAGCAGGCCTCTGAAAGTTGAAAGCTCTGTCCTTACCTGGACAATAATTCACCACCAGGACAATGGGCTGTCATTACACAAGACTCAATCTACGATTACCTCTCTATCTCCTGGGAAAGCTTCCTTCAGTGGGCTCTTCCTAAGAGGGAAGAGCAACAGACCTCGGGTGGAATGAGCATCCAGCGTTAATTTAACATGATACTAGAAAAGTAGGTGCTTTGATGGAACACACAAGCTGAGGATCCCCAAGGACTCCAGGAAAGTGTTGAGAACCAGGTACCAGGGTACAGTCCAGAGGCTGACCAGGGGCTAAATTTTTATATCCCTAGAGGAGGTTTTGCCTTTTATGGTATTCATCTCATTGTAATGAGCGGTGTCTCTGGTCACTGCATAGATGCCCAGGATCTGATAGGGAACACAAAAGGTACTGTCCACTATTGCCATCCCTTTCTTGCCTTTCTTTGGGTGTGCTAAGTCAAGCATCTATACATGTGATTTTTAATGACAGCTTAATCAGCTAACATATGGACACACAAAGATTATTTTTAAAGTTTTCCTCTGCCAAGCCCTTTTCATTTTCCCCAGATGTTCATGATTACAAATCCAGGCAGTGGCAAGTTCAAAGGCTGTTCAGAACAGCACCAGCGGCCATGCTTTTCCCACTTTCTGCAGGGAAGGCGAGATTGTTGTTGCTCACCCTTCTTGTCTGAACTCTGTGGACCTCCCTTATGTGTGGGTGCCACTGACTTCTTGCATGGTTATGTGCACGGAACTCTTGGCAATACACAGCCCATTAAGATAGAAGAGAGTCTTTTTTGGGATGTTCCAGCCTTGCAGAGTGCATTTCAACCATTAATCTCTTCACTCCCCTGATAGTGAGGACAGAATATCACCTTCCAATGGGTTCTGGATCCCAGGGATGGAAGTGTCTAGAAGACCTAGCTATTGGGATGTAAAACCACAGACCATGATATAGTCGACTTCTAAAACTTGTTCTTTGAGAAATCAAGAAATAAAAACATATATAATTTTATATTAGTAATAAGATAAGTTTATCCTCTGATTTAGGTACCCGAGGTTAGGAACTTGTGTGTGTGTTTGTATGTATGTAAAGGTATGTGCACCACATGCATGAAAAAAATCCCTTTGAAGCCAGAATAGGGCATCACAACATCTAGAGCTGGAGTCATAGGTGGCTATGAGCTGCCTACTGAGGACACTAAGAACCAAACCCAGGTCTCTGCAAGAATAGAAAGCACTCTTAACCACTGAACCAGCTTTCCAGCACCAGGAGCCTGGGTTTAAGAGATCCTTGATTACTTGGACAAGAGTCTTAGTCCAAGGCTTCAGTTTTTCCTCCAGTCAAGTAGGTACAGGAATAGAAACACAAAAGACAGTTCTGTGAGTTTTAGAATTAGTGTCTGGTCAGCAGGAAGGACTCAGTTAACAATAGCTACCAATAATGGGAGCTTCCTAATAACCTGATGACTATAGATTAGAAAGCTCCTGCCAGGCACTATGGGTCTGGATGGCTTCACCCAGGGTCAGTTTTGATTGGACAAATGACCGAAGAAGATGTTGAAGCACAAAGAGATTGAAAAATCAGCAGTATGCATCAGTAAAGAGATCCTTGCTACCTTGGGCCCCCTGATGCCCCACATTGTCCCATCTCAGTCTATCTAGCTTTACAGAATTAGGAGTAGAATGTTGAAATCTGCTGAGGTAGGGGAGATGTCACTCAGTGGGCTCTGGCCAGTGAGGAAAGTAAATGGAGTCTATGGATGTGCAAAAGCATCCTCAGCACAAGGTGTGTTTTTCATTCAGTGCAAGGTCAAAGAAGCTGGAGAGATGTTGGTAAGAGGATGGACATGGATGTCCAGCCAACCAGTGCATGAATACTGATTCCCTTAGCTGATAGCAGGCATCTGTCACCCTAGCCAGGTGAGGAGGAAGATGGTTGGTTGCATAGAAATTGATGATGATGATGCCTGCTGGTGAGAGTGGTGGTCAGAATAGAGGATGGCCAAGGAATGGAGAATAGTTAGTGTGTAGCGGGCACTCATCTGCGTGTTGCCTGTCTACTTCTTACTACAATTATATAAGGTGGCTGCTGTGCCTGGGAAACTGAGGCACAGAGAAAGTATTGATTTGCCTGTCATCATAAAGTACTGGGTGATACCATCATATCTCTCGAGTCTATTTCTATGTGACAGCGGTCTGGCCTTTCTCCCGAGGAGGTACTCAGGAAGGAGAGCTTATTTTCCTTGTAAGACTAGAATAACTGTTGAAACCTTTGCCTCCAGAAAGCATCAATGACCCTGGCCTTGGGCCCTCCTTGGCCCCATGCTAATTGTTCTTTGCTACCGGGGGTCCGGGGGTGAGTTGGCTAGGAGAGGCTGACCTAATCTCTGACTTGCCTGGGGAACTTGAGAGGGGAAGGTCCCAAATGGCTTTCGGCAGGCACCAGCAAGAGGAAAAATGAAAACCATGTTAAAGATAAATTGAGCCCGTTCTTAAAAGTTAGAAAGTAGACTTAATTAGGACCAGCTCTCTCCATCCCAAACCACAAAAGTTAAAATGGGAAAATATTTCCAGAAATGCCCATTATGTGTTGTTAAAAAAATATCTAAAGTAAAATATATGTTTTATTTTATACATGCCTCCAGCTAAAAATCATGCTTTTACTCTCTCTCACAGAAGATGGGAATGTGAACCCAAATCTAGACAGCCCTGAATCAAATTTGGGGTGCTTGCAAACCCTGCCGTTTTCTATCAGCCCCATCTCTCACAAGCTCCTCAAAGGAAAAAAAGAAATTAAAACCAAAAAAATAAAACAAAACAAAAAACCCGAAGTGCAGACAGAGAAAGAACAGTTCCCCATGGGCTGGCCTGCCAGCCTTTGTTCCCATCCCATTAAATGGCCTTTCCTGTCATGTACCCTTGCTGCCCATGATGGCACATCCTTCATCACCCAGGCTGCTGTCCTCCTCTGAACTCATGGAAGGCCACAGGTAATTAGATAAGGTCAGCCAGGGGGAGGGGAGGCAAACCAGGCTCGCTGTTCCAAGATGGGACCTCCAAAACTCAGAAGCAGGGTCAGCGCTGGTCACTGTCCTGTCAGCGAGACCATTAATTGAGTGACCATATGAAGCTGATTCACATTATGGAAAGAGTTACTGTCTCCCCAGTGCCCCCCCTCCAATCTTTTCAACTACTGTTTAGAAAAATGTCTTTAAACTTGATTATCATTTGAAAAATGATTTCTTCATGACAAATCGGTACCCTTTTTGAAAACGAACTTGTCCCCCAGAGACATTCTCATTTGTTGATAGTTTTAGCAGATTGTCTAGAGTTCATTCTCTGACCTCCGGACTCATCAACATCCTGAGGCCTCTCCGGTTGCTGCCCCTAAGGGGTTCACTTACACTCCCCAAATCAGAGTTGAAAGTCATTTGTCCTTGTTCACCTCCTCCCATCGTCCAGCAGCGTCCAAGGATGTGGGGTTCACTTGTGTCCCCCAATTCAGAATTGAAAGCCATTTGTCCTTGTTCACCACCGCCACCCCTGTGGTCCAGGAGTGGCAGAGGAGCTGGATTCTTCCCTGGAGAGCTGATTTAGAGTTCTGCATGCTTAGCCTAATATGCAGAAGCATGAAGGATTGCCGGGAATCCTATGTAGGGATGTCTGTGGCCAGGCACCCAATGACATGAAAATCCAGGGAGGCATTAACTTCTGATTTTATTTTCTTGTTCTAGTTACGAAATGCCATGGTAAATCGGAAGACTGGGAAATTCTCCATGGAAGTGAAGAAGACCGTGGACAAAGGGGTACCTTTTTCTCAAACATTCATTAAAACAAGCTACTGTTCAAAAAGAAAATTAGCTTTGAAGGTTCTATCTGGAATAAATATCTTTGGCCGAGCTCACTTCTCTCTTGTCTTTACTTATCTCTAACAAGACTCATGTAGTGCTATTGTTAACCAGTTCACAGTGTGTCCGTATTTTATTTTATTTTATTTTATTTTATTTTATTTTATTTTATTTTATTTTATTGTTGGTTTCTGAAGAACATCACCTAGCAGACTAACTGTGTTTTCTTTTCTCTATGACTTTTCCCCCCCGATCTAGAAACGGGTTTTGGTGATGACCAATGACTACTACTATACAGACATCAAGGGTACTCCTTTCAGGTAGAGCTGACCAGAATCATGGCCTTTCCATCAGACCTCTCAGTGTGTTTGTACCCAGCCTGCTGGCCCCTCAGAGCTCATCATCTGCCCAAAGGCCAGAAAGATTAAGGAAGGGGCTTTGCCCAGGCTGCTTTCTGTCTTTGTTTGAAAATGGGGAAGATGGTTCAGGCCCACCCAAGTATCCCATCCATTTGCCACGGCCGGCCTCACATCCCACTCCCAACACCAAATCTCCAGGGATCCCAGGAAGGGTGGAGGAGACCAGTTGAGAGGGTCACTAGGCTGTCACCATCTCACCTGCTACTTTCTAAGATCCATTGCTCACCTTCTACTTTCATCACCCAGTAATCCCGCAGGTGGCATTTCATTCCCACCCTGTGCTTCTGTTTCAACTTTGTTGAATGTCCTTCTGTGTTGTCTCTCTGTTATAGTCCTAAAAAAAAAAATGTATGGAACATTCTGAAGTGGCCTTCCACTGTCATTATGTGATTTGTAGAAAACAAAATGAAATAAAAAAACAAAAACTTATTTTAACAGGGTTGCCTTATGCTCTGAATTGGTATCTTTCAGAGTTAAAGGAGAAGTTAATTAGTCTAGATTAATCTGAAAAGTATATTTTAGCATCACTGTCATGCACTGCCAAGGACTATGAGCAGATGCAATTTGGAACCAAGAAGAATCAAGAAACACACGAGCCACTAAATGGCTTTGCCAAAAGAAGGGACTGTTTTTAAAAAAGCAGTCTCTTACTTCAGGCCAAAAACAGAAAGACATTTAAATCAAGCAATAAGAATGTGGGAAAGCTGTTAGACTAGGAAGTGGACCAGGCTCAAAAGCCAGACATATGCTCATGCTACTACATTGAGTGTCATGGGAGTTCTTGCTTTTGCCCTTGAGAAGGGGGTCAATATTTCTGGGGACTGGAGATCTCTGAGGAAGTTCAGAGCAGAGGTGTGTAAGGTGGTAGCAAGGAGCAGGGTGTGTGGCCTTGGGAGGACATCCAGGGGAGGGCTTTCTGGAGGGACAAGCTGTTGGCCACAAATCTTGCAAACACAACGGCAGCCAGTTGCCGCTGGCATTTCCAATCAGAAATGACTTTGAAGCAGCTGCTTGAGCCTCAGAAAAACCAACACCCACTATAATCAGTGAGGTTTTTGAAAGTAAACTGTTGGAAAAATTGTTTACAGAACATGAAATGGAAATGTGAAAATGGAAAATAAAAAAAAAAAACAACACACACACACACACACACACACACACACACACACACACACACAATGTTAGTCCACAAGTCTGTCCAGCTGGTGCCCTAGACTTCAAGGTTTGCTTTGTTTCTCCGCACAGTTTAGGTGTGGCGCTCTCCAGGGGCCATGGGAAATACTTCTTCCGAGGGAATGTAACCATTGAAGAAGGTAAGAGGCAAAACTTGGGTTGGCTTATCCTTGGGCATGGGGAGGAAGACCGAGAACTAAATCCCAGAGAACTGAAGAGCATGTGTGACTTCCAAGCCTCTGGCTGGTGATTTGGGCACTTGACTCAAATCACTGCCCTCTAGATGTTGTTGTTCTTGTCAATTTTGTGTGGGTTTCTGAATGGTGGGAACCCCAACCAGTGGCTGGCTTTATTATACTCTTTTACCCATAAAGTTGTGGAAGCAAATTATGGGAATCTCATACCTTTACTATTCTGACATTCGGCTTTTGTGGAAAAAGGAAATTAATGTAAAAACTCAAGTTTGAGAAGGACCAATGCAAATAAAGATCTGGAAGCCTTTGCTTTCAACATAGTTGGACCACACATCTCATTGGTTTTGTGCTACCCTTTGCCCATGGGAAATGTGACCACTTGAAGACACTGACAGGTTGGGAAGTGGAAGTAGAGTCATGTAGCTCTAAGATCTTCCATCTCCATAAAGAACAAGTGGACAGTGACTCCCATAGACTTTAGCCATCCCTAAATCCATCAAGTATAAAGTTGCTATCACAGAAATTGCCCTTGATATACCCCAACAGCCCACAGATCCTAACCAGTTACCATTTCCAGTATTATGAACACTTGGAATTAGGTGAGCATGGTGTTTAAAGGGTTCTTATTTTGTAAGCCACTTTGAGAAAAGCACTTGCTTTAGGTCAGGTCCATTTACCCATGAGCCCTGCAATGTTTCACAGGCATTGGGTTTTATCTGGCAAGGGGCCATGATGTCTGATGGAACAGAAGGGAGAGTAGAGGGCTCCACCAGGTACTGGGTAGAAGTAAGGATGTACCAGTCTAAGAGCCAAACATATAACCTCTCTTCTCAAAGATATATAAGAGAACAAGACAACCTTGTGACCTCAACAAGATATACTCGAAAGGATGTTTTCTTAAAAGCTGTGCTTCCATTTATAGAATTTCTACTTCCATGAACCATATGTAGTTTGGAGGCCATCAGTGCCCCTGAAGCAATAAAATTAATGCCCAAGGCATTTGAGGTAAAACTGAGAAAATGACTCATGGTCAGAAGAGAAAGAGATGTCTTTAGTAGACCATTTGCCCCTTAGCCTGTCCCTCCCTTCCTTTCCCTCTCTTGTTTCTTTGTCTCTGTCTCTCTCTCCCTCTGCTCCCTCCTTCTTTCCATTCCTCCCTTCTTCTGTTCTCTAGTTTCTGCTCCCCCTCTCTTCTCTCTGGCTTTCTCTCCTGCCCACAATTGTCTTTGCTGACTTTTGGACCATTTCTCTGCTCACTATCTGCTTCCTGTGTGTTCCACAGCTGTTAGGCTGAACCATTGCACTGAGAGAAATTCAGAACTAAGCAAGAAATTAGTTTGAATACTCAGCAAGGGGGCTAGTGTCTGGTTATCCACACAAATGAGATCAGATCTTCCTCTCTCCATGGGTCCTCTGTAAATAAAACAACTCAGCCCTGTCAGCTCCCTGAGTAAAAGAGCCCAGGAAAGCTGCTTTCCCTGAGGCTGCTAGCCAAAAGCTCATCAGCACTGAGAGCTTTGGGCTGATCATAGCTCCCTTCTGTTCTTGGAGTGGAAAGTTCCTTGCTGATGGTACCCATATTTCATGGGTTCTGTAGTTGGGAAGGCTACTCCACAAGCTGACTGGGTTCTCCATATGCTTTGGCAATGCCAGCTGCTACTAAGATAATGAATATAAAGATATACTCAAAATTGTAAGGGCTCAGGGCTGAAGGTTTAGCCCAGCTGTAGAGCATTGGCCTAGCAGGTACCACATTCTAGGCTCAGTCCCCAGCATCCCTAAAACAGTGTTGAAGCTTGAAGCCTGAGCTGGTCTTCCTACTGATGTGACTTTTCATAACCTCTTTTGACAGTTGCTTCTTTTGCATAATTATGCATAATGATTACTGAGTAAATCGAGTGTATGTTATTACACTCAGCTTCATTGGGTATGGTTTTATTTTTAAAAGGATCAAAATTAGAAGGGAAAGAACAAGAGAAATTTTACATTTGTTTGATATCCAAGAAATCAGAGAAGAAATAATAGAGAAACTAGTACCTCAGATCTCATCTGTGAGGTCTGTGGGACTGAGACAGGGTGAGCTTCAGGGATGAAGGACTGATTAAACTGTAGTGAGAGAAGGGAATAGGCCTGATACCTTCAACTCAGCATCTTGGAAAAACAGAGGCCACAGAAAGGCCTCCACTCCTGTCACTCCTGTAGTGAGCTCTCTCCCTGCCATCCTCAGGCCTCACAGGCCTCTTTGCTTTATTCTTTGTTTAAAAATCACTTTTTTCAGCCTGACCACAACAGGTAGAACTGAAGCAAAGCTCCTGAGTGAAGCCTTCCTATCTCTGTCCTCCCTGTCCCTCTCAATGCTTTTTTGTCTGCAAGGTGTTTGGTCCATTGCCATCCTCTCAGCATCTATCATAGACTTGTACTTTCCTCAGGAAAAATATTGAAGGAAGTAAGGGGAAAAAGAAGTAGGTAGTAAGGAGGAGAAGGGAGTAGGAAGTGAGGGAGAAAGGAAGGGAGGGAGAGAAAGCATTAATAAGATTGCCTTAGGAACTAATCACTATCTTATTTAACCATCTTGTAGAGCTTTTGAGAATATTTCTTGGATGGGAAAGTTGATATAACTCAAGGGTTGACATTTATATTACCAAGTGTTCAACAGCTCAGTCCCTATAGCACTGAGCAATATTATGTGGTACATCTAGTATTTTATGCATCTACATTTGACATGGCAACTGAAGAAAAGTGAGTCATGTGAGGAACTGACTCCACGTTATAGACATCATCAGAGTCCCCAAGCATATGCAGAAAAACTTCCCTGAAGATGATCCATTGAAATCAATGAAATAGTGACTCCGCAGAGTATTAGCTTATTCATGTAGCTGTATCGTAATACCTGAGGCTAAGACCCTATAAAAAGTTTCTTTAGTTTACAGTTTTAGAGGCTCAAAGTTCAACACAACATGGCAAAGGCAGGAAGAAATATTGCTGGATGTAGCAGAGCCACCAGTGCAAGTAA
Organism: Mus musculus; assembly: GCF_000001635.26. NCBI lineage: Eukaryota > Metazoa > Chordata > Mammalia > Rodentia > Muridae > Mus > Mus musculus. The sequence goes on along the minus strand of NC_000080.6, from coordinate 29,059,405 downwards.
GAAAGCAAGAGACCCATTCCTGGGGCTACTACATTAATCTCTTCACTTTGTATTAAATCCCATCCTTAGTAATTCCCACTCTCTCAATGCTATCTTTTTGGGGTTCAAGTTCCCAACACACACACATAGACACACACACACACACACCTCTGAAAGACAAACCATATCAAAACCACATTACAGATGAGAGATGAGGAAGTCTGTGGTGTTCTGGGAAACTCCTAGGTTACATGCCAGCCTCAGTTCTACTAACTACTTTTCTAGATTGATGACTCTCTTTCACTTAGGATCCTGTAACAACTACTAGCATCTTTTACCACTGGTGGAAAATAATTGAGTATTGATAATATCATTTCATTCAACCTATAATTTTACCCACATAGCTAACTAACTAATGACATAGACCTGTTAGCATCACAGAAGGTTTAATGGCCTGGCCTGGTACTCAGTCCTCGTGTAGCTCCAGAGTCTGTCTTCCTAGCCATCCTGTTAGAAATGCCCTTTATTTTCATGAGGTTGAGATTTCTCTGGCATGAATACAAAGGAAGTATGGCGGTCCTGGCCACAGCGGGGTAAAAGAGTTGTTTGGGTAACTTTGTACATGAGTCCAGAATCTTTGTTCCCCAGCACATCCCTTTGGGGTTCATATTTACTGTGAATCTTCCCCCTCACACGTGCCATCCTAGAGTATTTGAGGTCTATAGGAAGATGGAGAAGAGTGATCCTTACTCATGAACACTTTGTGTTTTGACTCCCAGGCCTCCATGACTTAGAACATCCTGACGTGTCCTTGGCAGATGAATGGTAAGAGCCAAGTGTCCTTCATCAGCTTCATTTGTTGCGCTCTTTATTTTCTACTTGTTTGCCCTTTTACCCAGTTTTTCTGGTCCAAATGCAAATGGGGGGGATAAACCATAAATATTTATATATGTTCTCCTTTGGGACCCTGTCCCATTCTTAGGTCCTACTGCAACACTGACCTGCACCCAGAGCACCGCCATCTATCTCAACTGGAAGCCATTAAGCTCTACCTCAAAGGCAAGGAGCCTCTGCTTCAATGTGAGTGTGCTCTCCAGGCATGCTTGTGGGCATGGGGAGGGCAGAAGCTGCAAGCCGTTGAGGAAGCCTAGGTTTCAAGAGCAGCTTTGGTTTTCTATGTTTTACCCAGCCAACTCTTTTCCTATAGGAAAACATGTAGGTGATGACCATAGTATTCTTAATCACATTGTAACTGCTCTCCCAAGCCATCTTGCTAAGCAACTGGGTAAGATGGAGATGATAAAGATGGGCAGAGATCACAATTACAGTCCCCCTATTCTAAAAATGAAGAACTAAGGCCAGCCAAAGAATTGTCTCCTGCTAGAGCTGAACCTAGTCTCATGATTCCCCAAGAACAGGCAGTGCAACCAACATCTGTTGCCTCTTCTCTTATTACTACCAATATCCCTTGGTAATTTTCTGTGAGAAATAAAGGGCTGATGACTGTGGCCAAGAAGTAGAAGGGGGACTCCCATCCACGCACCAAGAGCAACAGCTTTGGATACTCCCCTGAGAAATCAGCACCCCCCCCCCAATTACATGGCAGTTACAGTACCTGCAACTTGAACAGAAGGAGTCACCTAAAAGAATCGTAGCACCTGCTCCCCTCTCAATGTACATCACTTATCAATGATGGGAAACCTGTTTGAAATGTGGTGTGTTATGGAATAACTACAGCAATCCCAGCAGAGGTGTGTGAAGATTCTCCAGCTGTGCAGTGACAGTTTTGTGGGCTAGGTTTTCTTTAAGGGCTATCCTCTGGTAGGAGGCAGCAGATGAGACCAATTTTTCATTTCTTTGACTTGTTAATTATTATCTTAAAAACCATATCTCAAGCATAGAAATACTATGAGAATATATTTTAAATTAAGTTTATTTAAAAAAAAACAGTATTTTTCATATGTGTATGGGTGTTTTACCCACATACACATCTGTGTGCCACCTGAGTGTCTGGTATCCACAGAGACCAGAAGAGAGCATTGGATCACTGAAACTGGAGTTAAAGATGGTTGTGAGGCACCATGTGGGTGCTCAGAATCAAACTCCGAGCCTCTGTACAGCTTTGCAGTTCTGAATTCTGCTTCTTTTAACCACCACTTGGCTTCCTAATATGTTGTGATGTTTGCTTCAGGGGCTTCTTAAGGAAGAAACATCATAGCTGGTACTGAAGCCTTTACACATCCTGGCCCTCCCCTCTCCCTCTCCCTCCCCAAAGAGCTACTTTCCTCTATTTTTTCCCAATTATAAAGTCTTAGCATACTGATGCTGTTTAAGTAGGTATCTGTGAACAGAGTATAGCTTTCTTTTCATTATCTTGCATGTTAAATGTTATAAACAGAATTTACCATTCCTCATCCAAAATTGCAAAATCTCAAATCTGAAAAACATTTAAACAATGACAGTGACATCACACCATGTAGAAAATTCCCTTGTTGTTTGTGGTCCTGTCCAAAGTTTATGTATGATGTGTGTGTGTGTGTGTGTGTGTGTGTGTGTGTGTGTGTGTGTGTGAGTGAGTGAAATATATATATTTCAGTTAAGGAACCCTTAGGATATACTTCCAGCCCTATATTACTTCATATAATAGTATAATACACAGATATACATACAGCTTTTATTTCTCAGACTTAGGAAGTTTATTTGTGTGTATCATTTATCTCCATTGAGTTTGTTTGCCTTATCCACAGGACACAATCACATCTCAACCTATGTACCATCTTTCTGACAATGTATGAAATTGTCTATAGTGTTTATTCTTCATCCCTTCTACTCTTAGTACTCAGCCTGCCTCTAAGAAGCTTCTTCTAGGCTCATGATCTCCTACAGTTTAGCATCTTTCACAGAACTCTGCCCAGTAGACTTTTGGATAGAGCCAGCTGTCCCCTTTAACATGAGGGAAAGTCTTAAATGGAAGACATCACATTCTATGAGTACCCGTAATTATCAGTGGTGGAATGCCATTCTCATACACTGCTGAATGCAGCCTGCTGAACAAGTGATGGCTATAGTGAGGGTCAGAGGCAGCATGGCTAGACCAAGCTTTTCCAGGAGTTCTGTCTTCCCATCTCTCAAATTAGGACTCAGCATGCTGGCCCCAGCATGAACTGTGAGCTGGGTGAGCTGAAGGAGAGAGCAGAAAACCAAAGTGTAGGATACCCAAGCCTTTCTGCTTGCTACTGTCTAGTTCCATTGCTTGGGGCCTGCTGGTATTTCCAGTGTATCAGATATCGGACTGTTTCATATTTTCAACCAGTGGGAAGTTAACTCATAAAGCAATATCCTGTATAAAAACAGCCTGCTGACACCTCATACCATTCCCAGGAACCTCTATGGTACCCTTCTTTGGAGTCTAACCAAAGCCTCTTGTCTTCTGTCCTTCCCAACAGGTGACAAAGAATTGATTCAAGAAGTCCTTTTTGATGCTGTGGTGAGCGCCCCTATTGAAGCCTATTGGACGAGCCTGGCCCTCAACAAATCTGAGTAAGTGGCTGCATATGTCCCCCTCCATGGCCATTTCCACTCAAGCTCCAAAATATGGTTATGGTTTAAGGAACTAAACCATTTTAGGAGCCTGGTGTTAAAGTTCTTTAATTTTCCCCTAAGCTCCTAACCACAAAAGCTAGAGGCAGTGCAGTGGCAGGGGCTTGGATGGCAACTCGGGGGCTTGACATGTAATTTGTTGAGTTTTAACATTACATGAAATTCAGTATGTGGAGGTAGGGTGACACTTCCGAGGATTGGGGGGTAGGGGTGGTGGAAGGAGCTTCCAGCCTTGCCACAGCTCCCCCTCACCCCCACCCAGGCTGGAGTAAACTTGGGAGGAGGCCAGGAGAGGTTGTGAGTAGGCTTGGGAAAGGGATAACTGTTTTTCAGTGGGTGTCAGTTACTGCCCTGTGGTTTTATATCTGAAGTGGAAGAGGGGGTGTAAGTGGGGGAAATCAAGAGTAGTTGATGTCAAAAACTTGGGCTAGGACAGTGTTAACAGCTTATTATTGTAGTGTTTTTACTCTCATTCTCCATAGGCCCTCAAGTGGTAGAGGCTTCAGTTCTCTTTGGATTCCTATTTGTTGGTTTCTTCCTTTGCTTCTACTTTTCTCTCTGTTATATCTATTACTGGTTCTGCTTTCATTGACATTCATTCATTCATTCATTCATTCATTCACAAGTGTGTGTGTTCTGTGTGTACTAGCGAGGCAATAGGGACGAAGAGGTAACCCAGACAGATGACAGATAGCGAGTGTCTTCATGGCTTCTTTGGGTATATGAAGTCTTTTACAGTCATGAGCACTGCAGTGAAGGCAGGAGAACAGACAGGGAGGTTATGAAGGACAGAGTTGGTGAGGGAGACAGCACCAGTCCAAGGGCAATGAGAACTTCAGTAAGATAAACTGGCAGGATCCAGAGGCATGGAGAGAGAAAATAGTCGCACATTTAAAGAATTTGGGATTACTGAGAAATGTGGAGAGTAGTGGGGTGGTGGAAGGTCATGAGAGGAAGCGGCAGTAGGTGGAGAAGGTCTGGACGTTGATGGTCAGAGTAGAGATTTTGGAATGATGCCAGTGTGTGGCACATGTTAGGCAAGTGTTCTATCACCAAGCTATGTCCCCCATCCTCAAGATTTTGGATTTTGGAAAACAATTGAAGGGTTTTAAGAAAGAGACTATGACAAACAGATCTGCTTTCTCAAAAAAATACAAACAACCTCTCTATGACTGCATATAAAATAGAGTATAGTTGGGCAGGAACAGCACCATGCCTCTGGATCCTGCCAGTTCATCTTACTGAAGTTCCCATTGCCCTTGGACTGGTGCTGTCTCCCTCACCAACTCTGTCCTTCATAACCTCCCTGTCTGTTCTCCCGCCTTCACTGCAGTGCTCATGAGTGTAAATGACTTCATATCACTTCATCCATGCATATGCCATACATATCAGGACAATGGGCACAAATGGTCAAAGCCCACATGTAGCTTGTTTCAAAGGTTGAGCTCCTCCACCCTATGCTAAGACCTGCTGGTGGTTTGTGGTGTGAACGGAGGGAGGCTGAGCATCCTGTTTTCATGACCATATTGGCACAATAAGCCCTTGGGAAATAGTGCTGTTTTATAGGATAGAAGATAAAGAAGGAGGAGTAAACCCTAGCTAGGCATGGCCAGAACCTTTCCAGATACAAGAGGTATGGTCTCACCATGGGAAACTTCTAGTGGGAAGTCTGACATGATGGTAGGGCTCCAAGGAGAGACTGCCATGCCCATTATTCTTTGAGCTGTCCTCCTACCTGCACAGACCATATTCCTCAGAAGGATGGGAAAGAATCAAAGCCTATCTAGGGTTTCTTTCTCTCAGAAATATGTAATGTTTCATTTAGGGTCTTCTGAAACTCAGAATTTGGAGCAAAGGTTGCTGAATCATCTTTCATGCATGCTACAGATGTCTTAAATGGTAGCTTGTCCCACTGAGCACATCTGTAACTGATTGGATAGCCTTCCAATTTGGTGTGAGCTACAAACAGAGCCAAACACATCATGTTAGTTTTTATTCACCACTTATATACTTAAAAGTAGTGCTGGCCACCTCATCTACTGTCAAAGACTAAGAAATCAAAAATTATCATGGATGGTGCTTTGTAACAAATTGCCACTTGCATCCAAGATGGAGAAGCAGCTCAAGGATGGCCATCACATTCATAATTTACATGTTTGTGGAAAAGGACTTTTCCTAGAAAACAGGCTCAGATGCTTCTCTGCTCTGGAAGATGAGCACTGATATAAAGAATGTCCTTTTTAAAGACAGTTGTTGGCGTTTCTGTGCATGAAGCTCTTTAGAGGGGATGTTGGAAGACGCCATTTGTGGTTATTGCCTTTTTCTCTGGCTTTAACTGAACTCCCGACAGAAGCAGGCAGAGTGATAGAGGATTCATTTTGACTCACAGTTCCAGAGAGTTCCATTCACAGTCTCTTGGCCTCATGTGTTTGTATAGGGCATTGTGGTGGCAACAGTCTATGGCATGAGAGAGTTCTTTGCTCCACTTCATTATAAATGAGAGAGGGAGACAGACAGACAGATAGACAGACAGACAGACAGAGACAGAGAGGGGTAGAGAGACAGGAGGGGAGAGAAGAGGAGGAAGAAAAGGAGGGGGAGAGGAGAAAAGAGCCAGAGACGAGACTCCCCCTATGTCTACCTCCAGTGACTTCCTCCCACCAGGTAGGTACATTCTCCTCAAGTTACCAGAATTCCCAAAATAGCGTCCACCACCCAAGGACCAAGTCCCCAGCACGTGAGCCTTTTGGAGAATATTTTGTAAACATTATTTCACTCATCTCTTTGGGAACATTTTTTAGAATAAGCTGTGTGCTCCAGTCAAAGCTATAAATTCTTTTCCAGCTGTATACTACAAAGTTGGTTCAATGACTCCTTGTTTCCTTCCACGGGGAAGACCCAACCAACAGACTCAAGACTAAAAATATACCTGGTAGCATCACAGTAAAAACATGACCCGTGGACATCTGTCCTTCCTTCCTCTAAGTCTCAGGCTGCTTTCTCTAGGCTTCTACCACGAGCCTTACAAGGAGAAGGAAGTGTTTATGGTTGGAAGTGTGATTTTTCTTGCTCTTGCTGTATTTGTCAGCAGGGGTTCCCCTCACCCTTCCTTCAAGTCCTTTCTTGCACGCTGTGTCAGAGATAGAAATGACTAGCCTGACCTTGGTGCATGCGTGGATGCTCGCTGTGCGAGTTTCCCTGGTGACTTTTAAAGTTCAGGTTTCAAAGCTGCCGTTTTGTCAAACATCCTGTGAGTCTTGAGATGTAAAAGCCATTATCTGCTTACTGTCTAGAAGCACCCCCTGACGTCTGCTGTTCTGTTTCAGGAATTCTGACAAGGGTGTAGAGGTCGCCTTCCTCGGCACTCGCACAGGCCTCTCAAGAATCAACCTGTTTGTGGGGGCCGAACAACTCACCAATCAGTAAGTAGGAGGGCCCCTCTGCGGGACCCAGTGAACTCCTTAAAGCAGAGATTCAAAGGCAGCTTATTTCATTTCTTAAGGTCCAGGCCACCTAAAGCCTGCTGAGAGCCTGTCTCTCTCCCCTACCATGAGGGTCCCAGTACACGTGTTCACCTGTCAGTTGCTCCCACACAACCCAGTGTTCTTTAAACACATTGGCTTCTGTCCACTATCCTGGAGTCCTCTCCTGCCTGGTGAGTCATCTCAGACTTCCCTTGGGAGATGATACCCTGCCGAGGGACAGCTGGGGGGAAGGGCATGCTGGGCTCTTGACTCGCAATTAGGGCACTGGTCCTGAAGCTGTTCCCAGGAATTACTGCCAGAGTCTCAGGTCTGCTCCTGATTTGGTTGTTTGTGTTTCGATAAACCTGAGCACCTCCATGCTCAGCTTGAAAGGACACAGCCTCTCAGCCAGAGGTGGGCTCTCTGAAGGTACCAGGATTGACACTGTCTCCATGTAGCTCCAAAGAGAACTCAAGGAACAGGGACAAATAGTAGCTCAATCTAGCACCCAGCTGCTTATCCAGTGATGCTAGTCCTGATTCTTAAGGAGTTTAAAGTCTTTGGTCAATAGATGGGTGTTTCACCAGCATGGGCCAATAGTCTGAATCTTCCCTAAGTTCATTGATACTTACTTTTTCTCAATCTCTTTTCTCTGACACAGGGGCATTTTTAGGTCAGGGACAAATGGGGCCTAAGATTTAGCAAAGTTTGAGGTGTTCTGTACCTGACTGAGTTCAGAGGTTCCCAGCAAGCTTTTCACAATGGACCTTCAGGGACAGTGGTAATCCACACTGTGGCCATGAGCTTGAGAGGGGCTGACCCTTGAGGTCTCATGAGGGAGCTGTCCCTTCTCTAAAGGGCCAGTTCAGCGGTGTCCCTTCCTGTTGGTTAGGACCCTGGTACCAGCCAAGTTTGACAAATGGTAAATGAGTCTGCTTTTAGATGTTTGGAGAGATTGCCTTTGACTTCCCTCTCAAGGACTTTTGCTGTCTCTTTTCCAGAGGCTCACATCTATTACTTTGGAAGTTCTCTTTCACTGCAGCTTGAATTTTTAAAGTTCTCCTTAGCCTTTTACCCCCAAACAAGGCCTTTTCTAGAAACCAGGTTGCCAGGAAAGGACAAGGATTGAGCTGCACATTGCCTTCTCCATGGAAGATCCAGAGAATGAGCAGAGGCAGAAATAGATTTTCTGTTTCTTAGAGAAGCAGATTGTACTATTGCTCGTACTGATATGAAAAACAAGCAAATAATAGTAGTAGTAGGTTTCTCCTGGGCCCATGACCTACCTAGCCTTAGGTTCTTGGCCTCACTAACAGTGTTGGGTATGAGTATGGCCTTAAATCCAATGAAAAGTGGCTACTCACTCCCATAACCTTTTCTGCCATTATTGCCCCATTGGGCAAATCATAGCTGGTATTTTTCTAGCATGCAGGGTTTATAACTGGGTGAGGTTACTGATCTCTGTCTCCTCTGGTAGCATGTATAATATCTTTCTAACACTCTGATGGCTAGTTGGTGGATGTAAGGCTTCCAGTTGAGTGCCAGCTAGATTTCTTCATTTTTTTTAATACCATAGCAACTATATGGTGGCTTTAGCAATAGGGTCTCACTGTACAGTTGTGGAGAGTAACCAATCGCATTAGCAATATCCTATCATGTTTAGCAGAGTCTATGGGACCCTCTTGACCAATGACTCCAAAGGGCTTAGAGATGAAGTGGACACAAAGCCCCTAGCAAAGAAGCTATTCATAAATGATAGCTGCTGAGAGAGGGAAACTCAATTATTTTCAGTGGAGTTGCACCTGATATACCAATCATACTATAGAGCAGGCTGTGAGCTCAGGAGTCGTTGGCCAATATAAATCAGACTCCATGGTTTTTTGTGTTATTTTTTCTTTGCTTTTTCCTTTTAAGACAGAGGAATAGTACCACATTTTATGTATCTATTCCTCTGTTGAGGGGAATCTGGGTTCTTTCCAGCTTCTGGCTATTATAAATAAGGCTGCTATGAACATAGTGGAGCATGTGTCCTTCTTACCGGTTGGAACATCTTCTGGATATATGCCCAGGAGAGGTATTGCGGGATCCTCTGGTAGTACTAAGTCCAATTTTTTGAGGAAACGCCAGACTGATTTCCAGAGTGGTTGTACAAGCTTGCAATCCTACCAACAATGGAGGAGTGTTCCTCTTTCTCCACATCCTCGCCAGCATCTGCTGTCACCTGAATTTTTGATCTTAGCCATTATGACTGGTGTGAGGTGGAATCTCAGGGTTGTTTTGATTTGCATTTCCCTGATGATTAAGGATGTTGAACATTTTTTCAGGTGCTTCTCAGCCATTCAGTATTCCTCAGGTGAAAATTCTTTGTTTAGCTCTGAGCCCCATTTTTAATGGGGTTATTTGATTTTCTAGAGTCCACCTTCTTGAGTAATATATATATACTCTCTATATATATATATATAGAGAGAGAGAGAGAGAGAGAGAGATTGGATATTAGTCCCCTATCTGATTTAGGATAGGTAAAAGTCCTTTCCTATCTATTGGTGGCCTTTTTGTCTTATTGACGGTGTTTCTTGCCTTACAGAAGCTTTGCAATTTGATGAGGTCCCATTTGTCGATTCTCAATCTTACAGCACAAGCCATTGCTGTTCTATTCAGGAATTTTTCCCCTGTGCCAATATCTTCCAGGCTTTTCCCTACTTTCTCCTCTATAAGTTTCAGTGTCTCTAGTTTTATGTGGAGTTCCTTAATCCACTTAGATTTGACCTTAGTACAAGGAGATAGGAATGGATCAATTCACATTCTTCTACATGATAACCACCAGTTGTGCCAGCACCATTTGTTGAAAATGCTGTCTTTTTTCCACTGGATGGTTTTAGCTCTCTTGTCAATGGAGTACTACTCAGATATTAAAAAGAATGAATTTATGAAATTCCTAGGCAAATGGATGGATCTCGAGAGCATCATCCTGAGTGAGGTAACTCAATCACAAAAGAACTCACATGATATGTACTCACTGATAAGTGGATATTAGCCCAGAAACTTAGAATACCCAAGATATAAGATACAATTTGCTAAACACATGAAACTCAAGAAGAAGGAAGACCAAAGTGTGGACACTTTGCCCCTTCTTGAAATTTGGAGCAAGGCACCCATGGAAGGAGCTACAGAGACAGAGTTTGGAGCTAAGACGAAAGGATGGACCATCTAGAGGCTGCCATACCTGGGGATCCATCCCATAATCAGCCTCCAAACGCTGACACCATTGCATACACTAGCAAGATTTTGCTGAAAGGACCCTTATATAGCTGTCTCTTGTGAGACTATGCTGGGGCCTAGCAAACACAGAAGTGGATGCTCACAGTCAGCTATTGGATGAATCACAGGGCCCCCAATGGAGGAGCTGGAGAAAGTACCCAGGGAACTGGGTGGATCTGCAACCCTATAGGTGGAACAACAATATGAACTAACCAGTACACCCCCGCCCCCAGAGCTCTTGTCTATAGCTGCCTATGTATCAGAAGATGGCCTGGTCAGCCATCAGTAGAAAGAGAGGCCCATTGGTCATGCAGACTTTATATGCCTCAGTACAGGAGAACGCCAGGGCCAAGAGGTGGGAGTAGGTGGGTGGGGGAGTGGGTGTTGGAGGGTGTGGGGGACTTTTGGGATACCATTGGAAATGTAAATGAAATAAATACCCAATAATAAATAAATAAATAAATAAATAAATAAATAAAGTGGAATAGCAGATGAAAAAAAAAAAAAAAAAAAAGACAGAGGAATAGCATGAGCTTTTGTGGATAAGGAATAACCGGTTAGGATCAGGAAGAAGTTGAGGGACAGGAAAAGATATGACAAAAATTAGGTGTATGAAATTATCAAAGAATAAATATTTTTTCACAAACACAAAGAAGCAAACAAGCAAATAGCAACAGTAAAACATAGTTACTTGTTGATATACTGGTTATTAGGGTAGATCTGAAAGGCTGTAGACCCACACTGAGAATGTCAGATCGCCTGGGACATTTTACTTCCAGGCCTCTTTTTTGATCATCTGGAAAGTGGGAGTTATAGTTGCCTTTGGTTATTGTGAGATCAAATCCTTGTAATGTATATAGTCATATCTGAGCCTGTGATTGCTAAACCCACGGCAACACAATGACCCACAGCAGCTGCAGCAGATGCTCAACTTCAATAAACTCATATAGTGGCTTCATGTACAGGCGACTTGACATTTTCAGTCTCATGGGATGAAGATCAAAGGACTAACATGCAGCATGGATATGTTAGACATCAGGATGCTCATGTCCTTGGCGAAATGGAAGGAAAATCCAAAGATTTGCATCAAAGTGCCACACAATTTAAAATACACTAGTTAATTTTTTTTCTGCAAGTTTCTAGGTAATGTTTCTCAACCATAGTTGACTGACCATGTGTCTGATACCACAGAAAGCACAACTTGTAAGCTTCCCTTCTCCATTTTAATTAGTCTAGTATTCTATACAAATCATCCAGTCAGTGGTTCTGCTTACAATTAAGATGGATTTTCACACATCAAGTAACATAGTCAAGACAATTCCTCATGGACGTTCTCTGAGGGCAACTTTAGTCTTTCCAGTGGTTCTCAACCTTCCTAATGCTGATACCCCTTATTACAGTTCCTCATGTTGGAATGACCCCCAAACATAAAATTATTTTTGCTGCTACTTTGTAACTGTAATTTTTCTACTGTTATCAATCATAATATAAATACCCATTCTCCGATGGTCCTAGGTGACCCCTGTGAAAAGGTCATTCTATTCTCAAATGAGTCAGGCATGACCCACAGGTTGAGAACTTCTGATCTAGACGCTCACTCACAGGTGTGCCCAGGGATTGCTTCTCGGCATTGAGTTGACAACTGGCCACCATGAGGACTACGTATTTAAAGCTCTTTGGAGAAGATGCACAAAGCTGAGCAAAATGCTGTCCACAGAGGCTTGGGGAGAGAGATGGGACAATATATAAATTAGACCCATAAAAAAGAAGGCTATGTGACCAAATATCTCAGAGACTTTAGTAGAACAAGAGCTTGTAGGTGTGTTATGTGACTAGATTCATGTGTAAGATGATTTCTGAAATATATTTTGTGATACATTTAGAATCATCTTAAACAACAGAATCTTTTTCTATATATTTTTTATTAGGTATTTTCCTCATTTACATTTCCAATGCTATCCCAAAAGTCTCCCATACCTTCCCCCCCACTCCTCTACCTACCTACTCCCACTTTTTGGCCCTGGCATTCCCCTGTACTGGGGCATATAAAGTTTGCAAGTCCAATGGGCCTCTCTTTCCAGTGATGGCCGACTAGGCCATCTTTTGATACATATGCAGCTAGAGTCAAGAGCTCCGGGGTACTGGTTAGTTCATAATGTTGTTCTACCTATAGGGTTGCAGATCCCTTTAGCTCCTTGGGTACTTTCTCTAGCTCCTCCATTGGGGGCCCTGGGATCCATCCAATAGCTGACTGTGAGCATCCAGTTATGTGTTTGCTAGGCCCCAGCATAGTCTCACAAGAGACAGCTATATCAGGGTCCTTTCAGCAAAATCTTGCTAGTGTATGCAATGGTGTCAGCGTTTGGAGGCTGATTATGGGATGGATCCCTGGATATGGCAGTCTCTTGATGGTCCATCCTTTTGTCTCAGCTCCAAACTTTGTCTCTCTAACTCCTTCCATGGGTGTTTTGTTCCAATTCTAAAAAGGGGCAAAGTGTCCACACTTTGGTCTTCGTTCTTCTTGAGTTTCATGTGTTTTGCAAATTGTAACTTATATCTTGGGTATTCTAAGTTTCTGGGCTAATATCCACTTATCAGTGAGTACATATCATTTGAGCTCTTTTGTGATTGGGTTACCTCACTCAGGATAATGCCCTCCAGGTCCAACCATTTGCCTAAGAATGTCATAAATTCATTTTTTTAATAGCTGAGTAGTACTCCATTGAAACAACAGAATCTTAATACACATATACTCATTCCCCCCTGCCCCCGACACACACACACACACACACACACACACACACACACACACACACACACATACACAGAGAGAGAGACACACACTGCTAAGTTGGGGAAGTGATGGATATGACAATTACAATTTGGCTCTTCTATAATAGATGCACAGATAAAAATTATATTGTACTCCATAAGTTCTATGAGGTAGTTATCTACTAAATTAAAATCTCAGTAATAAGAATGATTTTGAGTTTGAGAGGATGCTGTAGGGAAGAGAACAAAAAGAGATGGGGTGTTCTCCTTAGAAAGACATGCCATGGGCAAGGGGAAGGCCAGGAAGGCCAGGAAAGGAGAGGGGCCCACAGAGGGCCCAGGAACCATCCTGGGTGCCTAGAGATAAGGAACTTAGGCCAAAAGAACATGAAGGTCCTGACAGGGAGACAACTTTACCTCCCTTACAGCTCTCTCAGTAGTTTCCGTCTATAGAGCACATTCATTTTACTCTCTCAGTCTGACTCCCAGAACCCACAGGCACTTTTGAGTAAAGTCGGCTGCGTAGTGTTGACTTGGGTCTCTACAGGGCTGAAGAGATCACATTGAACTTTTAAACCCAACCTAGTCTCTCCTGACAGAGGCTCTTGTTTATCTACTGTGCACCACAGGTGGTACAGTACCCTCTTCTCATTCATTTTCAGGGACTTTCTGAAGGCTGGAGACAAAGAGAACATTTTTAATGCCGATCATTTCCCTCTCTGGTACAGAAGAGCTGCCGAGCAGATCGCAGGAAGCTTTGTCTATTCCATCCCCTTCAGCACAGGTGGGCAGGGCACTTACAGTTTCACTCTGCTGGCCTGGTCATTGTGGGAATTTGTGCACATCCTGGAGGGAACCATGGTCAGCCTTCAGTCAGTGCAGAATATATTAAGCTATGTCTGAGCCAGTGACTTGTTCTACTTCCATGACAAACCCTGATACAGTGGAGGCTTGTCTCAGCCAAATGGCACAAAGGGCATTTTAGGAAACAGGGTTGGTATGTTGTATCCTTACGGTATTTGAGTACAAACTTCTCAGTCGATTTGGTTTCAAGCCCCATGTAAAAGAAGGTTTAGGCATCCTTGGTTAGGTAGGGCCAGACTATCAACCTCAACCCCATCCCACCAAGTGACCCACTTCCTCCAGCCAAGTTTCACCTCCTCAAGGTTCCACAAACTTCTCAAACAGTACTCTCACCTGGGGACCTAGCATTCAAGCACACGAGCCTCATGGGATGGGGGTGGGGGGACATAGCACATACAAGAGTCCTTCATTAATGGAGAGACTTGAACAGAGGTGGAACTTCAGCATTGAGATTTTCATAAGGAGTGGGATTTGTGGTAGCACAGCTAGGAGGCTCTTTCCTAGTCTGAGGATTTTGAACACATTCTCATGACTGTGAGCATGGATACCTACCCATGGGTAGTTTCTCATATATGCTTCTTAGACCCCATAGTCCTTCCTTCACACTTCTCTGCATCTGATTTTCTTGTTTGACATGTCAACCAGGACCCAATGAACAATTTGGTTCTATAGACAACCTATGAATGATACCATTTTAATCTCATTTTTATCTTCCTTTATCATGGTCCTATAAAGCAGAAAATGATACTTAGCTTGCTGGCCCTGAGTCTCCTAGGAGCCATCAAGTCCACAATAAGGGAACTGGCACTGTGGCAGACTATGTTTTCCCTAAACTGCATTGCATGTGTGCTTGCATAGGTATGATGGTCTCCTTTGCCAAGTTACTTTGTAATCCTCTGTGTTTGTCTAGACTACTTATGCTTGAGAAAAACAATTCTGATTTAATTAAAACTACCTTTGTTTTGGTTTTTACTGATCATTTAATCTGATTGTATAGTGAAAGAAGCTGACTTTATTTATGGTAAAATTATAAATAATATACAATCATAGATTTCCTGGCTACTTTTCACTTAGTTTTCTTTTAGAATCAAGAAAATCTACAACACAACCAGGTACCTGACACTGTGGTGAAGTTCCTTGGGTTGACCCCCCAGACAAAACATGGTTATTTAGACTTGATCTAAGAGAAAATTCTAAATTGCCTTGGTCATGAGTTTATTCCAGTTTGATTTGCCTTGCCTTGTTGTCAGTTCAATGGATTGAATTCAATTCTCATTCATCGAGTTTCATTCTCTGAGGCTGGCAACAGATGAACATTCAGCATTTGTGCTCATATTTTGTAGTTAGCAGATATGGGAACTGTTTTTACTAATAGGAAGCCAATACATGTTCTATATTGTTACCACATTAATAGAGTTTGGATATCCATTGCAGTTATCTCCCTATTTAGAGTGTTTTGCTTAGAAAAATTGTCCTTAAATTTGAAGTTTATAGACTGGTTAATAGCCATATATCAAATCTAGGATATAGCAGTTAACAATAATTTGAGAATTAGGTTTCAGGCAACCGTATTTACAGAGGTAACACAAGTCAGACCACAGACATTGATAAACATGTCAGGGGGTAACCACGATTACAAAGCCTACTGTCTTTAGGTAGCCAATGGTTTCAATATGAAAAACTGGACCCTCCCCAGAGCAGGTAGCATCAAGTTATCATGTTGCTTCCAGAATTAATGGCAGAGTGTCCATATTCTAGAGCATCTGGACTCTGAACTTAGAGTCCCAGAAAATTTTACAGATAGATGGCCATGGGCTTGGAAGATTGTTCTATATCCTGGACCTCAAAATACTTCAATTTTTCCTATGTTGAGATTTCTTTCTACAGGAACAGTCAACAAAAGCAATGTGGTGACAGCAAGTACCTCCATCCAGCTCCTGGATGAGCGGAAATCTCCCGTGGTGGCAGGTAAACAATGATTTTGGTTGAAGATCTGAAATTTGCAGGGCTTCTGTTTGTCTAGCACATTCACTCTCCAAAGGTAGGTTTCAAATGGAGAAAAACTGCAACAGCTCTATGTAATCTCCTTCCCACTAAGGTTCTAGAGCAGGGGTTCTCTATCTGTGGGTGGAGACCTGTTTGGGGGTTAAATGACCATTTCACAGGGGAATGGCATTACATTACTTTTCATAACAGTAGCAAAATAACAGTTACGAAATAGCAATGGAATAATTTTAAGTTGGGGGTCACTACAACATGAAATGTATTAAAGGGTCACAGCATTAGGAAGGTGAGAACCACTGTTCCACAGGCTCCATGAATTTCATGTAAAAGCAGAAAGCCTTCCCAGAGTTCCTGTTGACTCTGAGCCCAAGGGAGATGGGAAATGTAGTGAGAATTTCCTGACATCAGGTAAATGCTTGATTACAGGAACTTCTAAGTTGCTCATTTTTATGCATTCAGGAAGGTGATGATTGGCATGCAATGAAAATATAGGCATTTTGTATATATTAGCACACACAAGCTGTATTAGCACACACATGCTGAAATGTGGCCTTTTCTTCAGAGACCAGGACACATGTCCAAGTGCCGGATTTGGGAGCAAGGGAAAGCTAAAATATTCACAGTTAAGTCCTGGGTTGTCAAGGACAACTTTGCTCTGGCCTCTCTACTGTTCTCATCCCGGTCACAGTAATGACCTATGTCTGGCTGAAAGCTTTTGTTAGTGGCATTTGTACTGAGGGGCTGGAATCTGCCATAGCTCTCCTAGAAAGGCTTAAGAGCGTGCCTGGAGCATAGTCCATTCCTAATACATTATTTCTGGATCCATTGCTTGATGGATGGATGGTATGTGCCAAGCACTCTCCTGATCTGGACTCTGCTTACCAAAGGGAGTCATTTGTTTTTGGGCAGGCTGCCTCATGAAGTTATACTTCAGAATGACTTTGAACATTCATGCCTGTGTCTCTGCAATGCTGTGATAATTTGTGGAAAGGGGGGCCAGAAGGAGCAGAGGGGGCAGGCCTGACTGAAGTGTTTGCTCTTTGGCTGGGAACCACTGCTTTTTCCTCCACTTTATTTCTGACAGAGCCTGTGCATCATAATTATATTAGCTAGGACTGAACGATCTGAGGATAGCCACTCTGGTTATCCTTGGGCTATTGGATATGACAAGAAAGACAGCCTTATGTATTTGACCTGCAGCTTATCTTGAACTAGGAGGACCTACAATTAATCAGCCAACAGATACGGGCTCTGAGGATTCATGGCTCCTGTCTTCAAATGCTGTCACCTAATGCCTCATGCTCCTTGAGGAAAGGAGGAGACAGGATCACTTAACTCAGCAAGATTTATTTTTGCCTAAAGGAGGTCAGACTTGCTTACCTCTGGGCTGTTACAGCCAGCTAATTCTAGAGGCAAATTATCTCCCGGGGGCTGGGGTCAGAGACAACAGCTGTCAATGACATGGTCAGACCAAGGTAGTCTCTCTGGTTCAAAATTTCTCTTTAAAACCCTTTCTGTGGGTCTCTTATTCAGTGATTATAAAGGGCATTCCTGGTCTTTTCTGAAGTCACCTATTCCAGCTACCTCTGTCCATGTATAAAAGGCGTGTTCAAATGAGAGTAAGTGCCTGCTATTTTATAAGTGAATATGACCTTGTCTGGAAGCTGTGTATCTAAGCTAATGGGGAGTATGCATTTGGCAAATGGTTTGCTGGTCTATTATTGAGTTACATAGCTGGCCAGAGACCACAGGCAGGTCACAGTTTGGCTCACCTTGAGGGGATAAGAAAGGCATGTCCTATTTGTTGTCTCTAAGTGTGTATCAACTGGTCCTCATGTTCAGCAGATAATGACAGAGCAAAGCCAAGAAGCAGGGCCATCTGGGGAATTGTATTTAGTTTGGACCTTTTAAAGTTGGTGGCTGCTGACCTTCTTTTCCCTTCTATGTTTGGGAGACATGAAATAAAACAGCCTCCATTGGTTTTGATCTTGCAGACTGCCGTGGATACAGCCCCATGATGGTAGTGACCTCAGGGGGACCTTTCTGTCTCCCAAAGCAGAAAAGTCCCTTTCAGCACATCCCTGGCTTCCATGGACAGTCTCAACCCTCATGCCAGTCACCAGGGAGGAGGCTCCATAGCCATCCACTCTGTATTTTCCTCAAATTACTCATCTAGTGCTTACCACTATGAAATGCAGGGAGCCTTTTAGTTGGAGAGGCAGAAAGGCAGAGAGGCAGTCTTGTCTTGGCAGATGAAGATGAACTTGTGAGCAGGCTTGTTCCCCATTAGCAGGCCTCCGACAGCAGATGGGACACAGCCGACTGGCAGGAATTCGGGGTCTCAATGAAATCCTTGTGTGCAGTTGAAACTTATCAGAAAGAAAAGGTGTATCACTTTGCAAATAGCTCCCAAAGACCCTCTTGAAAGGCTGCCCCTTGCCCACCCTGACCTGATATCTTCATGTTTATTAGCTGTAATGTACTCATTTGGGGGTAGAAAGAGGTTTTCTTCTTTCTTTTTCTTGTTTTCTTTTTAAAACAAAAACATTTTGATACTCATCTGTCAATGACACCTTTGAAGAAAGGCCAGTTGGAGCGGGCAAGATTCCACTTAGGCATCAGTCTCAGTGTGTAAGCAGGCCCCATCCATCTTCTGGGCCTCTGACAGTGCTTCCCAGTGCTTCGCAGCCGCCTCCTGAGGCCTCTGCCAACTGTACAGCTGCCAGCAGTGTGCCCCGCTTACTTAATTGCTTTCCGAGGGCAATAGAAGACATGGCAGGGTCTACCCAGTCTCTCTAGACTCTAGAGCCTTGGAAAATCTTGTGTGCATCAAGACGCTAATCCATTTCTCTGTTGTGATTAGAAATACAAGCCTTGGTATGTAAGGTCAGCTTGAATTTGCCACTCAGTTCACGGTCACGGGTCAGTCGAGCCCTAAAAGACAGAGTTGAGATTATTATTAGCTTCTTGCCTTATTTTCATTTGGGGATAACATAAAAGAACAAGAGGGAACTCCCTGGGTATGAAGACATGTAACAATGCCAGGATGTGTAGGAGTGACCCATTTTCACCTTCAATTTCATTCATTCATTCATTCATTCATCACATACAATAGGATTCCTGCTTTTGTCAGACACTTGACCTATCAACAAACAATGACTGATTATGTTCTGATGTCCTTTCCCTTCCCGCCAGATGCATATATTAGCAGTAATCTTACAGTTATGTCTAGAGTAAGAGATGGCTCAACAGATAAGAACACACCATCTAGCCTTATAACCCATCCCCTGGAAAACACACACACACACACACACACACACACACACACACAAACACATACACACACGTATCACAGTAATAACAAATAAAAACATTTAAACGTCATGTCTGTATAGGGCTAGGGAATTAAAGAGCCAAGTGATTGCCTAGAAGGTTCTAGAGATCAAAGATTGTGTGCTTTTTCCTTTCTGCAACCCAAACTGTGGCCAGCTGAGGATTTAGATTGTAGTAGACACACCTGAGTGAAATGTTGTAAGTTGAATTGAGTTCATAGAAACATGCTTCACCCTACCTTAATTATTTGTCAACTTGGAATCCATAAATTATCTAGACCATAGTGGTCATTCTCCACTGGCTCCTCAATAGGGAAGGCCAGCCTTTCTCTGAGGTAGTCTCTTCCATATAGGGTGAAATGACCTGAGAGGGTAAAACAGGCAGGGAGGTGTGGAGAAGACCCAACAGATGGCAAAAGGGACTTCTCCTTGACTTGTTTGTCCTGCTTTCCTACTCACCGGCTAGACCCTGACAAATACAAACTATATAACCTTGGCTCGCATTCAGATTTCTGGAGAAAGGGTTTTTGCAAGTTTATATGCTGGGGTGGGTGGGGTGTGTGCACAGGCACATGTGTGTGCTTGTGTGGAGGCCTGAGGTTGGTGTCAGATACCTTCTTTGATCAATCTCTACAGTATATAAAGGTAGGCTCTTTTGTTGAGCCTGGACTTGGTGTTTTGGCTAGTTAGCTAATCATCTCCTTCCAGGGATTCCCTGTACGTGTTATACTCCTGTGTAGCTTCTACAGAGGTCCCGGAGAATCGAAACCTAGGCCTCGCACTTGCAAGGCAATAAATAAGCTTACCTGATGAACACCCTCTTCAGCCCAGACTTCTGAATTTTTAATATAATACGCAATTAAATCAGAACCACTAGCACTTGCTCTGAAGTGTACATTTTAACATATCAAAATCTAAACTTGCTCCCAATTGTGTTCCATTTAACTTCTTAAATACTTGGGAATTCCCCATAAGCAAGAGCTCTCCCACTTATCTTTTAGGGGCTGATACATGGTACATATGTGAGAGATGTAGTCTGAATAAGTTATTCTAGGAATACAGGCTTCATAGTCCTAGAATATATAGTTAGTTGCTATATAGGAGTATAGCATCAGCTGGCCAGATATAAAGTCACTGTACATAGCTAAAACTCAGAGACTTTCATTGGAGAAGTTCAAATCCACACCATAATAACATCATCCCAAATGCTGTGAATATTTTTAGGATAGAAAAATTTTTTTCTGTCTTAAGCTAATGACATCTGGAAACTAAAAGTTATCTTTCAGTTGAAGTTCTAGTCTGTAATATGAATATTAGACTAGTAGCCAATCAGATCATCACAAAAACCTAGACATTAGAGCATTAATTTATTATATTGCAACTTTTTAAACAATACTTTTATTGAGGTGTGACATCTTTCAAATTCACTGCATCTAAGCTGGAAAGTTTACAGAGATTTTAGTAGCGCAGAAGGAGATCCTGACCCTCCCGTTTGCTCTTTAGCAAGGGACATGGATTACATGAGATCCATTCACAAGGAAAATTTGAAAATGTAGCCTATGCGGTTTCGTTTGCATAACTCAAGGCAGTGTAATGAAGGGGAAGATTTCATTTTAAACAGCTAATTAGGAAGGTGATTGATTAGCATCATTAACCATTAGCTATTGTCAGGTAAGTGCTATTTAAACTAAGTGTAGTGTGTAATATGGGCCCTCATTAGAGTTGTGTGAATGCCTCCAAACCCTTACAAGCAAAACAGCCAACTTGACCTCATGTCTTTGGTGGAATCTCACTGTGAGTTAACTCGCATCCTAGGAATTCAGGGTCAGGCTTGTCACGGATAAACCTCTTGTGAAATCCCAGCAAAGGAAGTTCTTTTATCATTAAAAAATGACATGCATATTGGAAGTAGGGAAATAGTAATGGGTGAGGAAATAAGTTTGATCTCTAGAACCTGTATAAAAAAGCCAGATGTGGTTAGCGTGCACAAGTAATCCCAGATCCTGAGAAAGCAGGGACAGGGGAAACCCTAGGGTGCTAGAATCTGACTGATAGGAGATCTTGTCTCAAAAGAGCAAGGTGGACAGTGCTAAGCAATGATACCCAAATTTGACCTCCAGCCCCGACATGTATGTGTGTGTGTGCATGTGTGTTTATGAGTATGTATGTGTGTTTAAGAGAATGTGAGTGTGTACATGTGAGTGCATGCATGTGTATGCACATACATCTACCATACAGAAATGAGTGTGTGTGCCTGTGTGTATATATCTCTGTGTTTGTATGTATGTGTGTATGAGTATGTGGGTGTAGGCATGTGAATGCATGCCTGTGTGTTTCTTTCTCTCTGTGTGTGTGTGTGTGTGTATGTGAGAGAGAGAGAGAGAGAGAGAGAGAGCTTGTTTCCATTGGTTAGACGGTATTGCTGGTATTTATTAGGTGATGGGTAAGCACAAGTTGCCCTCTGACACAAAACAAAGAATGTTCTGGTTCAAAATGCCAGTAGTTGTGAGATAGAAATGGTGACTTAAAATGAGCAGCATCATTAAACCTCTTAATAGGTACACATTTCATTCCTGATGGTGCCTAGTACTGAAGATGCACTTGTAAGCAAGTGCTCGAAAAGACAATGAAGAATGAACTGGGAGAATGCTAGTTGGCATAGCAATGAGTTCAGAGGCTGAAGGCATATGCCCAAGGTAGAATCCTTCCACTTGGTCCCTTTTCTACCCACTAAGAATACTGATGCCAAGAAAGAGCTTCCCTTAGTGCTGGGGATAGAGAACCACTAAGTATGCAGGGATGGGAAGGAGGCAAGAGAAGGAAGAATGGATGGAGGGATAGAGGGAGGGAGGGAGGGACAGAGGGAAGGAGGGATGAACCAGGGAAGGCAGGGAGGAAAGAAGGAAGGAAAGTGCTCTTTAGAAACAGATCCAGACAAAGAGATAAAATGTGGTTGTCAGTGTCAAAGAGAAGAAAACCACTCATGTAGTGGTGAGGGTGAGGCCTCTTAACTATGGGGTAGCCAGAGAAAGAGAGACTTGAGCGGAATCCTGAATGATTAGATGTACCTAGCATGCAAAGCTCTGTGGGAAAAGACTGTGCAGGAAGAGGCAACTCCCTTCTCCAAGGATCTGAATAATTTTAGGATGAGATTCCTTACTCAGCTTGGTATTCAGAGACCTAAATGGTGATGCAGTTTGAGGCCAATGGCCAGATTTTTTTTTTTTTTTTTTTTGGTTTTTTGGTTTTTTGAGACAGGGTTTCTCTGTATAGCCCTGGCTGTCCTGGAACTCACTCTGTAGACCAGGCTGGCCTCAAACTCAGAAATCCCCCCGCCTCTGCCTCCCAAGTGCTGGGAGTAAAGGCGTGTGCCACCACCGCCTGGCAATTACCAGAATCTTAAGGGAAGGCATATAGACAGGCAGGTAGGTAGGTAGACCAAGAAATGGAAGTCCAGCTCTAAATCAGTAGCTCAGAGGTGGCGCTTTTGGGGAGGGGGCATTTGAAAGCAAGATAGATGGATTCAATGTGTGTATGGGGGGGGGGGAGTTTATGTAGTAGAACTGACAACAGCAAATTTCATGGAAATGGATTAGAGATGCCCTTGGAGATTATGCTGTCCTTAACATCTGTGACAGGATGTCAGAGTTAGGACTGCCCATCAGAACAGCTGCTCTGAAAGGTACAGAAGCACATTCAGGGTTAGCACTTTAGAAGTAAAAATAGTCCAAGACCAGAGAAACCAGATCCTCTGTGTTAACCCTCTAAGGGACCACTCCCAAGAGCTACAGACACTTTAAAAACTTCAACAGAGGACCAACACATCATCCAGTCAGAACTCTGCAGCAGAGCAGTGACAGGTATCTGCGGCCCACAGGCTATGAGTTAACAAATTAGGCCATCTGTGTCTCAAATCCCAGGTAGATTTGCATAGTAAAGTTAGTGTCAAATAAATATTTAGAAGTGAGGGAGGAGAGGCCCTTGGTCCTGTGAAGATTCTATGCCCCAGTATGAGGGAATGCCAGGACTAGCAATGGGAGTGGGTGGGTTGGGGAGCAGTGTGTGTGGGGGGTGGGGCTTAGGGGATTTTTGGAGGGAAAACTAGGAAAGGGGATAATGTTTGAAATGTAAATAAAGAAAATATCTAATAAAAAAAGAATTATAATTTTAAAAAAAGAAGTCAGCAAGAGGCTACCTGCCATGTCCCTTATTCTGATAGAGGTCATTCTTCTCCTGTGTAAATGGTTTTTAGCATTGAGTGGTGCCTTAGCTAGATTTCTTGAAGCTACATCCTTCCTCCCAGGTGGTGTTCTCTATGAAATCTTACCTAAGGGCATCTTACTATGAGTTATTTATATTTATTGTTATCATCATTTTAAATTATATGGATATGAATATCTGCATGTGTGTGAGTACACCATGTGCATACTCTGGACCATCAGAGGTCAGAAGACAGCATTAGATCCACTGGCACTGTGGTTACAGACTTTGTGAGGCATGGATAATAGGAGCTGAATCAGTCCTCTTCCAGAGCAGCAAGTGCTCTTAACTTCTCTCTCTCTCTCTCTCTCTCGCTCTCTCTCGCTCTCTCTCGCTCTCTCTCACTCTCTCACTCTCTAGCTCTCTCGCTCTCTTGCTCTCTCGCTCTCTCCCGCTTTGTAACATTCACTTCTTTAAAGCACACAGATCAATGGCTCTTTCATATATTTGACTGACAGAGTTTGATATCTAATTCTAGAACTCTTGTGAACCCTGAAGGAATTCAGCCTATAGCCCCTCTTCTTTCTTGGTACGTCTCCTCATCCTTAGGACCACTGTTCTGCTTATCAATGGATTTACAGATTTTGGAACATTTCAGATTGATGCAATGATACATGAATGATAGTGACTGGCTTTATTCGCGTAATATAATATTTCTAGGACCATAGTCTGTCATAAATTTGTATTTCATTTGTCTATCACTAGATAATATTCTATTATGTGAATACCCCTTACCTATTAGTAATATTGTTGACATGCATGTACAGTTACCACATGGACATGTTTTTATTCCTCTTGAGCAGATACCTAGAAGTGAAATTATGTCACATGTAACTCTTTAT
Source organism: Mus musculus (assembly GCF_000001635.26). Lineage (NCBI taxonomy): Eukaryota > Metazoa > Chordata > Mammalia > Rodentia > Muridae > Mus > Mus musculus. The sequence goes on along the minus strand of NC_000080.6, from coordinate 29,035,030 downwards.
TTAGTATTTTGTGGAATTGAAAAACGTGTTTTGAATTGTGGTTACTTTAGTTTAGAATTCTACGGGCAGTGCATAAGAATTCCAATTTCTCCATATCTTCACCGACATTCAGTTATCCATCTTTTTAACTTTAGCCACATTGATGGATAGGAGTGGGTTTGCATTTCCCCGCTAGTAAGTGCTGAGCAGCTAACTGGTCAGGTGCTTTTGGGCCTTCGCTGCATCCTTTGTAAGAGAGATGTCTATTCAAAACTGTTGCCTCTATTTAAATGATGATGATTTGCTTTTTGCCCTGTTGTATGAGCTCTTTACACTATCAAGAAATAAGTACCTTATGGCATATCTGCTGATATTTTTGAAAAAAGGTTGTGTTTTGCATGCAGCCATGCCTCTTTCATCTTTAAACACTTTCCAACCAAAGAGCTAGGTAGTTAGATAGAAACTGTGTGGACCACAACACAAAACTATCTGGCTCTTTCCCAAACAAGCTCAGTAACAAGTCCATTAGATGAAAATGACACAGCCTATTTAAAGCAGAACCAAGCAAAAGTCCCTTCTTCTGTCACCTCTTTTATCATGTTCTTATAGATGGAGGTGATATTGGAATCAGAGGTTATGCAAAGGAACGTTGATGTAAGACTTTCATTTTCATGAGTCAGAATGTCCATCAGTTGTACCTCATGGTATAGGATTATACAGAAATTGTAACCAAAAGTCTTAAGCTTCCCCAAAATACATATTCCCATTGTCAATCATGATGGCGATTTACTTAAGCTTCATTCTGATTGATAAACCTTGGAACAGTAGACTTAAATGATGCTTAAATGATACTGGAAATGTCCCTAGATACTTTAGTGGATAAGAGTTTATGGGATTTTTCTTTCTTTCCTTTCTTTTTTTCAACGTAGCTCATGAAAGATCAGGGATTTATTTTCCTGCCTTTACCTAAGCAAAACTTTGAGGTTCCTTGTTGGGATTTTGATCTGTTAAGATGAGAATATATGGTACTCAGGCTGAGAGAAAAGTTCATGGGGGATCAAGGAGGCTAAGTGTAGTGTTTCCTGGAAAGAGAAGGGCAGATGTGAAGAGAAGGGCAGATGTGTCTACGGCAGAAGCATGGGTGCATTGGCACTTAGTCTGTGGACATTGTTACCAATGGAGAAAACCTTAGACAGCATTTGATTAGAAAGAGATAGAATTGATCACAGCCTTTTTGTCCCCAAAGGCCACATTTGCAGCCAGTTCTTGGAGTCTCTTCTGTAAGCAGACTCAGCTGATGTCAAGATCCATGTCAGACTGCCATCCATAATTCAGGGTCAATGTTTGCACACACAGAACCATATTAATTAATTAATTAATTAATTCATACATAAATACATAAAATTCAAAGGTGGAATGACTTTAATATCCTTTTTCAAAAATAATCAAAAGGGCATATTTGAAACAACTAGAAATGAAATAATTAGGAATTCTTACATTTAGAAGAAACAACATGTCATCTGAGGATGCAAATTCATCTCTATCCTTTAAAGATATACACTGAACTTTGATGAAAAATGTATGATGTGACCGTACTTTGGTTTAAAGTAAATGAGGAGGTGCAGTAGGGGCTTGGGGTTGAGGGTAGAGGTGGGCAGCTCTGGCTGGAATCAGAACCAGTGTCTGGATGAGCTCAAACCCTCCATGGTAGAGAGAGTATGGATGGAGAACTCTGGGTCCTCTGACATTTACAAGCTAGAGAACTGAGAGAGTCACCCTAGCAAAAACAAAACTGAAGAGCAAGGGAGGGCAAGCACAGAGACAACATCCAGCATCTGAGCAACCTGCAGTGATGCACATGTGCATTACAACAAAGCCTGTTCTTTTGTTACTTAGTATGCTAGCCAGAAGTGCTGATGTGAAAACCAGGAACTCAAAATAACAACAACAACAACAAAAAGGACGTGTTCAGTCTCAAAAAGCACCTAGGTTTCGGGGAAGACTGTGTCTCAGTGAGAGTTTCTATTGTTGTGAGGAAACACCATGACCAAAAAAGCAAGCTGGAGATGAAAGGGTTTGTTTGGCAGACACTTCTATCCATCACTGAAGGAAGTCAGGACAGGAACTCAGGCAGAGAAGGAACCTGGTGGAAGGAGCTGATGCAGAGGCCGGCGAGAATTGCTGATTACTGGATTGCTCAGTCTACTTTCTTATAGAATCCAGGACCATCAGTCAAGAGAGGGCACCACCTACAGTGGTCTGGGCCCACCCTCATCAATCACTAATTAGAAAAATGCCCTACAGCTGGATCTGATGGAGGATTTTTCTCAGTTGAGCTTCCCTCATTTCAAATAGTCCTAGCTTCTGTTCTGTTGACATAAAATCAGCCATCACAACTTTTATGTGAATTTCTACTGGATCATTTACTGGTGTGATAACTTAGGACTTTTGCTTTCTAGGCTCATGTGCAATGGGACAGTAGACACCTATGGTTTTCATTAGAAGGTAGATAGAAAATTAATTAATGTGCTTAGAAGATGCCTGGCGCCAAGCTGGGTGTTTGTCTTGGCTAGGTTTCTAGTGTTGTGATAAAACACCATGACCAAAAGCAACTTGGGGTGGAAAGTGTTAATCTCAGCTTACATATCCACATCATAGTCTGTCATAAAATAAATAAATAAATGAATAAGTCAGGACAGGAACTTAAAGGCAGGAACTGAGGCAGAAACCACTGGCTTCTCTCACAGTGGCATTCTCTTATAGAACTCAAGGCCACCTTCCCAAGGGTGATGCCACCCACCATGAGCTGGGTCATTCCACATTAGTCATGAATTAAGAAAAATGCCCACAGGCCGATCCTAATTGGGGCATTTTCTCATTTGAGGTTTCCTCTTTCCAAATGACTCTAGCTTGTGTCAAGCTGGCATAAAACTAGCCAGCACCACACCCAGTGAAGATTGTTGGCAGTGCTGTAATTGTCTTTATCTAAGTGATTAGTACAATGATGTCATAGTCTAGATAGAGCAGCTAACTATACAATGGACAAAGGGTAATAGGGGATTAGTTTGTGTTATGCATGCTAACTGCATGCTTCTGCAACTGGATTTATCAGTCACACAATGAACTGTGTGTGACTTTTGGCAAGTTTCTTCCCTTTTCCATGCTTCTAGCTCCTAGCTGTAAAATAAAGACACTGAACTATATCGACGTAGCAAATAACTTTAATCCCTTATGTCAACTCTAGTTGATCTCTTATGGGCACCTGGAAAACAGATTTGAAAGGCTTCTGAGGCCTGGCCTGGAATCAGTTGATAAGTATGCTGTGATCTGTTAGCAATGCCCATGATGGACAAGGAGACCAACGGCAACTGTGCTGACATTTTCCAGGCCTCAACAGAACGGTCTTCAGGGCCTTCCCTAGCTCCCTCGATTTGTTTTCTGGGTCTGCTTAATGGATGTGTGAGGCTATAGGTGACAGCCTATTCTTTTCGAGGATTCTGAACAGACAGTGTCTTTGGAATGGGAATAGAGGTGAATAGCCCTGTCAAGAATCTGAAAGCCTGTCAGAAAGTTATAAGGCCTCCTCTGAATGAGACAAAGGTTTCTTTGAGACCTCATTGTAATTTAAGCATTTAAATAAATAAATAAATAAATAATCAATCCACTAGGGGGGAGATGGGATGGTCCCCTGAAGTTTTGAAGAATATCTTGTTCAGGGATGCCTGGTAGGTTGAGGTGTCTGGTCTTGTAGGTTTCTGACAGTAGCATGTAGGGAATCTAAATGGACATTGGAAGTAGTGACTTCCTGATCTGCACGGGAAGTTACAGGTCTTGAATGACTAGTGTATGACTATGAATATGGAGCACAGATAGAATATTTTAGAAACCAATTTAGCCACTTTCAATATTCAGAGTATGAGGCAGAGGGGGTCTGTCTTCAGTAGTTCTCAGTGAACTTCAGCAATGGGGTTTGACTTCCAGGAGCCTTCTGCAGGATGCTCAGGTGTGGATCTCTTTTCAGGTCTCTGTTCTCATAAGGCAAAACAAGATAACTCCTTTATCCACTGGCATTTTATCGTCTTAAGCACAAGTGTCTTTCCAAGGGCTTTGAGGTCCCCACCTTACCTGTGCAAGCTTTTTTGATTTGACAGCAGGTCTTTCTTCTCACATACTGCCTCACTCTCAGCATCACATGGCTGACATGCCCTTCTCCTTTGAGCTTCACTACAGAGAGCTGCAGTGGCTGTGAACTCAGGTCTCTGCAGGAGCAGAAATCACCTGCCTGTCACCACACGGTTACGCTACTTTTAATGGAAGCATGCCATTTCAGATGACTTTCTCTGAAGCAACACTACACGTGCCTTTTGCCCTGAGCGCCTCCTCCAGTCTGGCGCTCTGGCGGAAGGACGTTCTTACAGGGGACTCTATGAATAGGATGGCAGTAATAAGCAGCTGAAAATAATCTGTGAGGCGTTTGTAAATTGCCCCTCGTGAGCTGCAGTGCTCATGAAAGATAATTTGTGGTTCTTGCAGAATACCCTGAAAACTGGGTCTTTCATCTGCTGTGCATTTTGCAATTAAAACATTTCATTTCTCATATTAGCAAATGATAACTCCACATTTGTTCATCTAAACAACTTGATTTATATTTTTCTGTTCTGAGGAGCTGTTGACATTTCAGAGTAAGTAATTATTTTCACTGCCAACTGCTGTGTGTGGTGACTGTAGGCAAATGATAGAAATCTGAGTCTACAGATGCATCACTTAACTCCTCGTGCTTAAAGACTACCTATTAAGCCAGAGGCCTTTTGCGTGGGTTATCATCTGTACATCGACATCTAATAGGATCAGGGTGTTGACAGGCGAGGGTTTGCGCCACGTTCATGGTTTGCGCAGTGTACTAGAAACTCTTTTATGTAATCTCTGAGAGGAGAGGGCAAGGCTGATCTGCAGCATCGCCAAACCACTGACAGGGCAGAGTACACTTGCAGTCCTAAATCACTTGTTAGAGGAGGTATGTACTGCTGGCCTTGGGAGTTCTTAGGGCATGTGCTAGCTGCCCAAGACTCCACGGGGCGAGTGTCAGAATTCTATGAGGAATGCTCATGAGAACAGTGAGCCATGCCTGCTAACAGCGTGAGCTTGAAGAACATTTGGCCAAATCAAGAGGAAGAGTAAAGGAACTTTCTCAATTTCCTCTCGCATTATGTTTTTGGCCAAAAGGAAAAAAAAAAAGGTGCAGTTAGGACAATGGAAAGAAATGCTTTTTTTTTTTTTAGTTTGAAAGTAGTTGCTACATCCTTAGAATAGAAACTCAGTCACACAGTTGAATTGAGCTACCTTGGCACAAAAGAGAGATGTCAGGGCAAATGACAGCCCATGCAGCTGTGGGCCTTTGCTGGGAAATCTTGGTGTGCTGTTCCCTTACACGTTATAATTTTTAATGCATATTAATTACATGCACTAATGGGGTTCATTGTGACCATTCACATTTAAACTTCTTCTGCTATTAAAAAAAATTATGTAGCTGAATTGATACTCCAAAATGACAGTCTGCCCTTAGCCCACTGGTATATACAAGGTTTCCATTGCTTATAGCACACTCAACAGCTGTCCATCCCAACATGTGCACATCCCATTTATATTCCGGTTGAGGAGTAGACAACTGACTGGGGATCCAAACCAATTTTTACATGGCCTTGAGGGGTGAAGTCGAGCCAGTACCCTGAATGGCAAATGTGCTTTATCCTTTGAACCAACTCCAATTGATTAGTTCTGGTTGCCTATAGTGCTGTCTTAAGAAACCATCTGTGGTATATTTGAGGCTCAGCTGGGAAAAGAGCTGGGATTGATTAGCAATGTCTGTCATGGGCTCTAGAGGAACAGCTTGCCCCATATTTGTCATTTTCTGCCTTTAACATGTCTTTAACTCCTCTGTGCTCTCTTCCTGTGCAAAAGAGTTATAATCCTAAAATGTGCCTGTAGTGTAAACAGAAAGAGTAGGTATAGGTATATTCCACTTTAAGAAACCCTAGCATAGAAATGCAAATTTGGAAAAAAAATGCATCAATCTGGAGCCAATTATTTCCATTACAGAAAAGATTCCATGAAAGGTTCCTTTAAATAGCGAGCTCCCCTGCTGCATTCAAATGATGATTCAATTTATAAAAATTCACTTTGCATGCAACTCTCTCAGACTAAGTCTGTGGACTCTGCAAGCCATACCTGAACTTTTTAAAGCCATGCTGAAGCACTAGCCAGGATGTCTGCCCTCCAGTGCCTCGAGTCCCGCGCCCACCCCCCAGTAACTCCCACTCCCCCTCAAACTTCCTTCTTATTTCCTATCCCAGAGTGTTGAGCATACAATCTGGGTGGTGATCAACAGCTACTGGCTCCCACCCGACACGGCTGCATTTCATTAGTGGGTAAGCTGATTGCTCCAAGGGTGTTTATGTGTGGGTGTAGCTGTACAAATCCATGCCCTCTGTGCACTGCAGATGTAGATGTGGATGCAGAGACACAGCCACCATTCAGCCTAAGCAAAAGCCATCCCTGCTGGGAGAGTTCTAGGATAAGGTTCCCATTGCTTGGTGGATATGGTCTCTTGATGATATCTGCCCTGTATTCTAGTTTACTATTCTCTCTGTGTTCCTTCACATCAAAACCTTGCCCAGGCTCCGGGCCTGAGTCCCATTATCCAGACATGGAACCTTCATCTTCCCCTGCAGCTTAGAGAGCCCCAAATGGTTTTCTGATTTAGAAAATTAAATATAATCTGAGTCTTGTGGCCAGCTATGAAATTCCCAACCAACAGACATTTCCACTAAATGTGTAACATACGCAACATCTCAACATCCTACCAATCTAGCATGAACTGGAATTAAGAGGCAGCCAGTACGGGTCGGGTAAGAGCACTAGCCAATTCCCAGGCACTCCAACTGGTGGCCCCAGAGCTCTTAAAAATGCCTATTGGCACACATGTCCGAATTCTTATTGCTCTGCAGAATCCAGCTTAATCCAGAAACAGGTACCTAAAAGAGATGGCGTCGCTCTTCTTTTTGTTCCTACACATAGACTTCTTGTCATATCTTCTCAGTTGCAAGATATGAGTGTGTCTATTATATCTATGGTATTTAAACTTCTTCCTACTGAGTACTTTGTTTTATTTTTTGGATACATTTTTTCCTTAGTTGTTTTGGAAGATAAAACATGGGACAGGAGCATCGAACACATCAAGCTCACTCAGATATTTCTTCCGGGCCCTCAGTGATCGAGGGGACCTTGGAAATGAAGGCTCTCAGGCTGATGAACTGTCCATAAGTTCCTTACTTCCCATCTTCTCAGACTTCCTGGCTGATGCCAAGGGTCTCCCTTGGTACTGGGCTGTGATGGCTGCATAGGTACATCCATAGATAGCAGCCGCCAACATCATGAGACATACGATCCCACATACTACCCCAGTGATGACCACAGTAGCCACAGCATGGCGCAGGTTGGTTGGCTTTGGTTTGGGTTTGGCCTCACACTCCAAGGGATCTTGCTGTCCTGAGCTATTCTCATGAGACTTCTGGGCATCTTGCGGGGCAGAACCAGGCTGCTGGACTAGTGAGGGTGCCAAATCCTGAGAAGGTAGAGAACAGGGTTGGTACAGTTCGTGAGGAATGGAGAGGAGAGCCTTTCCCTGCCAGGGTTCAGGCAGCCTGCAGATGGCACCATCTGTTTCTCCCCCTTCAAGAAACAAAGCAAAGAATGATGATGGAGCTTTGATACAGCAGTATTCCAAAGTCCTCAGCCTGCCACAGAGTAAATAGACAATTATTTATGGCTAGGAATTTGTTAGGAAGCAAGTTACTTTAATATTATATAAAGGCTGAGGGGACCACTGGGCACACACTGATGGAGAATGTGAGAGTGAGAGCCTAACATCTAAGGACACTGTGGTCTCCAGCTTCCTCCCACAGACTGGCCATCACACAAGAATCCTTTCCTGCTGGATTCCCACTAAAAATCAGAGAACTGATATGTCATTTGTATGTTAATTCCAAAGACCTTATGTCTCTCTCAACACTCTTTAGAGAGTCAGAATGGTGTTTTCTGAGTTTTGTGTACGTGAGCATTTGACAATACGATATGCAGCTCTTGGTATTTAAGTAACTCATCCTCTTGGGCCTCATGACATTTACTACTTTGAGTGCCAAATACTCCAAGGAGTTATCAAATGTGGGTTTGGGTCTCTATAAGGTAACTGATTTCTTGGGGGCATCTGTGGTAGTTAGCCTCCCCTGGAGTACTAAACTCCACCTCTTCACGCTGGCCTGTGTAACCACTGGTACACTATTTGGCTTTATGGGAATAAACTTCTTAAAGTTTTCTTCCATCAGAACATCCCAGTTGTGTCTGACTTGACAGTTCAAAGTCTGCATCATCCATCTTATAGATAATTCTTTTTAAAATCCATACAGGGCATGAATGAATAAGTCAACACCCAAACCTAGTCTCCTGGACACTTCCTCCTCTCTACTTCTTTTTCTCTGGTTTGTCCTGGGACCAGGGCAGTGCCAGAAAAGCCTACTTGACAGGCAGGACCCATATAGGTCCTATGGTTAGTTTCTTGCAGGCTTCCCTAAAAACATCAGCAGGGGAGGGTAGCCTGTTCCCTTAGCAAATAGAGATTACAGATTCTCAGTAGACATCATAGGGAATTGTTTTAAGTTAATGCCAGAAAAGTACATATGATGGTTGTCACTTTAGTGGTATTGTCTCATGCTACTACATAGTAATTTAGGGCTTGGGAGATATATGCCCACCATTCCTATCTAATCATCTTAAGACAAGGTTGTAAGCACCCTATAAACAGGACTACCCCACAAGACAAGAGCTATCACATGACCCAGAAACACCAGGGTTGTCAACAGGGACAAAATCCAATACATACTCCTTCTGCTGCCATTGCTTAAAACTGAATGACACATGACTAGACTCCCTTGGGCCCCTCCTGGCTTCTTCAGCAATCCCTTGAGGCATGAATCCCAGCTTTAAAGCAATAAGATCAAAGAGGAGTTTCCTGAGCCACTGGTGTTCATGAGGCTGGAGGGCTCAGGTGGCTGCTCCAGCCGAGCCAAGGGCTTCACTCAGCTGGGCTGAGATGAGAGGCTCGGCCTCTGTGGGAGCTTATCTCCCTCAGCACCTGGCTGTGGTGGCTCTCACTAGGGCCTTTATGTCAAGGCAGAAGGCTAGAGAGACAGATACCCTGTGGGAGTGAAAGCATTTCATCCAACCAAAGCACTATGAGGCTCCCACAGGAGAACCCAGACTGCTATGCCAGACTGCTTCACTGGCTGATGTTCACACCTCGGCTATGGTATAGTGTGTAGCCACTCTAGGCACATTCTTGTTCTGTAACCACTTTCCTCTCTAGTATTGTGTTAAGATCCACAGCCTTGGGACTCAGAGCAAAGGACAGGCCTACGGTGAATGCCCGGACACAGCAGGAACACGGGGCCTGTGCCTGGCCTTGTCACAGTAGCCTCCTGTGTAGCTGTGATCTTAGCCAGGATCCTCCTCCCACCTCCACCACCTTCTCAGGGACGGTGGCCCTAGAGGCAGATCTACAGGTTGCAGCATGAGGGTCCCTCTCCCTTTTTGACTTAAAAAAAAAAGCACGAAGCCCCAATCCTCAACCTCCAACTGTCCTCACTGGACATTGAAAGCACTTTACCTCTATCTTGGAAGAAAGTGGGCTCAAATCTTAGACCTCTATATAACTTAGCTGTGCAGTTCTGGAAAGTTCCTTACTCACTCTGAGCCTCTGCTTGCAATACTAGACAGCAGGAGAAGCATAATAATGGAATTCACTTTTCAAGAGTGTTCTTAGGATTTGCATGAATAAATAATCGTGTCAAGTGTTCAGCGTGGCACTACCATTACCTCTCTCAGAGTACCTAATTCACAGTTAACCATGAACATCAAAGTCTAGGTTCCTGTGTGAATAAAGGACGCCAACTTACCATCCTGCACACACAGTTGGGTAAAGGGGAGTTTATTCTACATTGACCAAAGCAAATCGTTTTGCCCTTAGGCCTACAGGATCCCAAGTTTTTCTATTCTTTGGGTTTCATCTGAAGCCATATGACTGAGTTTTGATCACTTCCAACACACAGACTCCCCACTATATTTCCTCTGTCTGCCGTATTGGGTGGTGACCTTAAATGTCATGTAATGAAGTTATTGACATCGCCATCCAGAAGAGGGTTATGTCCCCAAATGGTTGTGTGAAATGCAGACCTGTTCCCAGGGACTCAGGCATGGGTAAGCAATAGATTTCAGTACAGATTGAAATCAGGTGGTCTGTGACATTAATCACCCTGCTTTGACTGATGCCTTCCGTGTTTGCAGTTGTTGATGAAGGGTCAGACTAGCATCTGCTCCCTTGGTTTAGTTTTAGGCATTCATTTTAGACTCAGTGTGTGCATAAGCAGAGTGTCTCCCGTGTCTTGTATCTAGTTAGTATTTTTCCTTTCTTGATGTCGGGACACCAGATCATGGTCCCGTGAACTTTACCTTCCTCTGAAAAGACTGTTATCTGCACTTTAGAAGCACTGCTATAAAGGAAAGTTAAACCACACTGCTGGCTCAAGGGACCAAAATCAGCCCAAATACTATCAGCTTCTGCTTGGTAGCACTACATGGTAGACAAAGGCATTCCTTCACATAAGTTTGTGGCTGAACAGAATACCATCGTTGCCTGCATTACTTTGTGGGTGTCCTTGGTCTCAAAACTGCCTATTGATTTACACTGGACAATGTTCTTCTTTGATGAAAACCCTCTTTCGGGGATGGTCTGTTTCATGCCTGTGATTTAATCCAGAGAGCAATGGCTCTAGCCACTTACCTCCTGACATGCTTGGTTTTGTTTTTGACCTATCAGAAGGATGTTACTAAGTTAGATAGTTGCCTTGGAGAGCTAACTTCAACACTGGCTAGTTGGTGATGCATCCATTGCTCTTAGATTATTGAGAAGCTTCTAAATTGTGATGTGGCACGTTTGAGATTCTACCATATGTAAACCATGCCTCCAGGTGCTGTGTTTCCCCCAATTCAACTGCAACGCTCAGGTCCCCCTGGGCTCAAACATATAATCACCAACAATCCTCCCACCCTGAAGTGTGACAAGTACTTCAAACATGTCTGCTTTCTGAGCCTTCCACTGAGTACCTCTGCAAGGTCTCCCACTGCCCCCCTTCCCTATTTGCTAAAAGCATCCCCAATTATGCAGTTACCAAGTAGAAAGGAATACAAGGCAATCCTCTTTGCCTCTCTCAGCCCACCACTCTCTCCATCCCCTCAGCCGTTTCTACCATGGCATTGTTCCAAATGCCAATCACGTATTGCCATCCTGGTCTAGGCCCCTGTCATCTCTTCTCTGCTCTACTGAGATCACCTCCCCCTTCATCCCACTGGCTCTTCTTCAATGGCCTTCGCTCTGCCCTGTCGGAGTCAGCGGCCTGGCATTTTACACAGTGGTCAGATCATACTGTTCCCTAGACAAGAATTCCTTAGAACTTCCCACCTCCCCTAGAATACAATCCAGACAGGGCACCTGCTCTGCACATGTTTAGAGGCTGGGCGGGCACCCAAGATGGGCTGTGTGTTATCTCCACCCACTGACTCATTCCTCTGGCTCTTGCTAAGCCAGGCTAGCTTCTTCACTAGGCCCTTAAAGCCTGCTGGGCCCCCATCCCCACAGTTATCTTCTGTTCCTTCTTTTTGTTGTTCTGGTTCTTATATATGCCATTTTCTTGGGAGGCTTTTCTTTCCTATCCTATCAAAGCTGGAGCGCATTCTAACATCACTCACTCCCCTTACTGTCTTACCATTGCCGGCTGAACACATGCATTTATTTATTGTCTTATAGAGTATCTTTCTTTTTACCCTTCCAATGAAACCTTCGTAATGATAAGTGTTTCCTAGTCATTGCCCTTTTCTCTGGGTCTAACGTAGTACCTGGAACATCAAGGATGTTCAAGGAGAGAAAGGAGCAAATGGTGCTCAGAAAAGCAATGTAGGGTTCAGGAAAGAACCCAAAGCCAACGTCCAACAGTCATGCTTTCTACTCTCATTTGTTCTTTGCCTGTCCAATCTTAGGCTGGTCGTCGAGCTACTCTGGGCTTCTGTTCCCCATTGGCAACCAAGGCTGCCAAGCTTTCTCTCTGATAGCAAAGGCTGTGAGGTGTGAGAGGTGATTTTTGTCACAACTGTTCCACTTTGCTTTATAGTGTAAAATAGCCACTTGGTACATAAAGAACAGAAAACAAAAACAAAAACAAAAAAAAAACCACACCACATGCACAATTTGACCCTTAGCCTATATATTATTAACTCCTGAGTGACTTCCAAAGTTTACTCTCTCTAATATTCTAGGGTCTGTTGCTTAGATTTGAGCTTCTGATTAAAGAAATAGTAATTTCAGAGAAGGGGCCTTCTGGACCCAACTTCAGTATTTCATAAGATTTATAGCCATCTTTTGGTAGAAGTAGAAAGAGGGGGAAGCTAGCCTAAGAAGGGAGAGCCACATTGCCAAGCAGATCACACTTGGAAATTAGAGCTGAGGGTGCTTTGGTATGTGATTCCCAGAGAGACGTCCATGCCATCTGCATGCACACTGTGATGAGCATAACACCCAATGTCCTCCAACCTCCAGTAGACACTTACTCCCCTCATGAAGTTAGCATACTTCTATGTGAAGACACACAAAGGCCTACAGCTTCCCCTTGCACTGTCCTCCACCCTCTTGAGATGCTGAGGTTGGTGGCACACAGAAAGACACACTACTAACCTTGAAAGGTGAATCTCTCCAGCCAGAGTTTCAGACCCAGTAAGTGGCAGTCACAAATCCAAGGGTTGTCCTTAAGAAGTACCAGCCTCACCTTGGGCATGGCCTCTAGAAGTTCACGATCCAGATGGAGAAGATGGTTCTGCTGCACAGCAAACACAGTCAGGTTCTCCCAAGGCTTCCCCAGAGACGTGGGGAGGATCCTGAGGCTGTTGGATGAAAGATCTAGCTCCCTGAGCCCAGGAAGGGCATGGGCAAAGCTGCTTTCTATGGAAAGCAGGGAATTTTGGGTTACATTTAAAACCCGCAAATGTGGAAGTCCATAGAAAGCCTCTGCAGCCAGATTTGAAAGAGAGTTGTTAGATAAATTTAAGGTGGAAAGCAGTGATACAGATTGAAATGCAAGAGCAGGAAGCCAGTGGATCCGGTTATCTTGTAAGAGCAGTGTAACTGTCCATGGGGGTAAATCACGGGGGACCTTTGACAGCCCCTGACCACTGCAGTCCACGGAGTTTGATGATGGGTGGCACAAACATTTCATGGGGCAGCTGCCCACTCCTGGGAGCAGGAGACCCACACTGGAGACCAGCAGCAGAGTACCTAAAGCAAGGAGAAGAGGGAGGGATGGAGGCCAGTGTATGAAATGTGGTCGCCATCAGCCAAGGAATTCCCAGGCAGTGTGGTCCTGAGCCAGCAGTGCCTCCCACCCAGCTAGAAAGGAAGTCCTCACCCTTCACAGAGTGGGACTGAGTACACGCAGGCCGGCCACTGAGGCTACTGTGGCTGACTTGGTCGTCAGACTGTGTAAGACTGATATCACATGAAACAGTGAGGGGAAAGTCATTCTGGGTCATGTGTCCTTTGGAGGTCAGAGCCAGGTGTGTGGGCTGTGGCAGGTAGAAAGGTCACAAAAGGAGCTGATGCCCACAGTTCTAAAAGGACCTCTCAGGAGGAGGGTAGGCCTGTTGAGCTTTGTATGGTGGTAGAAATGTTCTGTGCCTGCCCTCCAACATGGATGTCACTAGACACCTGTAATTCCCGAGCTCCCAGAATGTGATTGCTACAACCCAAGAACTGACTTTTAATTTTGACTTGGTCTTAATTCATTTATACTTCAGTTATCAGATGTGGCTTCAGGTGGTCCTATTGACTAGGGAATACCCTTACAAACAGCTATCTAGCTTTGCAGGTATAACCCAATCTGTGGCGATCCTCTTTCTCCTTTTTTTCTATGATGGTTTAAAAAATTACCAAAAAGTGTTACAAACAATATAAGTCGTATCCTTCTTCCAGAAACTTTTACCATCCTCTCATAGATGATCAGACTTCTGTCATCTCCTTGCTTCTTACTGAGAAGTGCAGTGCTTTAGTGGGGCATACAACCTTCTTCTAATCATCTCTGGTTTTCCTCCCAGAAGCCCCTTCACAGAGTTGCTCCACAGAAGCCCCACAGAAACCTGCTTTCTGTCTTTAGACATACTCAAAACAATAGTCGTTGTATCAGGGTTATTGGTATGTAGCACCATGCTCAATTTCATGGTCCTGGGGGTCTCACTCAGAGATCTGTGCTTGCTAGGCTACTACTATCAAATGAGCCCTGATGCCTGCCTTCTTGATACTATTTAATAAATGGGATCAGAGTTAAAATGTTTATAACATTTCCAGCTTGAGTTGAAACAGGGACCTACGGCATATTGCCTGAATATTCTTTTGAGATCTTTGGAGTTGTCTAAGGATTTTTCTCCCTGAAGCTGAGGACTAAACCTGGGGTCTTATACTTGTTCATCAAGTGCTCTACCACTGAGCTAAATGCTCAGAGCATAAAGGTGCCATCTTGTACTCAGTTTTCCTTCACTTACAGCAAGATCCAACATTTTCAGAGTTGGAAGTATTGGGAGCTTATCTTGGACATGGGTTGGAATGAGTCTATTAGGAATTCCTTCTGATTTTTATTTCTGTAATTGCTAGAGATGATCACAGAGATAGAATGGTATTATGCCAAGCTTTGTAAAATGCAGTGGATAATAAGGACAATAGCAAATGACCAGATGGCATACACTTCATGTCAGAGATCAATCCTACTGCTTTATAGACACATATCCACCCTAATCACCTTGTCAACATAGTTGTTTGTCTTCAACATTTTGAGGGGAAAAACAAACAAACAAACAAACAAACAAACAAAACTGGCATAGAGAGGCTAAATCACTCCCTAAGTTCACAGAAACAGTAAACAATCTAGCATGATTTGATCCCAGCCTGCCTACAGAATCTGTGAGAATTCTTATCTGTTCTATTTCTCTGCCAGATATTCAAGAGAGACATGGTGCAGCAATCAGGGGTGGATTTGCACAGTGGTATACTGTTTCTTTGTCTACTTCATATAAATATAATCATACATTTATCCTATTCTGCAATCTGTTCTTTTTAGTCAAAGCTATGTATCCACCTCAGTGGATACATAGAAAGTGTCTTCATTTCTTTTAGCTAATAAGGCACATTCCTTGTGTTGGACCATGTCAAACTCAGTGACTACCTATCCCTCATTGAGGAGCATTTGGGCTCCCAGGATTCCCTACTCACTTATTACAAATGGTGCAGCTATAGGACTGTGGGTGACTGCTCCCCAAAATACAGAGTGGGTCTCATTGTCGGACTCAGAGAATTGATATATTTTTTAAAAGGCTGTGTGGTCATTTTTTCAAAGTTCCTATTTCCCTCCCTTTTTTCTCTTTTGGGACTTGAATTTCTAAGTATGACAAACATGTGTCAAGCACACATTCTGTTGAACTGGAGAGGCATTGACAGGGCCATGGAATGCTATTCAAAATAAAATGCCTATCAACATGGAGGCTTTCAAGAGACGGTTATTTATTTATTTGATGTTCTGATTTACACCTCACCTAGGGGGAAACACAGAATGACTGTACTATACCTTGATCTCCCTGCTTTGGACTCTGCTCCTGGCTGCCGGTACCCAGGACCACAGGACTGGAAAAGGAGAAGCTTTCCAAGGGAAAGCTGCTGCCTCTGATTTAGTTCAAGAGACATAGAGCATCCAAGTCCCCTTCTCCATCTTCAAACAGAAGTCTTTTGTTTTTCTGTAATTTTCCTGATATCTAACTTCTTTCAAAGTTCAAATAAATGCCTTTCCATTAGAAATCACCAGACACTATCACTGTGACCTGAGCCACAAGCTTTGGAATCAATCCTTAAACAATGGAGTACCCACCCAGCCCATTTATCTCTTAATAAAAGGCTTATATTTCTGAAATGGGGGCCAGTTTGCCTCCCACTTCCCCAAAGGAAGTAATATATGAGCTCCAACTCAAGGCACCATGTTGTCTATGAAATGGCCCATGACAAGCCCACTGCATGTCCACACCACGACTATACACATTTGTCTTCAGCCCCCTTTCCCCCTTGCTCAGCATGGTGACACATCCATCTTTCCACTGAGAGAGATTTTTTCTTTTTTTACATCTGTCCAATGTTTTAAGAAAGACAGGTTGAAAATTGATTTCTCACAGACACTTCTTAGAAGGTATTGCCCCCTTCCCTCAGGTGGGGGACTTCTGGGGTAGGGGCAATGGAATTTATTCCTGCTCACCTTTCATGGCCCAGGCTCCGCAGCACAAACCCTCATTCAACATATATCCCGGCCTGAGGACTCACAGATCAACACACCCGGGCTACGGCAGACTTGGAACCCAGCTTTCCATTCTCTTTCCCTGAATCCAGCATGGGCTTTTCTCCAGTGCAGAAAACAGTTGCTGAATTCAGGAGGTCACTTATTTAAGCAGCCTGTCCCCTTGTCTCTGTCTGCTGTGGTCCTTCTCCATAAGAGGGGTCTTTTGATTGCGTCCGGTCCTTTTTTTTTTTTTTTTTTTTTTTTTTTTGGAAAGTGTCAACCTCCCTAGGATCTTCTCTGCCTCTCTCATTCAGACAGCAAACCACATAAAGAATGTTGGTCAGACCTTGGTGAACAGCTGTAGCATTCAGACATGACCCCAATGGCCCGGCCTTTTTGATTATTTAATCTGCTTGAAGTCCAGGGCACCAAAATAAAACAGCCTTCTTAATCCGGCTGTGGCTTCTGCATTCTCTTGACTTATCAACCGTGCTGAGTCAACCCTCACTGGTGGTGGTGGGGGAGGGTACGAATCCCTAACCTAGGGTCTTGCAACAGAGCCTGCAGGGAGTGTAATATGAGAACAAATTGGCCTGCTGGAGGCTGACAGTTTCCATTGGGGCACTTCTTTGGCTATCCTGGGTACATTCAGCCCAAGTCCCTGGAGATTAGCTGCGTTGACAGGTCCTCATGCCCTGAAATCCACAGCCATGGTTTCCTTACATGGGCATTACAGTCCCTCCTCCCCAGTGCCACAAATACATCTCACCTTGCTTGCTACACACACACACACACACACACACACACACACACACACACACACACCCCACTGCTGACACATACTAAAAGGACCTTTTGGCCAGCATGAAATACTTCATCTTTTTACATTACCTAAAGCTGAGGTTCAGACCCTTTTCTCAATACTCTTCACATTTAAAACAATCAAGCTGGCTAAGTAAGAGCTAGAAACCAACTGAGTTGGTTGTTCACCAATAAGCAATGAGGCAAACTTTCCAAATGGGGATTGGAACCAGCTCTTTGAATGTACAAATGCCTGCCACTGGCTGAAGTGGGCTTCCAGTGCATGAAGTGAGCCAAAAAAACCAACCAATCAACCAACCAAACAAACAAAAAACAAAAAAAGAAAAACAGACCTACTCTAGAATATTCCACAGGCGTTCTATGACTGGTCAGGTGGCAAAGTTACTTTTTATTGAGGTTGCATAAAACCCAAGAAGTATAGATGAGCAGCTGAATGTGAACTCTGGAATCAGATAGGTCTGGATTGCATTTACCCTCACAAAGCGTCACCTCCTACAGGGCTAATGATACCCAGTGCTTTATGAAATTGCATCCAGGATTAAATCTAGGCCAGAGTATCTTCATGAAGGCTGACGGCTCCAAGAATCGAGGAGACTGGCCCCAGGACTTCTGAGCTGCTCTCCTTGGAAGAGCTCCAGGGGGAAGCCTGTCTTCTAATACCACTGAGGAAGGCAGGTAATCCCATGCATGAGACCTGATATGGTATGTGATTCCTCTGAATAGCCTCTTGGGGAATGTTTTTCTCCTGTGGACAACTTGCTTCCCACCTCACATATGCATATGCATCCTGCTATTTCTGGAAACTCGTCTTTCTCCAGCCTGTCTCTGCTATCCTTCCCTTTAACTTAACCTTTTGCATCCGGTGCAGCTGTCATTAACTTTCAACTCTTACCACCCACCTTTAAGGACATATCTACCACCCTCTCTCCCCAGGCATAAAATGAAAAGACTGGGTAAGCACTGGGGCCTGATTATGTCAAAACCTTGTCACTCTGTTCAGAAGGCAAGAATAAACTTGAAGTCTTGGAAAGACTTGAGTATTTTCTCGAATTGCTGTGGATGGATCTATTTCACTGTGTCATTCAGGACCCAACTTGGGTTTGGGTCTGGCTCTTGGATTCTGAGGCCTGAAAAGGGTGTATTGACAGTACAGTTGGATTTGGGAGACGAAACACCTACAGGGAATGTCAAGGGATGAAGGACGTGTACTGTTATTGTCAGGCTGTTTTGCTAATGGAAGATGCGCACCTTTTTTTGCACTGTATCAATGCCTTAAGGGGTGATTGTAGATTCCCTGAGGTCAGTGTCCTATTTGTAGAATTCAGGTAGATGAAGTTCTGTATGGTAAGCATAGAACATGTTCTGGCAAAGTAGGAGATCTGAAGCAGGATCTTTATTCCCAGTGTAAATTCTTAGACCTCCAAGAGTCTGAGTTGGCTACTCCCACCTAAAACACTAACGCCCTGGGAACAGAGAGAACCCCCTACCCCGGAGTAGATGGTTTCCTGGGAGCAGCTGCTTATAGCCCCAGGGAGCTCTGGTTCTGTTTGTTCCTGCAGACTCTCACAGGCAACTCAAAGCTGGGCCAGAGCACACATGGCCTGGAAGGCTCCAGGACACATTGAAGGACTTTGGATGCGAAAGCTGATTGATTTATTCCATCTGACCTCAGCCAAGAGAACAAAGTGAGGCTGCGTGACCTGCATGCTAATGCCTGTAGTGCCTTCCCCACCCCTTCCTGAGCCAAATCCAAGAGGTGGCGAGACAACTGTGCATGCAAAGGGCAACTCCCCCCACCGCCCCCCCAGAGATGCCTGATGCCAGTGCAGGTCCAAGCCATTACCCCAAAAGGAAGCCAGCACTGCAAAAGGCTTCTGCACCAAGACCTAGCAGGACCTCAGTTTCCCCAGGGGGAACTTGACTTTATTTATGTCTGCCTCAGAACAACACACTTCTTGTCACCCTAGGCTTTCAGGATGGTCCCACCTTCAAAGACATGTTCTTTTCCTCATTTAAAGTTGCGTGTTTTCTTACATAAATTAATGTAGTTAACAGTTCCCTTCCTCCAAAAATAAATCAACAACCATTATTAACTCTCAAAATTGATGATGTTTGGAAATCCAGCATGCACCAGCTCTTTCTTCCAGGCAGCCTTAGACAGCTATTTAAAAAGACTAAGTTAAAACTAATTATATCCATCTGGAAGGAGACTTATAATAAATTATTAAGTGAAGGAAAGCAATTTGTAATGAGAATATGTATTGTATAATCCTATTTATGTAGTAAAAAAAATTAAAAGTCTAAAATTATTCATGCCCACATGTGTAGGTTTGACTGAAGATAGAGAAAGGGGCAGAATAGTGACCACCCAACCAGCAACGCTGTTAATTGGGTAAGAGTGGTAATTTTAGACAAAAGGACATTTTTTTTTTAATCCTCAATGTACTGAACTCACTGCAACCAAATTTTGAAAGCTATAATTTGAAAGCTATGAAGGAAAGGGGCTGCTCTGCTTAAATAGTAAGGATACGTTTTATCTATTAGAAAATTGAGATGACCTGTCCGCTGGTGACTTGCTGAGCTCTGGGAGTATATGGGAAATGTTCACAGATTCCTGTGTCTGACCTCGAGCTTGCCTCTCATGTCCATCCCAGACATGACATCTCTTTCTGGGCTGAGGGAGGGGTTCTCTGTCTGCCTTGATGCCTCCAGATACACCTGAGTCAAATGTCTGCTTTGGTTGAAAAAAAAAAAAAACAGATGGCAAAATGTCCCCATATCCTTGTCAGAGTGCATGCTTCAGTGACCTGATTCCAAGGGAAGGTGGCCAAACCCAAGGACAGCTGCAGGAGAGGAGGGAGGAGGCCATGGGTTTCACATAAGCAGGCTGCAATTCTATTTGGCTCTGGAGGCAGGTTAGCATTCTAAAGGCATGCGGATGAGAGTGAAACCTTTCCCCTAGGAATTCTGGGTGATCAGATATACTAGGTGTAAAGTCCATACCGGGTGGTAAAAGAGTTCAATGTCTTTAACTTCCTTCCTCCCTTTATCAATCTATCCCTCCTTCCATAGTCTCTGTCTCCCTGTCTCTCTGTCACTGTCACTGTCTCTATCTCTTTCTGTCTCTGTCTATCTCCCCATGAGTGTCTGTCTGTCTGTCTGTCTGTCCATCTCTCTGTCTGTCTATATCTGGCATAGGAGCTAGAGTGTTGGCTTCTCCTCTGTCTCTGGGTCTGCCTCTCTCTTTGTTTGAACTATGTGTGACATATAGCAGAGGAGCTGGAAATCCCTTTTTAGTGTTAGTCCGATTAATTGTTTATTTTATGCACATGGCAGGTCAAGTATTGCTACATATTAGTCTTAGTTAATTTATTTTGGTTATTATACAGAATAATCCCCAGATATAAGTAGCTTAAAGCAACAGCATTGTATGTATTACTCTGTCATATTCTAATTCACACTGGCAAAGTAACAGGCTCCACGCAGACTCACCCAGGATTCAGGCTTCTTCCATATAGTACCTGAACTCTCTCCCTCTCAGAATGTCTTCTACTTGTTGGCTGATGGGAGAAGACCTGAGCTAGTTGTAGGAAGGATACTTAACACCAAAAGAAATCACATGGACCATATGTAGCAGTGAGGAGAAATATGTTCTGTGGGAGAAGCGGAGGCAAGGCCTTTGGAGAGAGTTTGCAGCCTCGACTTCACGCTGTTTTTGCATTGTCACTACAACATGGCAGCTTTCACATCTCTGCGCCTCTCATGCCATTTTCCTTCCACTGTAACATCTGCAGCATTCTCAGTGGGCCCACTATTTATGTGTTAAATGAATGCATGATGGTTATTGTACTTCCCAGGTGAAATGTCCTCATGGGCACATGCGTTTGAAGCCAGTGATGCTGGTCCAGAAAGCTACAGAACTGTTAGAAGATAGACTGTCTAGAGGAAGTAAGTCAGTAGGGTAGGCTGGGTTTGTATAACTATTACTTCTAGCACCAGACTACGTTTAATCTGCTCTTAGCTTCATGTCTGTGAATGCAATGTGACCCGTAGCTTCATGACTGTGAATGCAGTGTGACCCGTAGCTTCATGACTGTGAATGCAGTGTGACCCGTAGCTTCATGACTGTGAATGCAATGTGACCCGTAGCCTCAGCTTCCTATCACCAGGCTTTCTTGGCCAGGATAGGCTGTCTCTTCTTCCTTCCTCTGCTGAGTTGCTTACTGTCAGGATTTGATCCCAACGATGAGATCCCAATGATGAGGAGAAAAGCAACCAACACTATGGCTTTACTATTAATATCACTTTCTCAAAATAGATGAGCAAACAGGACAAGCACAGAGAAGGTTATTCATCCCCCCCCAGCTCTCCAGCCTGCTATGACTGACACATGGTCGGCCATATGGTCACACACATGCACCGTATGGATGGGACAGCAGAGAACTTTGTGATGCTTGCTGGGTTTTGAGACAGCATCTCACTCAGCTCAGGCAGGCTTCAAATTCAGAGAGATTCCTGCCTCAGTCTTCCCTCTCATCCTCCCATCCTCTTGACAGTAAGTTACACATTTAATTGTGTGTAAATGCTACATCAGGAGATGAGTACCCAGGTTTCTTTCTGGGCTGTTCAGTGTCGAACTGAGGCTGCTATCCTTTCGCTGGGGAGAAGAAGGGTTTGTGTTCTACCCTACAGAGTTAAGAGACACGAAGAGTCAGTCTTTACCTTAAACTTCCTTTAGTAAGTCTCATAGTGTCTGATGTCAGAGAGGATTAGGGGGCATAAATCCAAGAGAGATCAGCAGTGTCTATGAAACCCACCTGTTGAGTCCTCCCTAAAACTAGTGAGAACTCCAGTGTTTGCCACAATATTATTTCAGCACCCATTTTTCTCAGGACTAAATGAGGAGTTATGTGGTCGAGGAAGAAGAGAATATACTATTCCTGACAAGTTGGGGAGGTGCTGTCTTGCAATCCATATCAATTGCATCAGAGTTCATATACCTGAGTCTGTTACCTATGGGGCATTGTTGTTTTTAGTGCTGGTGGTAGTGGTGGTGGTGGTGGTGGTGGTGGTGGTGGTGGTGGTGGTGTGTGTAAATGTGAATAAAATGGGGCTTCTTTTATGCAGCCCACTTCTCCAGGGAGGAAACTAACTCCTGGGAGTAGCCACTGGGAATTTCAGTGGCAGAAGAGGCTGAGCTAGAAGCACTGTTTGGGGCCATAGTCTCTGTGTACTGTCAGGATTAGAGAAAAACACAGACTCGCCAGCCTCGTGTCTCGCCAGCCTTGTGTCTCGCCAACTTAGCTCTTCCAGCACTTTTCTTGTATGTAAGATGTCTGTGAAGGGAAAGATGGGACTCAGATAAGTATGATTAAAGGTAATTAGTGAGCTCATGTGGCTCGCCAGTAAACACAGGCAGATGCTGGTGGACAGGCCACTAATGGAAGAAACAAAGAGATTGAGATGCATAGCAGCTTGGGAAGCCCAGACCAGGCCTCATTCTGACACACTGTCTCACTTAGGTCTTTGGATTGGCTACTTTTGTCCCTGCCCCAAGAATATAAATTGGAGTCAAATTCATGTTCCTGTTTGATTGCTTACTCGTGTTCTGCATAAAAATGAAGGCTTTATGTAGTTTTGTTATGGATTTTCATTGGCTTTTGTACTTTTATTATGATGATAGACTTCTGTGATAGATTATGTGTCATATATTTTTCAACTATTGCTCAGTGTGTGCTCATTGCCATGCAATAGTGAATCCTGTCTTGTGTTTTCCCCCTTAAAATTTACTCTCCATTAGCCCTTTCAAACGCATTGTTGAAAATGTCTCAGGAAAGGCAGTTGCTTTGAGAAAGATTTACATTCAACTCCACCAATTACACATCTTAAATGTGAGGAGTCCTTCTCGTTATCTCAGCTTATCTGCCTGACATTTAATTTCATAATAATGTCCCCATGGTAGCAGACACATATAATCCTAACACTTGGGAGGCCTCAGCCCCAAGGAGCATCAAGAACTTCATGTCATGTATAGTGAGACCTTGTTTCAAACAAACAAATAAACAAAAACAAACAAACAAACAACACCAACAACCAAAAACCAAAACCAAGCCTGGAAAGATGGCTCAGCAGTTAAAAGCCTTACTATTCCCTCGGATGACCAGACCCAGACCCAGACCAGTTCTTAGCACCCATAGCAGGCAGCTCACGACTGCCTGTAACTCCAGCTCCAGGCCTCTTCTGACCTTGTCAGGTATGTGCATGCAAATGGCACAGAAACTTATGCAGGCACACGTAGATATGCACAAATAAAAATAGACTGGGCTGGAGAGGTAGCCCAGTGATTAAGAATGCTGTCTGCTCTTCCAGAGGTCCTGAGTTCAATTCCCAGCAACCACATGGGGGCTCACAACCATCTGTCATAGGACCCGATGCCCTCTTCTGGTGTATCTGGAGATAGCAACAGTATACCCACATACATAAAATAAATACATAAAAATCTAAAAAAATAAATGAATAAATAAAACTAACAAAATGAAATAAAAATTCAATCTAAAAATAAAAAATCTTCAAACAACAACCAATTAAAACCATAAACTTTAGGTAAATGATCTAAGCTCAAGTGCTGCTTCTAACCAATACTGGTGGCATGACCTTGAATGAGTTATTTGACCTCTCTGGTCTTCAATCTCAGCATCTAAACCTAGCCACAGATTTGTGAGGATGGTTAAATGTGGTTTTTAAAATGCAGTCCAAATCTTAGTAAAACATGTTTGTATGTAGCAATATAAATTATATAGCATTAACTCTACTGTCTCTGGTGATATGAACCAAATAGACCCTTGGCTCCATCTACTTCAGGATTATGGTTAGGGTTAAGGCAAGTTCCGGTCACAGGGCGATTGAGTGGAGTTTACTGTCTTTGGGGATTATAAAGCAGGCATCGAGGTGTGTTTGCCTGGAATGCCTTGCAGTCTCTGCCTGTCCACACTGTATACAGCTCTGCTGCTCATCCGAGTAGCTTTTCTAAGGCAAGCTGTTGGTGGTGACATGCGTGTACAACCTCCTAGTGAGATATTTGCTGATAAACATGAGGTCTGTCTCTGCCTGTGTTCATACAGCACAGCTTCCTATTCTGGCGCACTTGCAGTGACCTATGTCCTTTTCATTGGATTCAGGAATCCCACATTGGGCAACCTATTGTGTACTTGAGGTTTTTCTGCAGACCCCCACCCAGCCATTCTCTGTCCTGCTCCATCCTGGTCCCTAGGAGGCCCTTTTATCCAATCCCGGCATAATTAGAAAGAGCATGTAGTCACCTCCCTGGGGCTGTTTAGCTTTCATCGTGCGGCATGACTATCAGAGTCTGGAGGTTGATAGGAGTGGAAACATTTGTGTTCAACAAGCCAGCTCCTTCATGTGTTGTCAACATTACATTTGTGATTCTAATGAGGCCAAGGAGAAAATCAACCAAGTGTGTGCTCTCCCGACAGACAGCTTGTGTTAGCTTACGTCTGTAAGTTTCTATCCATGGCCTCCAGTTGCTTCTAACATGAGGGTGTTTGAAATATAACTTGTAGAGAGGCAGACACACACACACACACACACACACACACACACAGAGAGAGAGAGAGAGATAGAGAGAGAGAGAGAGAGAGAGAATAGCTGAATAGGTATGATCCACTGAGCTGACCTAGGAAAGCAATAGGTGACCACTTAGAAACTGGGATTGTCCTACTTAGTGATGCTTGGGAAAGGAAGAAGATCATTATATGAAAGTGAGTGGTACTCATCCTGAATCTTCTGTTGTAGATGACTTATTTGTTAGAGGAGTACCTCTGAAGTGTTCCTGCTCAACGTTTTATTTGGAGACATAGAGTCTTCAAAACTTACAACAGCAAAGATCAATAGAGCAGAGTCCAGATGGACACATCTATCCTACAGCTGCATGGGAAACATAGCCTGGAATCCATAGCCACACCACCCTGAACATGTCCATTCGCATCTGATCTCAGAAGCTAAGCTTGGTCAGGCCCGGTTAGTACTTGGATGGAGGCAGTGCTGGGGGATAATTCTAAGAGGAGATACACGGCACTCACTCTGTGTATGTGATCAGAGGACTTGATATGGGAGGCTAGGCAGGCATTCCTATAGGTTCTATCCAGACTAAATTCACCAGAAGGAGGGTTAGGAACAGAGTCCCTGAGCATACAGGCATAGTGTATGATGGTCTGAGCGGTCAGAGAGAGGGCTCAGTACCCACAGTGTAGGTCGTTGGGAAACTACTGTGTTCATCATGGTGTGGTGAGAAAAGTGGCAATGAAGCTGCCCCTGAGCCCAGACCCCATCTTTTACTTGATTATTAGAAAAAAGTTCTTTCTCTCTTGTGCATACATTACATGAATGCTGCTGTCTGATGTTTGTGTCAGGATTAGAGCCCTGCAGGTCACTTGGGCAAGGCTGACACTTCTCTGTTAGCAACTTTGAGTGACTCCATAACTAGCAAGATGCATCCTGCTGTCCTCTGAATAAACTGTGGAGGAGGGAGGGAAGACGGTGGCTTTGCGGGCATGGCAGGTATCTCAGTACACGTGTGTCATATCTCAAGTTTTCCATACAGCTGTAACAGAAAAGCTTCCCTGTAGTCCAGTGTGGCAGAACAGGCTCTTCTGGGCCTTTCAGCTTCTCTGCTAGAGCAGAGCTTATCCTCCTGTGAGTCCTGCATGTTCGGTGTGGACATAAAACCCAGCTGACTAGAGGCATGCAAACATTAATGTCAGCAACCACAGATGTGCAGGTTCCTCAAGACATGACTCAGTAGCCCAGGGGTGGACCATCCATGATCCAGACAGAGGAAAGCAGCATCATGCAGCCCCTGGTACCCTGCTAAGCCCCAGCACCGTCACTGAATTCTATCTTTAGCATTTGCAAAGATGACTGACCTTGATGTCTTTAAAGTCTATAATAAAAAGCCAAGTGCCAGGTTGCTAAAGCCTAGGATTGGCTGACTGGAGTTAACTGCCCCGCACTCTGACCTCTGAGGTCTGATGTGAACTTTGTGCTTACCCTTGTTAACATAGTGTATATATGTATATGTATGTATATGTATATATATATGTGTGTGTGTGTGTAATATATGTATATATAACATATATAATATATTAATAATATATACATATATAAATTACACACACACATATATATGTATATATATATATATATATGTATATATATATATATATATATATACACATACATACATACATATATTTTACAGTAATGGAAGTAAGCCAATTACTTCCTTTAAAAATGGCCTTCAAGTAAGAGACACAGTTACAGTTTGTGGGCATGTTGCCAAAGATGCGAAGCCGTGGTTCATGTATTTGCAGAGGAAACCAAAGGGTTGCCTCAGGACATGATTCCAGGAAAGCCCTGGGATAGCCTCACCAGTCTGTGCTTTTATTGGACAAGTGGACCATCCCTAAGATTGCCATGGTGGGTTATGGGTATCAGAACAGCTATGAGTGTCCAGGGTCCTATCTTCCTGAATGCCACCTGGCACACCAGCTCTGTCAGCCTAAGACATGAAGGACCATCAGCAGAAAGTTATCTGAAAGGACCAAGAGTGTCAGAAAATGAACTGGTGCCATGCCATGAAGATGCTAGGAAGTCAGCCTCTACTTATGATGGGGCACTGTTCACAGAAGTTGACTCTCTGCCTACAAACTCACTTTGCTCTAAAGTACTCAGTGACACCCTAACTTATAAGTCTCATAAAAACAAACAGTGGCCTCTGACATGGGGTTTTCAATATGGAGGTCATCATGGCACTCTTCAGTGATACCTGGGAGTGATTACTATTTATTTCATCTTATAGGAAAAGAACCAAGCTTTCCTAGGCCCTCTCTCTTGACAAAGCATGAAGATTGACATGTAGTGTAGTCAGGTCTTAGATCCACATCTGCCTGACTACAGAGCATTATCACTACTGTGCGCTCTTATCTTGTCTTATTCCTTCCATCTCTTCCCTTTATGCTTAGGCAAACGCAAAGGAAAGGCACTAACAGAGCTTAGATCCAAGGGAAGCAGACTTGGTGGAGACATTCAGCTTTATACAGGAAGCAGGCCATCGTTACTCACTTCCAGTGGCCAATGCTTGTGGTACCACAGCCAGGGAAACGTGAGAAGGGCTATCTTCTGTTGCCTATAACATTGGGGACATCTTTCCCAAACCGGAGGTGAGGAAAGGGGACACAGGTTCAGGGCATTAACACCAATGTGGTCATCCCTGTGTGGTATTATCAACTGCATCTTGGACACGTTGGTTATGGCAGCTCCCCTGCTCAGAAGCTGCCCTGTAGGCTCATGTGACCTCTTTCTGGTACTGGGCAGGAAGGAGAGAATTCCCTTTGATCTGCCTACAGTGGCAAGAAAGGCAGGGCATTACAGACTTCCTGCCCCTTAGCCCAGCTGACTGTTTGGACAACTCTAAGGAAAAGGCCCCTATGCATCTTGAGTGTCCAGACTCCACTGGCGAGTATAACCTAGAAAGGAAGAGAAGTAGAGACCATGCCCCTCACATGGAGGAATTTGAGGTCTTCCTGCACAGGCACAGATGCCAGGACTCAGATCTGAGCAGATGAGTATCTCAGAGAGGCTAGAGTTCACCATAAAGCCGTCCCACTGGGAAACAGACATCTGTGGACAGGAAGAAGTCACTTTCATCATGGAGATTCCCAGTCTCCATTTACCCTGCACCCCAGCAGAAGACATTGAAGACATTTACCTAGAAATGGGTGAACGAGCATACACATGTGCATTTTAAAGAACAAGTGGTAGCCTTGGGAGACTGTAGCTGTTTTCCACATATTCTTCAGAAAAGGAAGATTTAACCAAGTCTGAGTGGGTCAGGGAATATCTCTTAAAGTCACATTTGGCTTCCCTATAGTATAATATATTTTGATGTGTTAAAATACAGCTCAGCTCAGCTCACTCAAATCACTGCCTTGGTCCCTAATGCTATAAAATTAAACTATTCCTCACTGACATTTTATTAAGCATCAGGCCATTTCATGATGTAGGCATCTCACAGACCTTGGGCCATGTGTTTTATGCAACATTAGAGTGAACTCTGACATACATCAGTGACTAAGCCCTTCCTCCAATCTTTATATATTATAACATTTTAAAAAAAACTTGGCTTTACATTGCTCTGAAGCCTACTGCTGTTGGAAATAAATATCACTAACTGTATAGTTACAGTGATCCCCCAAAACAAACGTTGCTTTATCAAACCTGCAAGGTGGCTCAGTGGGCAAGAGCTCTGCTATAACCATGAGGACGCAAGTTTAGAGTCCTAGCATGCATGTGTAAGCCCATAACACTAGCAGTACTGGAGATGGAGTGTGGTGTACATGGAGAGAGAAAGAGAGAGAGACAGAGACAGAGACAGAGAGAGACAGAGAGAGACAGAGGGAGACAGACACAGAGAGACACACAGAGAGAGAATCTGCAGCTTGCTGGCCAACTAGTCAATCTGAAAAGCACTGAACTCTGGACTCAATGAATGATTCAGTCTCAAGGGAGTAAGGCTAAGACACACACACACACACACCTCACAAAAGTGGAAAAAGTTGGTTTATGAAAAGCCCTTGTTGCTTTCATGTTACCTTTACATTTCCTCTAGTACATTATAATATTGAAGATATTTGTTAAGGGGAGTCCTTTTCCATTCTGAAACACTGCCCCCCCACACACACACACACATAAAAGGCACTCATTTATTCACAATGAATTCACCTCTCTAACAGGGAGCCAAGGGGACCTTGTGCGTTTGCATCTTGAAAACTAAATGCGCATCGCCGTAAATGCCGATCCTCTTAACAAGACTAACTTTGTCATTTAATAAGGGAGATTATTCCACAGATTTAAAACCAGTTAACACATTTAAAACTTGATAAGACAAGGCAATCCTGGTATGTTTCCTTTTCTCTAGTGATTAAAGCAAATCGAAGGCTGGGCTAGGGGAGCTTTTCCATGGTACAGAGCAATGCCGCGAATGTTTCTTCTGGTAATGCAATTAGGAAATATTGGCCCCAGTTAATGTAACTTAAACAAAACATGTTGTCCTCCTCAAACTTGTTCAAGTTGTTAAACAGGCAAAGCCTTGTCCAAAAAAGTTAAAAAACAGGGGCATATAGTGTTTCCATGGAAACTCTGTTAAAATACTGATTTGTGGATATGATCATAATCAGGCCCATAATCTAATATGACTGAATTAAATGAAAAAGAATCTCAGTTATGAAGTAAGCCCCCTGTGTAAGAGCATTCTTACACATGCAGAAACATATGGATCCTGATAGACACTCTGTGCAGACTCCTTGGTGCAGGAGCGAGCACTAAGCCTCCAGGGCTGGCTGTTGTTTCTTCCCCCCCCCCCACCCCCCCCCCCCCGTTCATTATTCCTCATTTTTATAGAGCTGGGATTATTCATGGGAGCAGTAAATAAAGTTTTGATGACATTTGGGTTTTTCAATATCTACCATTGCTCCCCACACAATACCCCATATTGTTCTCATTGTCTTTTGTGACAAGAGTAGATAACCCATAATATTTAATGGCTTGTGGGACGGTACAAGGTCAAGTTTTATGAAGGTAATAACTTCTTCCTGCTAATGGAATCTTGGTAGGACACCATGAGGTATGAGATGCTTACCTTTGACCTCTAGAGGAACGGATGCTAGGCCAAGGGCTTGGTTGGAGACGCGGGCTTCAAGGTCATACACTTAACCTCACCCTACTCTAGACATCTGCAACTCAGTTTGCACCTGTCAAGGTGTCTAGGGTGTGGTGAGAATGGAAGATGCTCACTTGGGAGCCAAACCTCAGCATGGTGAAACATCACAGACAACCATCCCTCAGTCCACTCACTGGGTAGGTTTAGAAATTGCCCACCCAGCTACAATCACAGGTAATATTCATGGGATTGATTTCTTTGGCAAAAAAATATATCTCTGGTCAAGTACAAACTTCAGATCGACAGGCCATTTTCCAGAGCAAGACAATTGTTTATACCTTAGTCCTGACATTTTGTTTTTTGTTTTTTGTTTTGTTTTGTTTTGTTTTTTTCAAAACAGGGTTTCTCTGTATAGCCCTGTCTGTCCTGTAACTCACTCTGTAGTCCAGGCTGGCCTCAAACTCAGAAATCCGCCTGTCTCTGCCTCCCAAGTGCTGGGATTAAAGGCGTATGCCGCCACCACCAGGCTCAGTCCTGACTTTCCAGAACTTGTATTAGAAGACTTTGCACTGGCTAAGAAGCATGTTCCAGACAGACAAAGTTAGAGAAACCTCAAAGATGTAGACTGTGCCACAGAGGCCATTGTCCAGTGTTCCCATGGATTCTCTCATTACCTGCCGATGAGCTGCATCTCTCAGTATGCATGCCTGCAGATTTGGGCACAAAGATGCAAAGAGCAAAGAAGGAAGCAGCCTTGCATCCTGGTGGCAGGAGCTTGAATCTGCGAGTTGTTTTCACCTCTCGATGCTTCCCTTTCTAGTTGACTTGCTCTCATTTCCAAGTACATGGACGGTTTTTTAGAAGTTAAATGAAACTAAAGGAGCTTGCAGAGAAAATGCATAGGCTCTGACCTACCCCTTCTGCCTCATGGTCTTACTTCCTAAAGGCAACTGCTTCCAGCTCTCTCAGCAGCTCTGTTTTTCATTGGCCAGCAGACATCGATACTCTTTAGTTAATATCAGACGCTGGTTATTATTTTCTTTGGCTCACAGTAGGTTAAAGTTCTTTCACAGCTCTCTGTGCAACCTCACGAGTACATGGAGACAGTTAGCTTACTTCTTCCTTTTCACTCATCAGACAATCTTTGTAGAATAGAATAGTCTTACTATATACATTCCATTTGTGAAATAATGACTATTGTGTGTGTTTCTTTGTATATTGAAAAATTCCCTTGTCCTTTTATTTGCTTAGTTTTTCTGTCTCCTGTCAGTAACTCCCCTTACTCTGTATTTTGTCAGCTACCTCGAAAACCTATTTTTGTTTTTTGTTGTCGTCGTCGTTGTTGTCATCATCGTCGTCATAAATTTGGATGACTTAGAACTCTCTATATAGACCAGGCTTTAAGAACTGAGAAAAATAGTTTTTCCTGCCTTAGAAAACTCTAAGAACATGCATGGGTGAAATGAATCATGAAGTTGGGAAGAAGGAAGGCTTGAGTTAGGACAAAGGGGATATGATACAGGGAATTAATGATGAGGCACAGATGGCCAGCAGTTCAGCAGGCCTAGAACACCAGAAGGATGACAGAGGGCACAGTGGGGAAGTGGTCCTCACAGAGTGCTAAGGTGGTTGGAAATCCCAAAGGGGGAGAAAACAGTGTCAGAACTGGGAATGAGGGTACAAAGCTACAATTCCAGTGTTTGGGAAAGAGAGGCATGAGAATTGCTGTAAGTTTAGGGACAGTCTGGTCTACATAGAGAGTTCTTGGCCATTCTTATCTATACTTCTAGGGCTTACTTGAAGGACATAAACCAAGAATATGTCCTCCCCCATCCCCCCAGCAGGGGGAAGGAGGCTGGGACTTCTCATCTGTCAGGATGCCAGAATTTCCTTTCCAGTCTGTATTGGCTAGTTTTGTGTCAACTTGACACAGCTGGAGTTATCACAGAGAAAGGAGCTTCAGTTGGGGATGTGCCTCCATGAGATCCAGCTGTAAGGCATTTTCTCAATTAGTGATCAAGGCGGCAAGGCCCCTTGTGGGTGGGACCATCTCTGGGCTGGTTGTCTTGGGTTCTATAAGAGAGCAGGCTGAGCAAGCCAGTAAAGAACATCCCTCCATGGCCTCTGCATCAGCTCCTGCTTCCTGACCTGCTTGAGTTCCAGTCCTGCATCCTTTGGTGATCAACAGCAGTATGGAAATGTAAGCCGAATAAACCCTTTCTTCCCCAACTTGCTTCTTGGTCATGATGTTTGTGCAGGAATAGAAACCCTGACTAAGACAAATTGGTACCAGCAGAGTGGGGTATTCCTGTGACAACCTGACCATGTTTTGGGGAGGACTGTGGAAGGACTTTGGAACTTAGGCTTGAAGATCCATCCATTGTTAAGAGCTCTGTTGGAGGTTGTGCAGGAGCTTGGAAGATAATGTTGAGAACACTGTAGAAGATGGAGGTCTGGTTTGTGAAATTTCAGAGGGAAAATTAAAGACTCTTTTCAGGGCCATTGCTGTTTTGATTGTGAAGATTCTGTAGTTCTGGTTAGCTGGGGCTGAAGAATCAGCTGTGATTAACAAGATACCAGAACTACTAAAGCAAAAACTTTGCATTACTGGGACTATTGATGCTGGTTAGCTGGAGCTAAGAAATTAGCGGTGATTAAGAAGAGACCAGCATCATTGAGGTGACATCTTCTGGGAAGTGTTTTCTGAAAGCACAAAGAGGCTGTGTTCCAGAGATAGCCAAGGTTGCACTCCTGCTGCAGCGGGACTTGGTAATATGTAAGGGTCACCCAGGTGGTACTGGTTTTGAAGGCATGAAGGAGTTGAGCAGAGCAGCTGAGGCTTGGCACTGTGAGAGGCCATGGAAGGCCATTGGTGAAAGTGCAGCCTCAGTTGCAATTGATGGCCCAGGACTGAAGGGGTCATGCAGTGTTTTGGAGATGCCAGTACCATGAGATGACCACCAAGAGCAGCAGCAGCAGTGGAGTAGAGGCATCTGGAGCCTAGAGGATGACGCGTGTGCTACAAAGGGCATGGCTGGAGAAGTGACCCAAGCCCTTGGAGGAGCCCAGAAGATCGTGAGTTGGATCCCAGACATTGAACGGTTGGAGATTGATTTTTGCTTTTGATTGTGACTGTGCCCTGATATTTTCCCTCTTGAAGGAAGAAACTGTTTTAGTGATGCCCACAGTTAAGAGACTTTTAATTTAAAAAGACTTTGGATTTTTAAAAGAGATGGATATTTTAAAGAGATTGAAATTTTAAGAATATGTAAAGACTGTGGGACATTTAAAGTTATTTAGACCTTGGGGATGAATAAGAATGTAAGGGTTGAGGCTTACTAGTGATGTGTTTGTGTGTCAAGTTGACAAGGGGTCAGTTGTATTGGCTAGTTTTGTGTCAACTTGACACAGCTGGAGTTATCACAGAGAAAGGAGCTTCAGTTGGGGATGTGCCTCCATGAGATCCAGCTGTAAGGCATTTTCTCAATTAGTGATCAAGGCGGCAAGGCCCCTTGTGGGTGGGACCATCTCTGGGCTGGTTGTCTTGGGTTCTATAAGAGAGCAGGCTGAGCAAGCCAGTAAAGAACATCCCTCCATGGCCTCTGCATCAGCTCCTGCTTCCTGACCTGCTTGAGTTCCAGTCCTGCATCCTTTGGTGATCAACAGCAGTATGGAAATGTAAGCCGAATAAACCCTTTCTTCCCCAACTTGCTTCTTGGTCATGATGTTTGTGCAGGAATAGAAACCCTGACTAAGACACAGTCCTTCCCTTCACTTCTACTCCTTCTGTACATGGACACTTTCCAGGACTATCTAGGCTGGCATCTGTGGTATATAAAACAGGGCCATTAAGATACTCTGTTTGCCTACCTCTATCAGTCTAGAATTCTTAGGAAATCTGGTTCTTACAGCATCATTCTGATAAGCCCTGGCCTTGAAAATGGACAGTGGGGCCCGTTGTCCCTCTCTCTAAATGACTTCTCTCCCCGAGTGAAACTCACTGTGCCTCTGTCTTTCTCCTTTGTGAGGAACTTTTGCATGTGTACCAATGGAGACGAGAGTCTCTTAGGAGGCCTGCAGTCTAACCAGTCTCTCCCATTAGAACTCTAATCTCAGGAAGCCATTTTCCATCTCTGTCCTTTAGAGTCAGGATTCAGCACCTCTGCTCCCCTTCCATAACTAAGTTTAGTTGTAGCAGTGATGAACTTCCCTACTGTTCCAAAGCCCTCTTCTAGCTTCTCCTTGCTCTTCTCCTAGCTTCTCCTTGCTCTTCTCCTAGCTTCTCCTTGCTCTTCTCCTAGCTTCTCCTTGCTCTTCTCCTAGCTTCTCCTTGCTCTTCTCCTAGCTTCTCCTTGCTCTTCTCCTAGCTTCTCCTTGCTCTTCTCCTAGCTTCTCCTTGCTCTTCTCCTAGCTTCTCCTTGCTCTTCTCCTAGCTTCTCCTTGCTCTTCTCCTAGCTCCAGGTCTGCTGGGAATGTGAGGTTGTAGGGATCACACAGGAACATAACAGAGTTTGCAGCACATGGAGGAGCTACTTTACCTGGAAGCCAGGAGGCAACAAGACAAAACTGGGGAGAACCTCAGAACCCTGACACTGGAGGGACATCCACTAGAATGGAGGACCCTGGCTCTTTTCCCACCTCTCTTCCTCACAGTGTTCTCTTCCACACCCACCTAGCCCTTTCCCAACACCAAGAAAACATGTCCCAGTCTCATTCTAAGTTCTCTTGATTCCAAGATGAAGGAAAAATCTAAGCATTCCATGCTTACGTGCCTATACTGAAAGCCTCTGGCACTGTCCCTCTAAGGGGCATGATCTCCATGTGGGCCCCCTTTGCATGCCAAGACTCATCCTACTATTCCAGGCTTCGGATTAAAAGCCATTGCCCTGGGATCTTCAGGAGTTTACAGAGATTTCATTCTCATGGTCACATATTAGAGTGTACATTCATGCCTTTCTAACCACTGTGCATCCTAACAGGATGTCAGCCCCTGAGAGCATGTAAGCTCCCACCCATCATGGGGTCCCCAGCTCAGAAAATCTTCATTTGTAAGAGAGTCAGAGAGGAAGGGCAGCAAGGGGAAGGGATGATATGGGAACCATAGTGTGAGCGGACGGGGCCTTTTAGTAATAAGTCTCTGGCTGGTTTGAAAATAACTGAGGTAGTAACAAGTCAAAGGCAGGCTTATCTGCCTTGATGTCACATGATGGGGAGGACAGGGAGCTCGTGCTTCACACACATTGCAAAAGCGCCCGCTTTGCTCTCGTTCCCACAGGATGAAGAACATCTCTCCTTCCACAAACACTTGAAACACAGGAAGACATAAAAAGTGAGAAGCTCAGAGTTGGAAGTTGTGGTTGTTTACTGTTTGGTCCTGGGCTCAGAGTACTCTTGGGGCAGAGCTGCGGCACTAGAGATCTTTATTTAAAGTTCCAAGACTTTGTAGACGAAAAAAAAAAATGGATACGCAGTCTGAAAACTGATCTGTCTGTGACCAGAGTCCATTTCAGATGACCAGTTACCTGGACAGCCTTAGGCAGGGAGCTCTGCCTTGCTATTGCCTGTTGTGAGCTAGAACAATTTAAGGAAGATTGAAGTAGCCTGTTATTGGAGCAGCTGGTGAGAGACAGTGGGGTGAGCCAATGAGACATGGTTCTTAGAGGCCTTCGTGGATCTGGGAACATGGCGCTGGCTTTGGGAAAGGTTATTACTGACTCTGGCAGACTGAAGGGTCCTCATTATTCCTTTCTGGAACCCCTGAAGGAAAGTGATCTTGTATTCTGAGAAAATGCTATAATACCAAAGATAACCATTTCTAGGCTTTTACTGTGTGCCAGACACTCTGCTTGATCTAGCTTTATCATCTTAGCTTTAAAATTGAGCCCAGGGATATTAAATAACTTGCCCAAATTCCTTCCGTGGCCGGTAAGTGGAAACGCCGGACTCTGATCCTGAGCCCACAATAGCTCTGTGCTGCCTCTTGGCTTTTTCAGTAGACTATGAAACAGGAAGGGGTGGGTTCATCTTTCAAGTGCTAATGCAACCCTAAGAGAAAGCAAGAAGTGCCAGGCAGGGAGGAAGACGATCCAGGATGTAGGAGGATGGTCCAGGATGTGGCTGGGATCATGTTCTTGGGGGAGGGAGCATCTAACGTAGTGTCTATAGGATAGCAGCTGAGACCCTCCACATTCTGAGTATGAGGGTTCCCCCCACGTTGGCCTGGCACTGGAATTGGCTGAATTACAGTGTGGAGATAGCTGGACTTGGCAGCCTATGAAGGACTCTTTGGTGTGGTGTTACCCAATGAAAGCAGGAAGTCCAGACACTGTCACTCAGACTGTGGCCCTTCCAACAGGAGCTCTGTTCTGTGTTCCAAGCACACTAACTTTGAACAGGGAGTGCGGCGCTTTCACAATCACTGAATGACAAAGGGAGGCAGGTTTGGAAGGATCTGTACATGTAGTTCTCAAGAATGTAACTGGGAGCACCTTTAAATGTTCAGATCATCATCTGCCTGCATGGTTCCCAGAGGAACACAGTCTCAAAGGCTTTGATGCTTTCTAATGTTAGCACTAATCTCTCATTGGCAAGCTCTAATCCGGAGCTACACATGGGGTGGGTCTTGGAAAGGAGAGCCTGGCCTCTCTTCTTCAATGCGAGGCAGACCACCTATGGAGAAGATGGGAAAGTCCAGTCGAATACTGCCCACTCTTCTAGACCTTCCTATAACCTCAAGTTTTGAAAGCATTTTTTCCTTGTTCTTCCACTACCCAGAACTCATGCCCTTGGCTTTCTTGCCTAGGGAAAGAAATAGGGACCATTATATCTGGAAAAGCTTAGGTGTATGGTCAATCAAGGGTGATTTGTGAAAACAGTTGAGCCCAGTCATCCGTTAGTGTGCCACCTCATTCTCAACCCTTTGATAAAGTGGAAGGTTTCTGATTGTCATCATTGTGAAGATTAGCAAACAGCACTTCTTGGGAATATATCTTTGCCTCTTCTTTTTTTTTTTTTTTTAAAAAGATGTTTGTTTTTATTTCATGAATATGGGTGTTTTATCTGCATGTGGGTCTGGACACCAGGTGAGTGCCTGGCTGTCCTGGAGACTAGTAGTGGGATTTAGGTATCCTGGAATTAAAGTGACAGGTGGTTGGTGAGTCACCATGTTGGTGCTGGGAAGTAAACATAGGTCCTCCGAAAAAGCATCAAGTGCCCTTAACTGCTGGGCCATCTCTCCAGTTTGCCATCTTCACTGAATTACTTAGTGTAAAGAAGATGCCAGTGTGTATCTTGCTGGTGAATGCAAAGGTACCGTGCTCCTGACAAGGTTGTACCATCTCCAGCCATACCAGCCTGATCTCCTCTAAGAAGATTGTGTTGTGTGAATCACCGTGTGCTCAGCCAAGTTGGTCAATTGATGGCATCATAGTGCTCTGGTGCTCTGCATTGGGAGGCTGCCTAGAAAGGTGCTCCATTATTCATGGGTAATACTTGCCATGAAGTAAGAAAGGCAGCAAGCATGTCATCAACCTGCCTCCCAACCTACACCTATCCTCCATCAACTATCACATTGCCCCTTCTCCTGTGAGGAGAAGTCACTGACCTAGACTACAGTTGGATATATCAGAATGCTATCCACTGCAGACAACAGAAACCAAATTCAAATGAGCTGAAGCGGATATCTGTAAATCAAAAGGAGCTCATTATTTGATCATCTGAAGTAGACAGACACTGTTTCACATAACTAAAAAGAAAAACGAAAGAAACAAAGTGTTATCTGGTTTCAGGATCTTGGACACAGCAGAAGTCACCAAGGCTCTCAGTTTCTAGTTTTATTTGTGTCAGCCACAGTCTCAGTAGACGCTCTTCTTCTAGTGGTCCCCTGAACCAGCTCAGCAAAGTCAGTGGAAAGGAGAGTTCTTTTTTTATCCCCAAAGTTTCATCTGAGAGGCTTAGAGCTAGTTCCCATTAGCATAGCTTGGAGAACTATCCAGGGCAGAAGAAGGAAAGGATGAATCCCATACCTTGGGGACAGAGAGTTAGCTCTACAGCAGACCTCATGAACTAAAACTATAGGCATATCATTTCCTAAAGGAAATAGTGGGGTATTGGTAAGAGGCAAGGGGCAATACCCTTCAAATAAAGGACTCTATGTTCCCAGACAACAACATGCTCTATGCTCTCCTAGTCCAGCTAGAGTTGGAGCTGTCTCTGAAGACTCTTGGGTAAGCTGCTGACCTTTGCATACCTCTAGTTGCTGGCTTATGAAATAAATAGGCTGAAGTCAATGGTCCATTCCAACTTTCAGCCTTGGCTCATCTATGCCGCAGCTACACCGG
Source organism: Mus musculus (assembly GCF_000001635.26). Classification (NCBI taxonomy): domain Eukaryota; kingdom Metazoa; phylum Chordata; class Mammalia; order Rodentia; family Muridae; genus Mus; species Mus musculus. The sequence continues at coordinate 28,996,691 of NC_000080.6, read as the reverse complement.
CTGCCCTAGGGTTAGCATCCACTATCACCATCCTCAATATGTAAACTGGTCATCTCAGACCTGGATTATGCCGCACACTTACCACCAGCTAGCCTACAAACCTCCCAATATTGTTTAGCTGAGATTTCAGAAAGTTCCAGAACTGGTTTCAGAGGACCACACTCCAGAGAAGTGAATATGATCCGTACCACAGATGCCTCTGCCATGCTGAAAGCTTCCTGCAAGGAAGACTCCATTTGTTTGGTCGAGACAGCCCCCACCAAGCTCCTTTGGTGTGTATACTCTGGGTAAAAGTAATTATTTTTATGAGGCATTATTCATGTCTAGTCTTCCCGAGGGCCACCCCAAATTGCGTTTCCCTAGCTATTAAAGGCTTTAACAGGCACGCAGAACCTCTAGGAGCCTCCTCTAGGGGAAAAAGAGCAGAATTTCTCTTGAAGTCCACCACCTTCAAGGGCAATTTGCTGCCCGTTTCAGGACTAGGCTGAGAGGTTGGCACCTGAAAAAAGGGGCAAAATCTTTTTCTTTCAAGTGAAGCCGGAAAGTGGGAGTCAGGAGAGAAAGTGGGGAGTCGAGAGTGTTTCTCCACCGCGGCTGGAGTCACTTTTTCGTCTTGTTGTGAAACTGGCAAACTTTAACATGCTGAAGCAATGTTTGTCAGAATTCTCTAATTCTGAATATGGCCCTGGCCCAAATGAATGTAGATGTTGTTTTAGTGCTAGGAGAGATTTATTTTAATGTACAGATGTAGCCACTACAAAGGCCCCTTTTAATCTACAGGAGACGGTTCCTTGCCCCCCACCCCCACCCCATTTGCTCTCAGCTGTCCTCCTTTTTTCAGGGACCTGGTGGAAGCTGTGAAACTGAAAGGCATCTGCCTCACCCCATCCCACCTCATCTGTTAAGGTGATGATGGCCCATGATGTGCTGACAAAAATAATTAAGACACTTTGTGAAAGAAAGAGTTAGGAAGGCTCTGTACCCTTCTCCAGCCTGCCCGTGATTCAGAGGCAAGGCTGTCTGATAGGGTCAAATGTGCCCGCACCAGGGCTGAAGTCTTCAGCTCTTTACTATGAGGTAGCTCCCAAGAAAGGGGTTCCCTTATTATTCTGGGGTTCTCTACACACCAAAGGACCCTCTCCTTTCCTGCTTGGCTCTGAGGTGAGACAGTCATACATGGAACTATGACTCGGGTACCAACTTCTTGTGTCTTTATCAGATCCCAGAGGAATGAAAGAGAAGCAGAAAAGAAACATGCTTGTGTGTGAGGTTTACCAAAGCCAGGTTTATGCTTCAGGCCAGGACCAGCAAAGCTACAGGCAAAAGCCAAGGGCAGAGGAGAAGGGATATGCATACGGTGCAGGGGGGAAAGAGATGATGAACTGAGACAGTTCTTCATCCTCTCCCACTCAAGAGCCTCCCCCTCTTGTAATAATATGGACTATCTTGGCTATATTTCAAAATGAAACTAATATAAATTTAACACATTTTCTAATATGCCACTAAAAGTAATCTACAAAATGCCCCAACTATAATATTTTTGTAAGAAACACAAAGAGGATAATTTATAATGGATGCCTTAATATGTAAATATCTTAGATACTATATAAGGAGAAGGCAGACTGGAGTAGCTAGAAGGCATATCTCCACTTTGAAGCAGAAGCCATCTAACACAATGACTTCTCTGTGGACATCACACTCTTGAAAGCCAGCCTGTAGATAAAGAAAAATGGACCCCTTCCCTACTCCCAGGATCACAGCTAAATGTCTAGAGATACTTTGTTTCTACATGTGAATCAGAGTTGGAATCAAGGCTCGGATCTGGACCCAGTTTCCAAATACATTGGCCTCAGGCAATGTGCTCAAAGCTAGGAGATAAATGGAATCATTTATTATAAGGGAATGACCCATAGATTGTGGGACATCTAGACAACATTGGCAATCAGAACACCACCATAGAGTTCCAAAATATCTTCCTGGGAGTAATGAAAACCCCATTGTGAACCAAATAATTAGAAGATAATGAGTAATCAACTTCAGAGTCAGGTTCATGACTCAATCCTTGGTTCTACCAAGTCCTTGGACCTTGGACCTTCATGGCCCTGACTAAGTCACTCAGTGATCTTCTAGCTTTCCTGTGTGTGTGTGTGTGTGTGTGTGTGTGTGTGTGTGTTTATGAGAGAGAGAGAGAGGGGGGGAGAGGGAGAGGGAGAGAGAGAGAGAACACATGGGGTATACATATGAAGGCTAGAGGATATGATGTCAAAAGCTTTCTTCCATCACTCTTCTTGTTTTTTGTTTTGAGACAGAATCTTTCCTTGAACTTGAAGTTCTCTCACTGGCTGGACTTCTTGGCCAATGAGCTCTATATTCTTCAGTTTCTACTCTGCAGAAGTATAGTTATAGACATGACTATTATACCCGGCTGGGGACCCGAACTCAGGTCTTCATGTGCTGCCAACAGAGCCATTTCCAAGTCCCCTACCTTTTTGTTAAAATCAAGAAGCTTTTCCCTCTTGCTGATTGCTGAATAGTTAAATGTGATGGGTTGGATCTGTACTGACTTGCCCATGGGCAGTTGGTGAGTGAAGTTTCCTATGTCACAGGACTAGTGCCTTCTGATCTCTAACATCCATGTATCCAGGCCCACTTCTCCCTAAGAAACCTGCTCTTTTGGATGCCAAGACACTTTCACTGTTTCTGATACAGGTTTTCTGAGAGCTTGATTGTCCTTAGAATATCCCTGTGTGGTCTTCTTTCTCCAGAGTTTGGGGGCTTTGAAAGACACCAAAATTATCTCAATAGTTATTCTGAAGAGACCCTCCTTCTTTTGGGTTGTCTATCTGGGGACTCTGAGATACTGTCTCCTGTCCAGCAATATCAAGGATGATAGAGAGGAAGCCCAGGAGTCCTGTTGCCTTCCAGCAGTGATAAATGAGTATGGGTTTTGGAGTAATTGTCTCTATACTAGAAGTTCCATTCAGGGTAGGAAGTGGGCACAGTATGATACACATCTGTCCCTTGGGTCAGCCATCTGTCCCTTAGCTATCCTTGGAACATCTTCCTTTCCAGCCCAGGTTCTTATTCTTGCCCAGAAATCTCAGTAAGACCTGAAGGTTGACTGGGGAATACCAGAGGAGCCTAACTAGAGGACTAGTTCCTCTAGTCTCTCTCCTGTCCTGAGGCTCCTTAAGGCCTCTGCTTTAAAAGACTCAAAACCCCAGATTTTGTTCCTTTGGTCTCTGAGTTCTTCTGTGTCCTCCCTTCCCGGAGGCCAGAGGCCTGGAATGCTTTAGTTGAGGGAATGGAGAAGAGCCAGGGGGTGCCAGGAAACTCTGGGAGAAAAATTCTGCTAACAAGTGCCTTTCCAACTCTTATCCCTGAAGAAAGCGTGAAAGGAAGCTGATTAACTGCCTCGTGGCTGCACTGCTCTACATGGGCTTACTCCTTCCTTCATTCTGTTTTTATTTAAAGTCTCTTGGGTCTCAGATGCTCTAGGGGATCCGTGGGAAATGGAGAAAGTTGAGGTACATAGAGATTAGACATCCAACTCATTCCTAGGGATTCTTGTCTGTTGAGCAGGGTCCTTAGGTATGGTCCTTGATTTCAAAGGCTCAGATTTGCCTGCCCATCAATAGTGAAGGCCCAAGCTTTCCCCACTGTCCACCTCAGGAGACCTTCCCAGAGCAGACTGTTGGAGGAACTCTGAGGAAAGTCCTACAGACTGCCAAGCATGTGTTTGGGAGCAATCTCTTAATGACAGGAGATGGCTTTTCCAGTCTCAGCATCTGACTGATTAAACTATGGGACAAAACTAGCATCCATCACTCCAGGGCTGATTCCCAAACATCCCAAGGTCCCAAGATTCCAGGAAGTTTGAGAGAGCATGCTTGATTACTCCAGAGCACTGCCTGCCCCTCTTGTTAATGCATCCGGGTACCCTCCTCCCTCCCAACTCACTTGCCTTGTGTGCAGCTGTTCTGGGAGGCTCTTTTGCAGCTGGACACATCTGCCACCCAGGTGCTTGACTTTGGAGACCAGAGGGAAGCAGGCCCATCCCATATATACATGCTGTTCTTTTGGCTGACTCTGGTGTAGTCATCCTTTCCATGGTAAATGAAATGGAGATTCTGGATAAAGATAGAAATAGATGGTCTTGTTGACCCACCACCAAGAAGGCAATTCTGCTGATGACAGGCTATCTCCAGAATGATCACCAGCTTTGTTTGCACTTCCCTATTAAGTCCCGGTCCCTGTCTTGTAAAAACTAGGGACATTCAACTTTGTCACTTGCGTCAGCACACAGATGGACATGTGTTCTCCTACTCATCATTTTTCCAGCTTAGAATTTTGCATTTGACCTAAAATGCTCTCTCCATCTTTCTTGTTCTGGTTGGTCTTCAAGGTTATTGTGAATTTGCACTCATACCAGGGAGGCTGTCTCTTCAATAAAGACTTCCGTGTAAGCTTTAGATTCCACTGGATGAGAGAAATCAAGCATAAAGACCATGCCCTTGTCTAAGAGTTTCAACATGTAACTTCCTTCTGTGATTCTTGGTCTTCGTAGAGTCTCATATGGCTGGGAGCAATAGTCCCTGCAAGCCTCCTGACGATTTTCAGTGAGGTGTCTAAGGCTTCTGGATGATGCCTGACACATGGAAGAATGCCTAAAAACAGTATTAAGTACTTTAGTAATAGAAGAAGAGGGACACGCACTTGAAATCTCTGTACTCAGGCCACTCAGGAGGATTTGAGGTTCAAGGCTATCCAGTACTACATAGTGAGACACTATCTCAGGTCTGAAATGCTCGTGATACTTCTGTTATTATGAGCTATCAATTTTAAAAGATGTATTAATTGTGTAAATATGTGTGTACATGATATTACATGCACCTTATGTGTGTGGGCACCTATGGAAACCAGAATAGGGTGTTGGGTCCCTTAGAACGAGGCTGACAGATGGTTGTAAACTACCCAGTGTGGATAGCTAGACCTGAACTCAGGCCTCTGGAAGCGTAGCAAGTACTCATAGCAAATACTCATAACTGCTGAGCTCGTCACTCCCTAGGCCCTGTGTTTTCAATTTCACAGCTTGATTTATAAGCTCATTTTCATTATGGACTGACTTACAGAATATGGAGATATTATTGCCGAGCAGTGGAAAATGTTCCGTGTGTTCATTTATATGGAAGCAAAAGCGTGTTGGAATTTGCCAAACTAAAATTCTTGAGCTTTCAGGTTGGTGGCATGTGTTACAGAGGGCAGGAGATGGCACAGTATCTTGCCTGAAGTCAGCACCTCTGATGCTTTACAGAAGAACACAGATCTTCCCGTATCCACCATGGTGGGAAGCTAAGGAAGAAGGGCAGGAACCCTGAATCCTCTTGTGCTTAGCTCACTCACCTTAGCTTTCTTGCCTCCCTGACTCACACTTTCTCCAACCACAAGTTCAACCCTCCAACAGCTGGCAAAGAGAATCAAAACTGTAAGTGCTGTATGCTGTAACTTAATGCTAGCCCTTGATGAATGCTAGGAAGGAAAAGTAACCCTACCGGAATTATTGACAAGGACATCAAAATAGTCTGTGGCTCTAACAGTCCAATTGTTCATTACTACTGTTAGCGCACTCCCTCAGTCTATCTGAAAGAGAAGCAGATAATTATAAGGTCTGAGAATCTGCTCAGGATCCCCACCAGTGGGATATTTCAAGACAACTGAGCCTTTTTTGTGAATCTTGGTAAAGCAATCATTGTTTTAAAAATAGGCAGTTTCCCTGTCAAGCCATACCATCCTAAAAAGAAATGCTGTTACATCAATCTCTTGTTTAGATACAATAGTTTAGGATAAATTTCTTTTAAAAATACTTTTGCTTACCTTATCTTCCTGTATAAGATTTTTGTTTTGTGGGACACCTATTTATATCATTTACATCATTAGAGTCATGTTAATACAGGTGTCCTTGGCTCCCAATCCTGAGTTAGGCTGCTGATGAAAATGTCTTAGCCCACCCTAGGACTTTGATTGCCAGAGGCCACTGTAGGTCACTTTGTGTTGTACCATGTGACCTTCAGGTTCTGGTTACCAGATTTAGCAAGTCAAAAGTATTTTATCTGGCAATTGTATTCATCATTCACAGTGCATTTTTCCTAGTAAGTCTGAATTTTCAGATTCTTCTGCAATGTCAATAACTTGGACATCTAAATAGCATCCCCACAAGGCATCAACGGAGCCAGGTTGAGCCCTAGGGCTTTCTTTCTACCCACTGGGCATGGGAGGGAGCCTAAGTTACCATATGTCCTACACACCCCTGAAGAGAACCAGAGTTTGGAAGCTTTGCAATGGACTCAACATCTCTTCCAGGAGGGAAGTGTGTCTGGTCAAATCCCTTTCCTTTCCACGTGTCCAGTAACATGAGCTTTGAAATTGGATGACTGTATCATCTCTCCCAGCCTTGTAGGCTGCCCATGAGGATATTTTACAGTTTCTTTGTATTAAACATAGTAACAAATGTTCAGCCCAGAGATGTTTGGCAAATGCATGTGAGCATTGTATTATGGGCTTTGAAAACTTGCGAAATTTGACCCCTGGTTTTGTTACAATGTCTTTGGTGAATGTTATTAGGTGGTGACCTAATAAGAATTATTGACTAGGGAGCTATAATGTGGAAGCTTATAATTTTCTTAATAGGCATTGATTTGTGTAGTCTCGATTAAAATACAATGAAACCTGAGGCCTAAGTGTTTTCTTCTGAAAGGGTGAAGGGTTAAGAATCAACTTTTAATGAATTGCCTTGAAATCTTCATTGAAATCATATTATTTGAAGAGTTTTGTGAGCATAAAATGATCTGACAAAAACCATTCATGCCAGGTCTAACAACCTTGGAAAGCTGGGGGAATATAGGTTTCTTCAAATGAAGTCTGGAAAATGCTTCCAGATTACCTCGGGGGTAAAGAAAAAATTATTATTCCATTCCATAAGTCCTATTAATTCTTTTCAACATTGATTCAGTCAGTAATTAGAACCCAAATGGAGGACACATGTACAATTCCCATTTGTTAGACTCTGCTAAAGGTGACTGTTCCCAAGAAACCCTGACCAGAATGAAAAGTGGTCATGAAACAAATGTGTGAGCCAAAGACACCTGGCCTTCCTCCACGTGTTCCCAGACACCAGGCTCAGACAGTAGGCAGAGAAAGTTCTGAATTAAAAGAGATGTGTACAGCTATGAGTCTTCAAAGAAAATTCTCTACCATCGTCTTGTCAATTGAAGAATCACATGAGCCCCGTTTTTCCTCCCTCCCTTTTTGCCCAGACAAACATCATGTAGCTCTTTGTTATTTAAAAGCATTACTATACTGTATGAAAAAGTTTACCTCCCACATACCACAGGGAATACTTCAGAACTGAACTATGCATTTGGTAAGGGAGCTAAAAGCGCCTCCTCCCCTTTTATCTTTCTGTTTCTTCATTTGGCATCAACTGAACTATGTGGAGTGTCTGCTTCTATGAGATTTCTCCCTTGTTTCTGAAATAATACCAAACTTTAACACTGAGTTCCCAGACTTCATTAAGATTATGATGAATGCATATTGCTTCGATCTGTATTTTTCTGAAGGTTGTTGATACTTGGTCTCCCTCACAGTATTAAGAAAGCTCTTGGGGTTGTCAGCCTGACACCCAGGGGGACAGTCGAACAGCTGCCCTCTCTTTCCCCCTCATCTTTGCAAGGGTTCTCTGTTCTCAGTTTCACCCAAATTAGTCCCAGGATTTCAGTTGTCTTTTTCTGCCCAACATTCCATCATGCGATTCATTAAAGTCTTCACATGAAATACTTTGCAGATGAGCTATGTCATAATTCGCATTATAGTTTTCAGTTGTTATTCCTGTGGGAAGTCATTTCTCTGGACATCCACAGACCTTGCACTGATGTAGCAAAGGTCAGAGTTCTGTCCTTTAACACTCCAGTGCCACTAGTGGCCCTGTTCCAAAGCCTGGGTTAATCATGAAATAGTCTAAAGAAGCAACATTCCAATTCCTTGTTAGTTCTACTTGCAATTAACTGTTTTGAAAACAAACAGAAGAAAACATTTAAACAAATGCGGCTTGGCTAGCAACTATCACAGTGGTGGACTGTTAATTAAGGCAACTTGGAATCCCAGGATGCCTGACTTTTTACTTTTTTTTTTTTCCTATCACTGCTAGCAGTCTTTGCCGTTGTGTACAAAGCGGTAACAATTCAGGGACACTGTCCAAGTGTGGGCTGGGACTGGACAGGAGACATTAACTCAGGCATCATCTGAGCCATCACTTTGTGTGAGAAATCTAACCAGCAGGGGGCTGTTTTTCTATAGGAGAATATCTGGATGGGCATTTGGTTCCAGAAAGCATAGTTCTACTCTCAAAAGGGGAGAGGTGAAGAGGAGTGGTGCGAGGCAACCTTCCACACTGGGCGCATTTATTACTTTACTACACTTTTGTTTTCTCTAACAGACAGCTTCCTGTCATAGGCCTCTACTCATTGGTTGGAATCTGTTAGACTTCTTCCATCTGTGGCCATGTGAGCGCAGAGAAGCTTCAGGATGTGACCAACGCTTGTGAGCCAGAAAGAAATGATCCTGTTCTCCCACTACACTGTCAGCAAAGCCCATGTCTTTAAAAACCTCCATGACTGAATACATGGCTAGTGAACACACAGAGCCGGTGGTGGCCATAGTGGTGATAACGCTCCTCTTCAGTCCTGTGCTCTGACCCATCTGGCCACTTACAGACTATGCACCATTCCAGGGCAATGACTGACAGGGTCTGATGGTGGAGTCTTCCTCAATACTCCTGAAGGGAAATGATCCATCTAAAGAGCTTGCTTGGAGTGGTGATCTTGTAAAGAATTTATACCCCAATATTACACTCCACTGAATGTTTGGGTCTACAGACAGTTTGGATTTACCATACATAGGTTCTCTGCTTAGGCACAACATAGTCTCATCAAAGGTGCATTAGTTCTGAAATATAAAAGAATCAAAGGTCTGGGGATACATTTTGCCATTAAGGTAGTCAACACTGTAAGCCCATGAGAGTGTTAGAACACACTTCATGTTATATAGCCTTATCCTTTGCCTCACATTTATTTTTTGTCTCCAGAAATGAGGCAATGAGACTCTCCATGTGGAGAAAAGAAGTAACATGAAGTCCTCAGGGCTCACAGCAGTAGTCTTAGAAACGGGGCTCACAAACAATTCTTTAGCCACACACTTTGGTTATAAATCACTGGCAGTTCTGGGATGTTCTTTGGTCTCCTGGAGGAGCCTTCCAAGTGCGTGTGAACATATTCTATGGCTGGAGGGGCAGAGCATGTTTGGAAACATGGGTGTTTGTTGAAGCTTTCATGCCAGGCATGGTGAATGCTATTTTATAAACCGGATTTGGGCTCCTAAGGGTAGATTGCAAATTGAGGCCCAGCCTGCAGAAAATGATTTCTAAATGAATACAATATGAAAATGTTATTTTATTTCTAATTTTACATGTGACATTGTTACTTGGTGAGTTTCAGATTACACTTGAATGTGTGTCTATTAATGTGATATGAGATGCAGGCATGATTTCATCTTGAGTGCATTTGAATATAATAGCACTGGAAATGTAATTTGTATTCTCAAATTTTATAAAGCAAAAGAAATCAATCTTTGGGGTGATAGCCACATTGAGCATATTGCATTAATTTCTTTGGGGGTTTTCTCAAGATAATTAACAACTTCCCTTTGCAGATCCAAGTTGGGTCATGATGGCAGTCCTATCTCATCTGAACTCTCTGAGCCCTCCATACATATGCTATCACCATTTCCTTCACATCTAGGTAGCAGTAATATGGGCTGGCCTTTGTAGAACATTACCTTCAAATCCTTGTGTGATTGCTGTCCAATAGAACTTCCTGCAAAGGTAAAAATGTTCTAGATTGGACTAGTGACCACGGCGGCTTTTGGGTTCACAGAGCTATTGAACTCTTAAAATGTGATTCGTGCAATTAAAGAACTCAATGATAAATGGTACATTTTAAATAGCCATATCATCAATGGTCATCAATTTGGATAGTGTAGAATCAGAGCACCAGAAGTAGTTGCCTCTCCTATATTCCAGTGAATGAATCATAGGCATTCTAATAGTCTAATGGCCATGAGTGATGTCCTGTGATGGCCACTGTCACTCCAAACTTGGTTCTGTTGAATGATTGGATAGCCCTCCACATCCTCTAGCCCTTGCCTATCGTATCTACATCTTGATGACAACAGACCTCCTGCCTAACAGCTACTGGGCTTCTGATAGAAATTGAAACAGTAAGTAGAGGATGGGTGTAGGTGAAGGGGATAGAAGCTACAAGTTTGGGAAAAGAGTAAAGTCTAGAAGGAAGGTGTCCGTGGAAGGTTTCAGTTGTATGGTATTAAGTTGGTCTGTACCCAGGCATTCTCACAACAAAGACAAATGCTGCAAGAGCTATCACCTAGAGAGTTCAAATCCAAAGAGATGCTTGTGCCTGAGATGTCTGCGTACTTCCGGGAATAGGCTTGGAACTCTTCATAATGACAATGCTCTTAACAGCAACTGGGATGTTTGCCTGATTTCTGAAGACTACCCATATATTTTCAGGCCATTGTGGGGGAGAGGTACTTTGGGAAGAATGGTGTAAAATACTGTTTGGGGCCATGTTCAGTGTTGTATGCAAAAACAACCTGTTTTCTCATGACAGAGATTACGAGCTAGGAGCCCTGGAACCTTCTAATCAATTGGAAGTGAGGAATACCACAGACTCCAGGAAAATATGTTCATGATTTTCTGGACTGTCTAAAAAATTTCAAACCCACAGAATGGTGTTTTTATTTTCTGCACTCTCCTTGGGATTTGGGTTTCACTAAAGCATTTTCTGCCCTTGTTTCCCTTATTAAATTAGCAAGACCGACTGGAAGCAGAATACACTACTAGGGATTGAAATGCTGTTGAAAGAACCAAACAGATGGGCAGGCAAAATAGCTCAGGTTCCACTTAGGTCATGGAGAATGGTGTACGGGGCAGCCTTACCGAGGTAAAATGCTTTCTCTGATAAAAGTAGAAAAGGAAAAACATGTGGAATAAAGCACAGGAGACAGAGTGATGCTCAGCCTCAGGCTTCACCCTTATTTATTTATTTTTTATTGTTTGGTTTGTATTTGAAATCATTTCCATGCTCAAGAAATGGTGAGCTGTATGTGCCATTGGCCAAAGGTTGTGCACTGTCCTGCTGCCCACTGTCTGGGCCCTTGGCCTAGCATTTGTACTACAAGCTGGGAGTGGGTGTTCAAAACTACAAAGCTGGTCCTGCTGCTTCTGTAAAGATCTCTAGTAGAACCTACAGCAAATGTCAGCAGTGTTTCACTGTAAAGGGACAGAAAGTAGATGCTTAGGCTTTGTGGGCCATTCTGCCTCTGTTGTAATTCCTCAACTTTGGCAATATAGACCCAGACAGTATGTAAACAAATGACTGTTCCAATAAAACTTTATTTACAAAATGAAGCTGGATTTGGCCCTGAGCTAAGCCCCAGCCTATGAGAAAGCCTTCATATGCCTTGGAGTAACACTTAAGGCCTCTTATCATTTGACCCTGCGCCTGCTCACCCAGGTTGCTGCCTGTACCCACTCTTCTCAATGCTCAAAGCTCTGTGGTCTTAAAGGCCCCATGCAGTTTCTTCCTTTTGAATCCTTGTTTCCTCTTGATTCCTATCTGGCTTTGAGTTAGATCTCTGTGCCATCGCATACACAAAGTCCTTGGCCGACTCTTTGTATTCTGCCTGTAGTGTAGCTCTTACCATGTAGATATTTCTCAGCCGGATTCTTACAGGGTACATGATCACATTTCAATTAGCACCCAACCTAGCACTGAGCACAGTGAAGGCCAGAAAACAAATGGTCATTAGCTCAACCTACCAATGTGACTGTGAATCTCTGAATCACAGAGAAGTATCTGAAACTCTAGGTGAAAACCCTGAAAGTCTAAATCTGAGATATGAACCAAAGCCAGGGCCATGCTATTGGAGGAGGCAGGGGAGCAGCCAACAGTAACACAGCAAGATGGATCTGGGCAGACAAGTTACCATCAGGATACTAGGAGCACTGGACAGCAGCCGAATGGCCCAGAGGAGAAAGGGCCAGGAAAGCAGTGTCTTGGTTAGGGCATCAGGCCTAGGGCAAGGATGCAGCTTGTTGGAGGAAGATCAGAGAAAGTCGGCCTGCCTGTATGATTAATGGGACAGAGGAACTGACTCATGAGGAAAGATTAAATTGCCTCAAGGAGCTGGGGTACAGGACCAATAGAGGGAGATGATAGCAGACTCCAAGTATGTGGGATGGATAAACACCCTGCAGGGAACAGCTAGATTCACTAGAGAGGTGAATGGGGGCCCTGCCAGGGGATGGGAGGGTGCTCAGAAAGGGTACAGGAAACTGTTAGGGAAACACAAGAGCTATCAGGTAGATAGGACAACTCTGAACTGTTGGAAGAAGAGACACCATGGGGATTTGCTGTGGAATGACTATTTCAGGAACTCTTGTGTTTTCATCCTATAGGTCCTTGCAGCTTCCTCTGACCTTGGCCTTGGCCTAAACAGATGGCATTAAAATCACTGCCAGAAAAGGCAGCAGGGAACCATGAAGTAGAAGACAGAAACTCTTCTTGATCCTCCTAGATACCAGTTGCCCGCTGTAATGGCAACTCTGGGGTCTTCTTTTCTGAAACCAGTTGCTGTTAGCTGCTGCCTGACTTTGGTAAAACCATAGTACTCCTCCCAAGCCTTTCTGAAGTGCAAGATACAGCCCTCAGCTCCCTGCACACCCGAGTGAATCCCACCTGCACTGTAGTATGCACCCTGGTTTGATCCGATATTCATTTTGAAAGACAGGTTTTATTTGAAATGCTACAAATGTTCCCCAGACTCCATGAGCAGTTTTCTTCAGGTTTTCAATGACCTTTGCTTCAAGGCAGAAATGAGCAACTCATCTCATAGTCTGACCAAGTATGGAAAGGGTACATTGTAGGTCTGTAGAGCTAACACATTAAAGACTCCAGAGCAGAAACACTTTATAAAAGGAAAAAAATTGCCTTTATGAAAACTCCTTCTCCTCCTGCACCTCTGGAAAGTCTGAGCTACACGAACTTGGCAGAGAGAGGAAGATGTCCTTCATGAGTGCTTCTCTTCTCCATGTCCCCCAGGAGATTCCATTCTGTTGGGGACCAACCATGACCAGCAATTTACTTAGAGTTTTCCTCTTTCCCTGTAATTCTAGCTATACTATCATCCAGGATTTTTTTTTAAGCTTCTTGGTTTTATTATTATTTAGTTTGAAGTTACCATCAGTGTTGAAGGAAAGATAAATAGCATACAGGCAATGTGCAGACAGGCCAGTCCTGGAAAGGCCTTATACACCAGACCAGTGTGTAAAATTCTACTAGGGTACATCTCCTTCTGCCCCCATCTGCCCAGCCCTATCGTTCTCTGAACTCCTGTAAAGTATGAACAGCATCTGATGATTTTTGGGCTCTTGACCATTTTGCTTTGCGATATGTTGATGTAACTTCCCTGGGGGAAAATGTGATGAGCCTGCTTGTGCTTTAATTGGAAGGTCCCACCAAATGCCACTTCCTAGAGTTTCCATCAATATCTGTCAATGCGGCCAGCCTTTACTGTTGGATTAGGAAGATTTCCACAGACACACAGAGCTGTGTGTTCTCTTCTTCTCCCAGGGAGAGAAGAGGCTTGGGATCTGGACACTAGGGGCCAGTGCAGCCAGTCCCATCAGAGTGAAGTGACTCTTGCAAACTCAGAACTGCTGCTGCCTTTCAGATGTTGTATCTCCAAACAAACAGACAAACAAACAAACACCATGCAGGATATATTGAGTTTTAAAAGTAATAGCTCAAAAAAAAAAAAAAAAGAAGAATGGAAGAGATATTTATTTAGCTTCTAGATAGTTTTATGACAAATGTCAGCTTGTGTTGGTGCTACAAATGTATAACATTTAGAGATGCACACTGAAGTAATGCCACTACAAAGAACATCTACACTGACTTTAGTTTGTGATAGAGATCTAAGTGCAAGGACCCTTGAGATTTCCTTATCCAAAAGAAGAAAGTTCAGAGCTGGAACTCTGGAAAATCATGGGTGTATGGGTCAGTGTTAATATATTTTTTTTCTGGTATGCCTGTGTCAGCAATCTTGCCATGATGGATAAGTTCCAATGACAACCTGAAATCTGAAAGGGTTCTCTGATGCTTTCTTTTATTTGTAATCTGTCCCAGCTGTAGGCATTCAGATGAAACTTGAATTCTTCCAAAGGAAGTTCTGGACTGCCAGCAGACAGGTAAGCTCTAGCCGGTATCTCGAGGTATTAGCACCACTGTTATTATACAGGTGTCCCCATATGGGTAGCTGGGGCAAACAGTGCCAGATTTCTGATGAATGTTTGTAAAATGAATTGCCAGCTCCTTGGATTACCTTTCATTTCACTGTAAAACACAGGCTGTCAGCATGTTTGATACCACATGCTGGGCAAAGCAGGGGATTTGCTCCTAGGAACTACTTAAATTATGGGATCAACAGAGTGACTTTACAAAAGGAGTTTTTCCCTTAATATCAGGGCCTTCTGTTATTTCACAGTGACTTACTGATGATCATATTGTGATGTCCAGATAGTTATTTATGCTTCTCCTTATTTAATTGTAGAAGGCCATCCTATGACCTGCTTGGTCAAGACATGTATCTACCTTTCTGGCCAAAGAACATCAAGGGGCTATTGCACTTGGGAAATCCAGGGGAAAGCCTCTCCATTGCTATGGTCTATGAACTAAGACTTGTCAGGGACATCCATCTAGTGTTCAACAGAAGCAGTAGACATGGAGTTATTTCTTCCACCTGCCTAGTTCTAAACATTAGAAGTATACTTCTAGCAAAAGTGAGATCAGCACACAATAGGCAAACCAGCACTTGCATGTTTAGTGTGCACTCATCATAATATGGCACCAACCTAGAGATGCATTCAAGGGTGGATGCATAAGGAGCTTATCATTTCTTAAATTATGATACATAGGAAACTATAATCTAAGAACATAAACAAGGGTTTCCTTTTAAAGTCATTGAGAAATAGTTTTAAATTAAATAATGACATAATTATATCTTTTGTTACCAGAAGATCTGAGATCTTTAAGAGATACCATCAGCGTTGAATGACAACATAAATTAAGAGGGATGGGAAGGAGCCAGAACTCCCTACATTGTGTCTTTTATAGTATGAGATTCTGAGTTCATGTAGACTCTAGAGAACATGGCCAAGCCTCATCTTGAAGCGTCCCCTTTGGATGAAACCTGGTACTTGCATCACAGGCCATGACCTCCTTAGCTAAGCAGCAGCTGCAGCACATGCTGGGATGAATGACCCAGTAACATGACTCCCCTTGCTTCCTTCCCACAACAGTGTGCCTCCCTGGATGGCAAATGCTCCATAAGCTGCGATGACGAGGTAAGGCACCTTCCTGGTCCAGTTTCTGGCCAAAGGAAGTGTTAGACAGCGCAGTTAGACAGAGAAATGCTACTGTGTATAGAGCCAGGCCTGACACATTATTATTCTGGGCCACCCTCCAGAGGGGGGAGGAGAGAGACACAGACAGACAAATAGACAGACAGACAGACAGAGAGGACATTGTTCCCCACCCCTAATCGCATAGTTTGGTTCGGAGAGCCAGAGAAATATGCTTTAGCTGTTTCCTAGACTGAGGCAATAGAACGTTAGTGTCTTATTTATAAGATGTAAGAGACATTACTCATATTTAAAGATCATATTACATTTCTCAAAGCTTTGTGGCCGTGCTTCATCTTCTTCCCACCATCAGAACAACAGGTTAAATAGGTAGGAAGTATTGCCTCTGTTTATAAGAAAACAAAAGGCTAAGTGGACCAGTGTGGTGTAAAGCTGTAATCCCAGAACTCAGCCAAGAGGTGGCGGCAGGAGGGGATCCTAAAATCAAGGCCAGGCTGGGCTACATAGAGAGTTCCCAGCCAGCCAGGATATATAGCAAGACGTGTGTGTGTGTGTGTGTGTGTGTGTGTGTGTGTGTGTGTGTGTGTGTGTGTGTATGTGTGTAAGAAGTAGAAGAAAGAAAAGAAAATCAAAGAGGAGATTGAAATGAAAGAGTGGTTTGATTCATCTCATGGAATTAGTAAACTGCAAATCTGGAGGGAAGAGCTCTGAAAGTCACAGTTTTTCATTCTAGCATAGCTATTTCTACCTAAGATGCCTCTATCATTTCCCCTTCCCCCTCCCTCCTCTATAGTGAGGGATTTGAATCATTCAGGTCAGCAATAGAAGAAACTAATGTGTTACCCTCTTAAGCCCTTCCATTGGATGTACCTTTGGTCATAGCCAGCATGGTACCTCTCTATCCCATGGTTTAACTTTATAATCAGATATTTATAATCCTTCTGGTTACAAGGATTTCAGGAACATTTTCCAAACATAATTTCAACCCAGAAAGCATAGGGCAAGAGTAGAGTTTTTTAAAAGTAGACAAATGGAAAACAAGAATGTTTATATAAAAGGGAGTCCAGGATAGAGTTAGAAAAAAAAATTTTATTTGGTTCTCAGTGGTCTAGCTGCCAGCTTAAAAGAAAAATTGTTATCCTACTGCTATCGTACTATGAGTCACCATATCTGCAGAGCAAAAGCCAATCCATCATCTTTTCAGCAGAAGCCCAACTTTTTCTGATCACCAGATCAAAAACAATTTTCCCTGAAGAATGTTCAGCATCCTTTTTAGGAAGCTTGGGGATAACTTTTATAGGCTAACCAGGGGGGCTCAGATTTCCCTCCTGGCTTTAAGGCATGCCAGCATGTTAGTAAGAGCTGTTGGGTTCAAACTCCATCCTCTTGCCTCTCTGGAGTGCTCAGATGGCACCAAAAGGTGTGTCCTAGACTACAGTGGGTATTGCTGCAAATCCCAGATCCAGAGACTGCCTGGCTGGATAGCTGGCTGGAAGGATGGATGGTCATTAGGAAACTTGGTTAGATGAATGAGTGGTTGACTATACATGTGCATGACTATTTAAACAGTTTTACATAAGCAAGAGGTGGTATTTTTATTTTCCTACAACTCATACCATGTAGGTGTATCCCTGTATAAAGACAGATGAAGGCACATCTCCTTCTAAGCTTGGAAATAGCTAGTGTTTGCACTTTGAATGATGGGGAAGGTAGCATATGGTGGTATTTAAAGACACGAGCCATTAAGTTAGACTGTTGAGATTCTGTGACTCTGAAATTAGGTAGCACTGTAATCTTGGACAATTTTCCAAGCCTTTCTTTTCCTCTGCTTCTCCAACCACACAGCAGTGGGTGTAGAAATTTCTAGAGTCACGGGGAAGAATGTATGGGGGGAAAATGAAAAATTCTACAACGTCTCCTAGAAAAGGCACACATTTACTACTGTTGGCCCTAAACCGAACATGCACCAAACTGTTCCTCCCCAAAAGTGGTTGCTCCCTGGGCCTGAAGCCCTAGGTGGCAATGGCTCATACACTAGGGAACAATAAATGTATGCTGCAAAGTCCTCATTAGTACCATGGTCTTTAGGAACCCTGTGTCCTAAAGGGTCACATACTTTGAAAAGTAAGCCTTAAATTGATCTTCTTTTTAAAAATTGATCTGATGCTCATGCCCAGTCTGTCCTTTAAATTTTCATCTATTCTGCTTTTGACTATTAAGTTTTGTCTCTAGGCAACCAATTGCCATGTTTTCAATGAAAACTCAGCCTGCCTTCCCACTTGGACCCAACGCCATTTTTTTTTCCAACAGACTCCTGCCATGTGTCACTCTTTTCATAACTTTTAATTAGCCTCATAGAGCTGTCTCCTGTCCTTTCTCTTCCCCAGCTGCCCCCAAATCACCAAGCCCCCCATTAAAATCAGCTTTGGGGCTCATTCTCAACCTGTGACCCTGCCTGCACCACCAAAGAGAGAATGGTCTACTTCCTTAGACTGCTCAGACACATGATGGCTGAGAGACCCTGAAAGTCCGCTGTCGCCCCATTAGCACACACTGGTCCCCAGCAAGTGTGTCCTGTGAGGGTGGATAGGGTATGTGGACATATTTCTACCTTGTAGGAGGACATTTTTAGTTTGCCAGTAAGAGCTGGAAGCATGTGATTGTCAGGACACAATCACGGGGACACAAGAAGGACTGTAAAAAGTTCCACTCCACTTAGGATGAATGTCAGCTACAGAGCCTGCAAAAGAACCATTCGGGCACTCATATATTCCCTTATAATGTGTTGACTGAGTCCTTCTTGGGAGTAAGTGTCTGGCTAACTGCCAAGGAAAGTGTAGGGAGATGCTGACTTCATGGCACTTATGAGTAGCAGGAAAGATACACATATCTTTTGGTTTTTTGTTTATTTGTTTGTTTTGGTTTTTTTTTTTTAACCAATTGGGATATATGCTGTGAGGAAGCTTATGGACTCTGGTCAGAGATGACACCTCTGAGGAGGCAACATTTAAATCAGCAAAGATGGAGAAAGAAATTACATTGGAAGTAATACCAAGGCATAAAAACGAACTTTCAGGCAGACAGTACTCCTGCAAGGGTATGGGGCTGATAAAGGAGGCATGGATGGAAAGAAAGGCCATGCCCACTTCCCATTTCTGTATGACCCAGCAGTCCAGCCACTTTTGGTCCACTCACCTCTCCATCAACTTCATCACCTATTGACAACACCAGTGTTTTGTGAAGACAGAGGAAAGTTAACTGCTGTCCTGTGAGAGGCCAAAATCTTTATGACAAATGAGGCTCTATACTCCTTCCAAAGAGATAGAGATTGGTGTGGTCTGTGGATGACAGGGACTTTCTGAGTCTTGGTAGGAATTTCTTCTGGCATATGAAAGATGTCTTGAATGATAAACGAGCTGAACAGGGCTATATCCTAGCAACTGGGTAGATTAGAGGATTGTTAATATCGGGTATGAGGAAAGACACAGGTACCTCCTA
Organism: Mus musculus; assembly: GCF_000001635.26. Classification (NCBI taxonomy): domain Eukaryota; kingdom Metazoa; phylum Chordata; class Mammalia; order Rodentia; family Muridae; genus Mus; species Mus musculus. The sequence continues at coordinate 28,977,640 of NC_000080.6, read as the reverse complement.
CCAAATGTGTATTTTTGGAGTTACCTCTTTGCAAGCCAAGATTTTTTTTAAAAGGTTGTAACTGCTTTCTATTGTTTTTGGTGTTTGTGTGCATGCATGTACAGTGAAAGCCCCAGGTCGATGTCAGGAATTGTCTTCCTTGGTCTTCTGCCTTATTTATTGAGCTATGGTCTCTCAACCAAACTTAGGGCTCATTGATGTAGATAGTCTCCCAAGCCAGCTTGCTGTGGGGATTCTCCATCTCTGCCATCTGAGGCTGGAGTTATTGAAGAGCTCCCATGACTGCCCAGCAGTTGCTTAGGTTCTGGGGGTTCTGAGCTTTAACCACTGTTTCCGCTCCACATACCAAAACGTGGTATTTTGATTTGATGGTTGGCTATGAGAAGACACAGCAAGTGATTGGGAATGTAAGGTCAATCTGCTTTCTATTGACATACTAGGGATCCTGGCGGGAGACCTGGAGAAAAGGGGCGATACTTCTATGTGCCAGAGACTCAGAAATTGAGGCCTCAGTAACACTCAGAAGAAAGATCTCTCTCATTCTCTGTCTGTTTATCGCCCTCTCTCCCTTCCCTGTACCTCCCCACTCTTCCCCAAACATGCACACACACAAAACACCGAAATTGTCATGCCATACCTTGCTGGACTTAAGTGAATTCCATCAGTCAAAATAAAGAGAAGGCACCCTCCCAGAACAATGCAAAGCCCCCTACCCCGTCAACCCTCCCACTCTGTCCCAGGACCTCCTGTTAGAAACTGTGTCACACACCTACCTTTCTGAGAAATGGTGGCACTGTGCCAGGGGGATGCTCAGACAAAGGATACATGGTAGGGGACCAGTCATCCCTGGGGGATGGATGTTACTTTCCTGAAGGAGCTCAGCCTTCCTTCACAGGCACATCCCACCCAGCTTTCCCACTCCTCCGTGGAGTTGCAGTAGCTGCTTTACCACTTCCTAGGACACCCAGGAATTGTTGAAGGTCACACTGATAGGACACTCAGAGCCTCTGGTTCCAAAGCTAGTTTATCAGCCCCAGGCTGATGGTGCCTTCCCCTTAACACTGCAGTGGACACTATGCAGACCCACTCCCCACCATTCCTTCCTTCCAGTCTTCAGTTTCTGAGGACCCTTACCAGGATTTCAGAGTAAATGCTGAGTGTGTGCCTCAGTATACCTGAATCAAATTCTCTGAGCAATACTGAATTGGCAAATTGTTGTAGAAAGATTTAAAAAGAAAGAAAGAAAGAAAGAAAGAAAGAAAGAAAGAAAGAAAGAAAGAAAGAAAGGAAGGAAAGAAAAGAAAAGAAAAGAAAAGAAAAGAAAAGAAAAGAAAAGAAAAGAAAAGAAAGGAAAAGAAAAGAAAAGAGAAAAAGAAAAGAAAACCAACTTTCTGCCTCTCATTCTCCTTAATCCTTTTTCCACATTTTGAGACCAACTTCATCCTGTTGACTACTGGAGCAAACAACTCTTTTGATATTCAGCAGATCCTTGAAGTTCAAACTTGCCCACAAACTAGCCCAACAAGGCATAGCTCTGCTCCTATCCTGGTGTCCACATGGAACCTGGAAAAGGTACATCTAAAAGTGAGAGCAAGATACATGGTCCATGAAGGAAATACCTATGTCCCCCAGGTTCTCGGTGTTCTCAGAGGAAAGAGATGTGCTCCCTGGAATGTACCCAGCAGTGCATATCAACTGGAGATAGTACGTGATTTTTTTGGAGACTGGACAGCTGGGGCCTTCTGGGTTTACTTTCTGTCCCTATCTGGTAGGATACAGACTAAATCTAACTGTGATCCAGAATCATGTTGTGTTTTTATTGATTCTAGCCTGTCTTTGGCTTTTGTGTCTTCTTCCATAGTTTGTTCCTCAGCTAGTGGAAGGCACACACAGAAAACCCCCTTAGCTCTATCTGATTGTTCTCTTGGGTTCAGATATTAGTTTAAGAATTACTTTGCTCAGGGATCTTAGCAACCTGCCATTAAGGTCATGACCTGACCCAGCAGACCCAAGCACAGTCTCTTTTGGATTTTTGCTTGCTCTCAAAACTATAGCATACCAAGAAACTGATGTGGAGATGGCCTGACTTTTCTGCTTTTGTTGTGGTCTTTTTGTTGCTCTGTGGTTACTCTGGCAAACCAGGTCTGCCTTAGCTGCCTATAGATAAAGTGTTTTCATTCTTTAAAGAAAGCCTTCCATGAGCAAGCAGGACCTGAGGCCCTAACCATACCTTCTAGACAGCAGAGGAACCAGCCCAGACATTCTAGAAACAGTAGGTCAGAGATCAAAGGGCATGTTGTGTTCATCTCCCATGCTTGGTCATGTGACCTTCAGACTCTTCTCTGTCCATACGAACTTTCTTACCTGGTCATATGAAAAGGAAGGCTTATATGAGGCACACTTGCCATCCTTCTTCCTGTTCCTCCTCCTCTTCTCCACCTTACAACCATATTTAATGGGGAAAAAAAAAATCTTCCCAGGAGAGTTGTAGTCAGTTTGCTAGGTTTACCAGTCCTCTCTTTGTAGATTGTTCTTTTTTTTTTTTTTGAAACTAAAATTTGTAAAATGGAAGGAGTTGGAAAAATGACTCAGAGGGTAAGAAAGTTTGCCAAGTATGAAGATCTGAGTTCAAATCCCAGCACCCATGTTAGAAGCCAAGCAGGGGAGGGAAGTGGAGACAGGCTGATGCCTGGAGCTCCCTAGCCCACCAGCCTAGGTGACACAGTGAGTTTCTGATTCAGTGAGAGACGTGTCTCAAGGAAATAAGGCAGAAAGCAATACCTTCCTCCAGCCTCAGCGCAATTGTGCACATGCCCCATACACATATACCCCACACAGCACAGATACTAAACTAAGAAGGAGCCTCCACCTGGGATACAGAGCTCTCACTCTGATCTTTCCACCCCAGAAGAGAGCTGGGATTTTTGGACATGTCACATGCCTAAGATGCTAGCTAATATCCTGGTGTGCCATCTTCTTCTAGCCTGCACTGGCCACTGTGAGGACAACAGAAAGCAAGACTTGCAAGGATCAAATGTTTAATCCAACAGCAAGTTTTAGTGGTGCTTTGTTCTGAGGAAGAATTACGGAAATGTGTTTATTTTTAGAATTTGGTTGTAGTTCCAATTCTATTTTCCAAAGAAACAAATAAGGTAGGGAATAGGGCCAGTGTGGTAATGGGGTATCTCTTGGTCCCCTTTCTTTGGGAACCATTCTTGTTGGAAGCGTCTTCCATGCCACCTCTATAGTGACAGTTTCCTTCCGACCCATCCTAATATGTCAGGGGCTTCCCAACTGAGGGCACTTTTTTTTTTCTATTCTTATTCCTGTGGACTTCATGACATCATGCCCCTCTCTCTAAAGATTTCTAGTTGATTTTTATAAAAACAAAACAAAGCAAACAAAAACCAATTGCCTTGTCTCTGTATTGTGTTGGCTAGTATTTACAATATTAGACAACGAAATGGACCGGAGATCAAACAGTGATGTCGGGGATGTTTGGCTTAGAATTCATCATCTAAGGAGGAAATTGAGGCAGAAATTGTGGGAAGATCAGGCTCTCTGTGCCACTGGGAGGAAATGGCTCATCAGTAAATACATATGGAATTTAATTCTGTACTGAATACACATGAATTGAAGGGCATGAGCTAACATCATGACATTGGGATCAGTGCGGATGTGGATCTAGCCATGTGACTCAATGTTAGTAGAGTAGTTCTCACAGCAAACACTCCCAGTGCCGATGTTCAGGATAACTCTCTACAACAACAGGCGTGCAAAAGCACAGCCACTAAACATAGTACTTACAGTGCACTGAACTTGTAACTCAGGTAATCTATGAGTCTTCATTTTACCCAAATTCCAACGAAATTTAAAACAAACCCACAGAGAGCCTGTAGCTACCACTTGAGAGGCACAGCTTTAGGAGATGGCTTCTTGAATGCTGTCTGCTCAGAAGACCTAGAGTTTATTGTGATCACTACCAAGATGGAGGTAGTTTCCCTAAAGCCAAGAGCTTCTTCAGCAGCAAGAATGAGAATGGGTGGGACGCATCCATCTGACCCCTCAGGTAAATGGAGCCAAGTTCCACCATTCATCTAAGCACCCAAGTCTGCTCTAAAGAGCTTTAGCGGTAAACTGGGAGGTGGTGGCACAGGCCTTTAATCAGGGAGACAGAGGCAGGCGGATTTCTATGAGTTCAAAGACAGCTGGTCTACAAAACAAGTTCCGGGACAGCCAAAGCTATTACACAGAAAGACCCTGTGTAGAAACCTCACCTTCTGCACCCCATTCCACCACCACCCCCACCCCCCAAAAAAGAGCTGTAGCAGTACTTTCATGTTTTGTCCAATCCCCAGCACTGACAGCCCTTGGCTAGGAAGATAAGCCAGATCTTTCTGACCCTCACTGCTGTCCTTTCATGCCTGACAAAAATCCAACCCCCATGTCTAGGTCAGTGTCCCAGCAAATGCCAGCCCCATGGTGGCCTGGAGCTAAGCGGAATTTAGCTTAGGGTAAAGATATGTTACAAATTAAACGTTGCTGTCGGTATGTAAAGCTGCAATAAATAGAAACTGAGTTACATCAAGGACGGAATTAAGCCTTAAGTTTAAACTCCACAGCACTGTAATTAAAACTTCGCCTGTAGCAAGCCATTCACAGGAGATTAAAGGATCGTGGGGGAAGCAGAGGTTTGTTTGCCTTACCTTGCTCCCTACAATTTATAAGTCTGAGCTACCAAAAAGCTAGGAGCCCTGCCCCCACATCCAGCTCCCAATTAAAAACACAGTTTGAAAACCTTTAGGAGGCCTGAGGGGCCCCTTTTACAGAAGGCCACCCCTTCCCCCATGCCTCAGTCCATGAACAAATTAAAAAGTATTACCTGGTCCCCCGATGGTCCCCTGAGCTGACACGGTGTTTTCATTAATACATCATTAGAGTAATGACATTGTGCTGGCATTTGGGTTTCCAAATGGCCGGCACTGCAGCCACTCCAAATAAAAGCCTGGGGGCCTCTGAACACTTTCTTCCTGGGAAGTAGTCAGGTCCCATAAAGAGAAAACCCAAGACAGACTTTAATACAGCCTTTTCTGGGCATATCCATTGTATGCCGATGCCAGGCTTTCAAGGTCACTCCTCTTGTTTGTTTCCTTCCTTCAGTGTCCTGAGTTTTGCAGAGTCAACCCTGGGGTTAGTGTGACCGTGACCCTAACTCACTGAGCCAACAAGTATTTTCAATTCCTGGGATTCAACTCCCCTTCCCAGCAAAGGGATTGGGGGGCATCTCTGAGACTGGAAACACATCGTTCTATGTAAAGGCAGTCTGAGGCCTGAGAGTAAAGTGTGTGTTCTGATTTTCTAGACTGTGAACTGTTACCTTATAGACAATAACGGATTCATTCTGGTGTCTGAAGACTACACACAGGTGAGTGAGGAGACCCCCAACTCCATGTAAAGGAATAATTCAGATGGCACTGGGTTCCCCGGGTAGAGACAAACTATGGGGTTAAGACTTGGAGATGATGGTCCATGTATAAGAGGCAAAAGCATGTTATAAATCAAATGTCGCTCTGAATGCCACAGCCACATGTCTCACCTCAGCGCTGCCAGAGAGTCTGAGTCCAGCTGCCTTCCTGTGCTCATAAAGGTTAAACTTATGGAGTTCTTTGCCTCAGAGTTGTTTGGGCTACAAAAGCAATTTTGTATGAGGCTGAGGTGAGGTTCACTGGCTAAAGAACTTGCTTCAATTCAAATCACCAGAACCCAGAATGTAAAGCTGGGTGCCACAATGTGCACCTCAAGTCATGTCTGAGATGCGAGACAAAGACAGGCAAGTCCTGGAAGTTTGCACATGTAACCAACAAAGAATGGCAGTTTCTACAAGGTAAAGGGCAGCCATCAACACCTAAGGTTGACCTGTTTGCAATTCTGATGCTGTGGCAAACACAGGTGCACATGTGTGAGCGTGCACAAGCACACTCGAGTGCATGCACACACACACACACACACACACACACACACACACACATACACACACACCAGATTTTTTTAAAAAAGAATTTTTGCCTGAAGGGCATTGGTGCTTTAAAGAGTTTGGACTACTTTAAGGAGAGTTTCCCCCTAATAGTTAACATTCATGCATACACCCATACACACTCGAATTCTCTTTAAAAATCATCTGAAATGCTTCAGGAGTCAATGGTTTGGTGGGTCCATTCATGCTCAATAAATGGTTCAATCTTTTTCTATATGGCTCTGTGAGATCCAGGCATAGAGATGAGTTCATTTTAGAAAGAGTGACTTCAGAAAATGAGGACTTGAACTATATTTCTGTTCTTCTCCCCCAGAGTGTTTAAATGTGCTCTAGACGCTGATGCCCATGCACAGTCTCATTGAGCATTGGGCCACTAGAAGCACTGGATAAAATAAATGAGCCCATGAAAGACAGCCAGTCTCTAAGATAGCTGAAAAGGCCATCAGCCTAAGGACACCTGCCCATCTGACCCAGAGGAACATTGAGCGACTGAAGAACCTATGGGGCAAGAACCCAAAGTCCTTCCTCAGGAGGACTCTCTGTAATTCTACCCTAGCCACACAGGGCCGAGATGAGACTTGGTTCTGGGCTCAGGAAAGGTGGAGTGCCTGTCTTCCCATGGTAAACCCTAGCCTGGCCAGGAAGCTACTCAGAAAGCCATGGCTTCTCCAGGAGAATTTTCTCCCTCTGTGAAGTAGGGATCCTGCCAGCCTGCTCGGCTCAGGCTTGTTTGATGTTGTCTGGCTTCCTGCACCCCAATTAGGATAATTCTTCTCTATCTAACAACCAGTTCCATTGACACTGGTATATTTACACACATAAAATATAAGTGCCCTTCTTGCTCATAGCACCCGCACATGCCTAGAGCACGTGTGAGCATTTCCATGTTCCCCTGAAGGAGGGAGTGCTTGATGTTCAATAAGGGGAATGTTTCCTTCCTTCTTCCTTCTTCCTTCTTCCTTCTTGGCTTCTTCCTGATTTCTTTCTTTCTTTCTTTCCTTTTTTCTTTCTTTCTTTCTTTCTTCCTTCCTTCCTTCCTTCCTTCCTTCCTTCCTTCCTTCCTTTCCTTCCTTCCTTCCTTCCTTCCTTCCTTCCTTCCTTCCTTCCTTCCTTCCTTTCTTTCTTTCTTTCTTTCTTTCTTTCTTTCTTTCTTTCTTTCTTTCTTTCTTTCTTTCTTTTGGCTGAAGTGCAGAAACATCCTCCCTCCCTCCCTCTCCCCTCTCCCTCTCTCTCTTCCTCTCTCGTCCCCTCCCTCACTGTCTATGAACCCTGGAAGTTATGATCAAGGTCACTAAGCTAAGCTTGATAAAAGTGGGGTTTCATTACCACCCCATTGCCTAAGGAATAAATGTGTTTCCTCTCTTATTGTAACACCACCTTCCTCCCCTCACAAGCTATATACCCAGAATTGAGATGGGGGTTCTCTATAGCTCTGCACTGGCTCATTCTGGGATGCTGGCAGAGGAAGGCTGTTACTGCAAACCTAGCTTCTTTGCAGTGCTGTGCCCTCACTCTTGGGACACTTCTAGCTCAGTGACTCCAAAAATCTCGAGAGCATGCAGGAGGAGGTTAATCCTCCATTCCACCATGCAAAGTTTATAAATTTCATCACAGCAAGAATTAGACATGCCAAAGCTTTAGTGTAGCCATGTCCTGAAGGTAACACCAGGGATAAGCCATTAGAGATATGATTAGCTATGTTGTCTATCCAAGGACCTGTGCAGTCTTATTCGTGGTTACTATATTAACAACCCATAGACAAAATTAGAACATTCTTCGAAAGGTGGTTTTGAGAAAGGATGGATTTTTGGTTTTAAGAACTTTATAAGGTTGAGTAAATGGACTCTTCTAGTTCCGAGAGCAGATCATCTAGGTATTATAGACCACTATTTTTATCATAGCTTAGGAAGCACTTCCAGGGGCTCATTTTGTCTGTATGAAGTAGCATTTTAATCAGAAGGGATTATGTACAGATTAATGCCTAGCCTGTCCAAGTATGTATGTGTGTGTGTGTGTGTGTGTGTGTGTGTGCACGCACACACGCTCTTTGTACCCACATGTGTTTTAGTTTCTGCATTAAGCACATGTTATGCAACATCCCCCATTTATTGTGGAGACATCCCCATCTGCTCACTGGTTTTGTAACCCCACAGCTGCTGTGACTGTTTCAGCCATTCCCAGTTTTTTGTAACAGGAATCTTAAAAACCTGCCTCTGCTTTCCTTCAGCTAGTAGATACATATGCTCCCTCTCTCCCTCTCTCTCTCTTCTCTCTCTCTCTCTCATATACACGCAAACACACACACACACACACACCTGCCCGCTTTTCTTCTCTGCTGCCTCTGCCCTTCCTCATGTGCCTTCTTGTTTTCCCTACAGACTGGAGATTTTTTTGGTGAGGTGGAAGGAGCTGTCATGAACAAGTTGTTAACAATGGGTTCCTTTAAAAGGTAAGGATTGGATGGTGCTCTCAGTTTACCTAAGTAAGATAGACCAAGATCAAATGATACAAGCCTGAACTGACCAGGAGCCAATCCCACTTGTTGAACTCTGTGCATGGGTACTGGTCATCACAAGTTCTCTGTATGTTCAGCACTGGGTAGATCAGAGGGCAGGACTGAAATGAGAGTCAGCAGAGTCTGTTGATTCTGTCTCCAAGGAAGGGGAAAGTTTCTGCCTGAGCAGAAATTGGGGACAGATTTGTCCCACAAGTCAGGGGAGGCACTCCTTGGCAGTTGGGAGCTTGGGAATAGATGGTAGTATTTTGAGACTTATTAATACAATTTTTTAAAATGAAGAGAAGCTTCCTCAGTCTTCTCCTGACCATACCACTGAAGTCTACTGGTAGAAACATGGATGCAGCTGAATGTCATAGGTAACGGGCAGGGGTAGGAAAGCTTTTCCTTGGCCCCACGTTCTTCAAGGCTATACCAGCCATGCTTCCGGGACACTAAGGTCTGTGAGGAAAGCCTGGGGTGAGTTTCAGGGCCTCTTTAGGAGTTGTTCCTGCTCTTGTCCTCCCAGAAATAACAGGGACCTTTGAAGTAGAGCTTCCTTGGATGTATTTGAGGCTCTTAAGTATATAATAGCAGGAGGTATAGGGATGGCCCTGTAGCTTTCTTATGAGATCCATGGCACCTCCATGCCAGGTTACTTCATGACATTTCCTGTGGCTTAAGGCAGTCAGCAAGAGAAACTGAGCACTGTGCTAACAGCAGGGAATTACAAAAGGATGAGCCAGTCTTTGAACCTCCATAGCTTATTTGTGACAGTGTAGGGAAAAAATGCTATAAATGTGTCAGGTGGTCAGCATTTCGGCCATCTCTGATGCTCTCATACCTGGAGGCTTGCCATACGGATATGTTTCCCTGCCTGATTCCAGCTCAGTGAATCCAGGATATCTAGCTTGACAGGGTTCTTTCTCACCCAGGCCTGGCTTTGAGCTGTTCTACAATTTCCTGTGATTTTCTACAAGCTTCCCAAATCAGTTCCTGGGTGGATGGTCAGCTATCAGAGCACAGTCATTTCTGTCTACATTTCTATCATTGTACACATTTGTGCAACGTCAACTTGTTTCTCAACTCTGAGGGTCAGGAGACACAAGATGAAGACTAATCATACATGTGTTTCTCATTTAAAAGTATATTTTTCAACTTCTTTAACAACTGCTCCTTACCCCCCCCCCCTTTTTTCTTGGATGTTTGCTTTACATTGGTGGGAGAAAGAGAAAACTTATACTGGGATTTTAAGGGTTTGGTCTCCTCTTTGATGTGGGATAAGTATGGTTGGCATGAATCTAGAACTTGCTTTTATTGTCGCTCTAGCCAGCCTCGTTGAGAAAAGGAAATGGCTACAGGCCTGATTGGGTTAGGACAGCAACTGATGCCTCCGGGAGCTACATGGCAGACCTCATATGCTTTGTCAGAGGCCCCCATCCCTGGGACCAGAGGAGCAATGAAGAGATGGATTTTGGAGACACACACACACTAAGGTCAAAGCTAGACTCCAACATTGACTAGCTGCTTAACTTAGAATATGTCAACTGACTTTGCAAAGCCTGAGTTCCTGTGTGGAACATGAAGATGATTATGAGTCACACCCAAGGGTGGCCAGTGCTGGTGAGATAAAAATGAGTGTGATGTACTCAACCCATGCCTACTGTCTACTGAAGGCTCAGGAGTTTCTAGCTGCTGCTGTGATGGTTGTTGATCTTGGCTCAGCCATGGCTTTGTGTGTAGCACCAGTTGATAGAGCCTTTCTGACACCTTCTGATGGCTCTTGACACTTGAAAGTAGACATGGGTACCAATACCCTTTCTCCATCAGGTGCCCATACCCATCCCCCATTCCTTATTTTCTGGAAAAATAAGACTGACAACTCTTCCATTTGGGAAGAGTTATGGATCTTAGAAACAGTGAAAGGAGATAGAGGAAACTTCTGGGCCTCTGGGACAGACCCTCCCCCCAACCCCACCTCCTGCAAGCTGAATCACATTACTTTGGAGGCATGGTCTGCTTTGGTAGGACAAAGGGCAGTGTGTCTAGCTTGCCTTTCTCTTTGATACCTTGGATGCTGCTGTTGGCACAAGGATTCTCCTTTAGATCAACCTCTATCCTTCAATGATTATCATTCACTTGAGACAAGGTCCTCTCCAGCAGTGAGCTGGAAGTCAGACACCTCCCATCCCTCCACCAGTTTTACCTTCTGCTATTTCCCAGGTTAGACCTTGCAGCTCCCACATCTGGGGAGAAATGGTTTCTATAATTGTTTAGGTTCAACTTTAACAAGTTAACTATCACCTAGGAAATTGCTGAAGGCTTCCCTGAGTGTCTCTGTGGGTGTTTCTAGAGATATTATGAGGGTTCTGTCCTAGCCAGTGAATTCATCCCTTGATTGATTCATAACAGGCACCACTGTTTTTGGCTGCTAACGAGTGGGAGGATAGGAGCAAGTAGGCCATTGGAGTTATGTTGCTTGGAGACCTAACTTTCCCTGGCTCCATCCTGTATTCCTTTACTGTGCTTTCTGGCTCTTGTCATATGAACTGGTCCACTCCATCATACCCTCCCCACCATGCTGGACTGAACTTTCTAAAGCCATGAGCTAAAATAAATCCTTCACCCACTAATTTACTTTTCTCAGTATTTGGTTGCAGTAATGCAAAACTCTGACACTATACTTACCTAAATGGCAATGGGTCTTTCTTGGCTCTGACTGTTTTGCCCACTTGTCTGGTGGCCCAATGGCCATGGTACACAGCAGCTCCATCAGAAGAAAATAATCTCCACTTCTTGAGTCTATGATTTTTTTTGGGGGGGGTTGATTTCAGTGAATAATTAAACTGTTTTCAAGACTTGTAAGACAGCAAGCCTACGAAATCCTTTAAGGGCCAAACTCATTGCTATTAGTTACTTTAGCTGAGTCTTTGGCCTGAATATATCCCACCTGCTTCTCTATGATCTAAGAACCAGGAGCCAAGAACAGATGCATCAGTAATGTGGGAGATAAAGAAAAAAGGAGTAGAAAATGGCCATCTTTTCTTTTTTTAAATACTTGCCACAGCTGAGCTGGGTTGGACCACCATCTTCCTTCTGTCTGTCTGTCTTCTCTTTCTCCCCTTCCTTTCTTCCTTCCTTTCTTTCTTTCTCTCTTTCTCTCTCTCTCTCTTTCTCTCTCTCTCTCTTTCTTTCTTTCTTTCTCTCTCTGTCTCTTTCTCCCTCCCTCCCTCCCTCCCTCCCTCCCTCCCTCCCTCCCTTCCTTCTTCCCTCCCTTTCTTTCTTTCTTTCTTTCTTTCTTTCTTTCTTTCTTTCTTTCTTTCTTTCTTTTGCCTGCCTAGAAGAAAGGCAGGCAAAAAAAGAAAAAATAAGAAAATTATTATATAATTATATTGTAGTATTATTTAATATAATAAAAATTAAAAATAATTTATTGTTATTTTCCTCTAAAAATAAATGTTATTATCCATTTATCCTTCCTCTCCTTTTCTCTCCCTCATTCCTTTCCTCTCTCCTTCCTCCTCATTTTACAGTGTAGCTGCCCACACTGCTCTTGAAGCCATCTTCCAAAGTACTAAGATTATAGGTATGCACCCCCTGTCCCACACAGATCGTTGTTCTTAGAACCTTCCAACAACATCATGAAACAGGACCAGTGACCCAGTAGCCAAGGATGAACTAGAGATGTTAGACCTTTGCTCAAGAGTTTGTAGGCACATGTCAGCAGTGCATCTAAGCAAGTCTGAGCCTGAATAAGTAAAGGGCTGATTCAGGCTACAAGTCCGGGGGGGGGGGGCAGCCTCAAGGATAAATATATCACACATTTATTCTGTAGATGGAGATGTTCAGACTTGGAATGACCAAGAACTTAGCCCATGCCTTTGTAACAGAGCTGAGTTCCAGCATTCTGTAGTGTGGAAATAAGACTCCAGCATCCTGTAGTGTGGACACAGACTTCTCTGCCCTCTTCCCTTGACCTGTCTACAGCAGTGCTGTGCTATGTGTGCATCTAGCAGTGTGCAGAGGTAAAGGAAGGTGTTGGCTCAGCAGTGTCTTATCTGGAGAGCAGACTTTGCAGGGTGGGAGACCAGCTGAGTGAGGAGATCACTCAGTTGAAATTGACAAATCCTCTGACCTGCCATGCCCGCAGGCTGTACTTTTCTTTATCTCATGTGTCACTCTGTGACAGCTCTGCTTTTTTTGTGTTGCAAACAGAGAACTTCAAATATGTTTTTGATCTTATTACCGATAGTAAGTGGGCTCCCTGACTGGTGACTCACTGGGGGTGGCTTGTGCTGTCTGTTTTCTTTTCCACTTAAGCACCTGTCTAGTAAAAGCCTTACACTTGCATTTTTCAGAATAGATGCTCTGTATCTCTCTGTCATCAGCCATGACCTTGTCCCTTTTGCAACTAACTGTACTAGAATTCATAGGTCTCCTTCTCCCCCAGTCCAACTTCCAAGGATGCTAATGCAAATTATTTTTTTATATATTATATTTATATAATGCAAATTATTTATTTTATATCAATTATATTTATTTAATAAATAATAGGCACCTGTAGGAAAGGTTGAGGGAGGTTTTGGTTTGTTTGTTTCTCCTTTCTTAGTGCTGGGATTATTGGCATAAGGTATCATGCCTGACAGGTTCCAAATCCTTCATGGTGTTAAAGCAAGGCTTCATGTTGAGCAATAGATTTGCAACCATGTAGCTATGCACAGGTCTCTCAGTCTCTCGGTATCTAACTTCCTTCCTCACTAGGGACCTGGATGCACTGGGGAGCTGTTGCCTAAGAAGGTAACATTAGCTCTTCATGAAGGTATCAAACCACAGATATCTTATTGATGGCTTAATGGGAATTCTGGGATTCCACTGTATACCTTGAAGGCTGACAAGAGGCGTCAGGACTTTTAAACTTCAGTGTCTGACATGGGTAAAGCAAGTCATGTAAGCATGCACAGCTCTGCTCAGAGTTCATCCCAAGAGAATCATCTTACATTGGTGGGGGAAAGGAGCCCCAGCATGTGTGCATCATACGTGCCTTTGTGTGGTTCTCAGGTGTAGCCTGTCACTGCTCAAAGCCAGTGTCAAGAACCACTGAGCAAAAAGTACCCAGGCACCAATCTCAAGTCTCCTGTGTAGGAGTTGCCTGAATCAAACCACTGAACCACCAAGTAAAAAGCGCCCAGGCGCCAGTCTCATGGCTCCTGCATAGGAGTTGCCTGAGGTTTTGCAGCTTTCACTTGAAATCATTTTTTTTCCTTTTAGCAAAATGTAGACCATAAAGTCCTCAAATAGCCATAAACAAGAGCTGAATGAGATGATGTAAGATATGTCCCCAACTTGAAGGTATATTTGTATTATAGCCTGTGCTCTGAAGCTTGGGATACTCTGGTTGTCAGTATAGGGCAACATATACACAGACATATGGCTGACATCACTAAGCCAAGATGAGGGCTAGTGCATAAGATGCTGCCATATTCCATGTCCTCTATTCCTTCTTTTATCCTTTCTTTGTTCCTTCCTTCCCTCCATCTGTCTGTCTGTCTTTCTGTTTTTGTTTTTATTTTTTGAAACAGGATTTCTCTGTGTAGCCCTGGCTGTCCTGGAACTCTCTCTGTAGACCAGGATGACCTTGAATTCAGAGATCTACCCACCTCTGCCTCCCAAGTGCTGGGATTAAAGGTCTGTGCCATCACTGCCTTCTCTTCCTCCTCTCTCACGTTGATTCCTTTCTGCTTAGAAAGGCCTCCGATCTCCTTGTCTTCTAGTACTGTGCCTCCACCTGTTAGTGAGTTGTATCAGCTATTTTCCTCACCACTGGGATAGAATACTTAACAGTCATATGGCCATGTGTTGGTGGCTTCAGTCCACATGGCAGGGGAGGCATTCTGGATGCAAATCTGGTGAAGATGGTTCACAGTACATTGTATGCATACCTTGCTAGACCAGAAAGCAATGTAGGGCTATACCCCTCATGGCCCACACCTGGCACCCTACTACCTAGGCTTCATGTCCCAGCTAGACCAGAACTCTCAAACAGTGTCATCAGCTGTGAACCACACGTCCAAGCATATGAGCCTGTGGGAGACATTTCACTTTCAAACCAAAACAGGTATGATGGGAATCAATCTTTGAAGGTGATTTCCCTCCCAGGCACCCCAGTGGGTCCTTCAACCTTCCTAATGTGGCTACCCTTTAATATAGTTCTTTATGTTGTGGTGACCCCCAACCATAAAATTATTTCTGTTGCTGCTTCATAATTGTAATTTTGCTACTGTTATGAATCATAATGTAAATACTGGATAGGTAGAATATCTGATATGTAATCTCTGTGAAAGAGTCATTTGACAAACTCACGCACAAGGGGTCCCAACCCACAGTTTGAAAACTGCTGCTCTAGGATCCCCCATGCTAACTAGAGCAAAACACCAGCTATACAGACAGAGGGAAGAAGGCTCAAGCTTCATCTCAGGAAGGGCAGCCACGACGGAATCTTTAGCAGATTATCAAAGAAACCTGGTCTCTCGCCTACTAGCTCATCTCTTTCCCTTCCCACCTGAAAAGGATCCTCTTGAGTCCCAGTAAGTTGGGCTACTACAGCTTAGCTATGAAGTGCCAATTGTAAAGGACAAGTGTAACTTGGAGGATATTGGAACCAGGAAGATGGAAGCCAACACTAAACAAGTTTGTGGTGGTTTAAATAGGAATGGCCATAGGCTCATGTGTTTAAATGCTGGGCCTATAGGAAGTGGCACTATTAGGAAGTGTGGCCTTATTGGAAGAAGGGTGTCACTTTGGAATTGGGCTTTGCGGTCTCATATGCTCAAGCTACACCCAGGGTGACACATAGCCGGTCTCATTGCTGCTTGTGGATCAAAGTGTAAATCCCTGGGCTCTGTCCCCAGGACCATGTTGGCCTTTATGCTGCAATGCTCAGTCTATGACAATGATGGATGAAGCCTCTGAAATTGTAAGCTTGCCCCAATGACAACATTCCATGTGGGACCCAAGGACTCCATGGCAGTTAGGAACCAGGTACAACATCCGTCTTCACTGCAGGATATGAGAGTAGTGTTGTTGATCAAGTGCCAGGGACTTGAGGGTTTGCCCTCGGATTTTCATTCTTATCAAATATTCTTGTGGTTTTTGGGAGGGCCAGGGCTCCCTTGTTCTTCATGCACCTAATTCTGCTTGAAACTAGAAGTAACCAACATGGATGTCCTTGGCCTATAGTTTACAGGGAAATGGGCTGTGGGCAAATAATTTTAGTGTTTTTGAACTGTCCATAGACAGTATGTCTGTCACCTATTTCCCCATCCTGTCTCCTTCTTTTCCCTTTCTCTGTTACTATGTCCAATGTGTGTGTGTGTGTGTGTTTTGGCAGGCGGTAGTGGTGGTTTTCTTTGTTTCTGTGCCTAGACTTTTCATCCTCCTCCACCCCCTGCAGAAGCTGTACCCCTGTTTATCCAGAATCCTTTGTGATTGAAATCACTTTCTAAGTGGTGAGTCATCAAGGTAGAATGAAAACTGGAGAGTCTTCTTCCCTCTGGCTCTTAGGGAGCTAGGAGCTTTCCCACTCTCCAGTGATCCTGTTACATTCCAGCCCACAACCCAAACTCAGAGTTGAGGGAGTGAGAAAGGAGAAGCGTGTTCTGCTTGGATGACTGATCTCCTTTCGTGCCGACTGCCTCAGCGAAGCCTGAAGCATAGCAGCTCCTGGAATGAATGTAATGGTTCCCTGGCTTCCTGTTGGCCTAGCCACTTCCACCGAAGTATGCTTTGTCAGAGGTGACATTGAAGGGACCGAGGAGACAGAATGGCTGGAACCAGTGTTTCAGGGCCAAACTTTCTGTATTGCAGGAACATGAAGACTCTGACAGACCACTCGGTTAATCTCACAATGCTGCTGCAACAACTGCAATGGCTGTCTTGGTCTTCCTCATCTGGGCGGCCTGCCTCCGTCTCAAACACTGACTCCAGGCCGCATATCGCATGCCTGCCCTTGATTCATGTTTTGTCTCAAGAGCTAGTGGAGTTTTACAAGGTCCCCAGTCATCTTGGGGACCTTGTGTTAGCCAGTGTGAGCCCACTTTGTTTGTGAGAACCACAGTGTTGTATTCTACTTTCCTCTCTCTGGCTTTTCAACACAAAGTTGTCTGCTGGTACAGGAAAGCTGTGGACCAGCCACTGTTTCTGCAGGTCAGGATGACAGAAAAGGGATTCATAAGGACCACAAATGTTCAAAAGACACGGTTTATTATTTGTTCCCTAAAATTTACTTTAATAAATCAAACATTTATTAAGTAGCCTCCCTTGCAATACTTCTGCTCAATTGGATGGCCTCATCACACTCCCATGCTACCTTGGGCAACGTAAACAAGGAGATACTTGGGTATTGCATATCAACAGAGTACCTAGGCACTGGGAGGAGACTAACCCTACCTCCTCCAGACCAGGCCAGCTGCTGTCTGCTTTACTCCCGTAGTTCCTTTGAGGAATGAGCCCAACTTCCAAAAATCCTCAAGGAATAGTCAACGGCTTCGCTTCATCCACTGATGGACCCAATAATTGAAGGGACTTTTGGGAGGCAGTGGGGCTATGGAGGGTGAGATCTGGTTGGAGGAAGGGAGTCATCCTTAGAAAGATAGATCTTGGCTCCGCCCCCTCCTGGTAGTCTCCGCCTCCTGGATGCCCTGATGTAAGCAGCATTAGTTTCCTACTCTAGGAACCTGTTCTGTTCCGTGCCCCTGACATTGGGGAGAATGCCAAAAATTCCCAGGAGAAAATAACAGCTTTGGTCTTTTGGATACCACTAGCACCTGACAATGGGAAGTGGTAACTTCCTTACAGCACGATGAGTGAGCGATATGAGTGAAGTCAATCGGTATGGCCCAGCGCACTGCCTCCTGGGTAATGCAGCAACACACAGCCTTGCAGAGTACGCTCCTCAACTAAAGCTTGTGCTGAGTGATCTGCGGTTAGACGACATGAGAGCAACAGGGCCTGGGTGAGGTAAATTCCTGGCTCCCATGTGAGTGTGCCATGTGGAAATTACAGTGTTCTGTGAGGAGCCGCTTCAGTGGGATGACCTGACTAATGCCGGGTTCTGGGGCAGGAGAGACAGCCCTCCCTTCTTTAAGAATTTCATGTGTTCATGTTTCATGCCCTTGCCTGTGAGAGCGACCCCTACAGAGTGTGCTTTCAAGCTCAACAGGAAAAACATTTGTAGATGCCACTGCAGGTCAGTCGCTTTGCTTCTTAGAGGTTTAGATTAAAAAATGCTTAATTATATAACCCAAGATGAGCCTTATGTCAGCTTCTGGGGTCATTCTTTTATGGCTATATTTATAAATAGTAAGCTGTTTCAAGGTTTGTTTCAGAGTTGCTAATAATTGAACAAGGGATGGAGACACTACCATGATTAGGCACTATTATAGGCAAGTTTCCTGGACTTGTGGCATAGAGTAGGTATTTAATAAATGTTTGTCCCACAGTCGCTAAGCAGACTACATGAGCTTAGCTTACCACTTTAAAATTCAACCTGCTAAGCATTAGAAAAAAGTATTGCTTGGTTGGGATCTTTTTTTTTTTTTTTCTTGGTGGAGAAAACATAAAACAAAACAAAACAAAAAAAGACCCCAGTAACATGAAAATGACTATTAAAAAGTAGATTATCCCGTCCAGGGTGCATGGCAGGCTTTGAGTTGCTACTTGGGACAGAGTGCCTGCCTCTTCACAATTTCAAAGAGCCCCATCTAGGGAGTGGGTTGTTGCTAATGACAAGGTCTTAGGCTGTGGACAACCGTGGTTGAAGTGGTCTGGGGATGAAGTCATGGGAATTAAAGCATGTTATCTGTCATGAGGCTAAATTCCCAGAGCTGAGCTCTACAGGGCTGTACATGGGCTTGGGCTAGGCACAATTCTCAGGGCTTATTTTAGAGCCGAATGAAAGCAGGCAATTATCTTGTTCTTTGACTATAATCAGCAGAACAGGATGCAGGTAGCCACAAAGTGGAGTTATTTAAAACAGTAAAGAAAAAAGAAAATCAATTCCAAAAGAGCAATATTCTCAAAGTCTCCTTTTTGCCAGCATGTTGAGAAGACAGGGAAGGCTGATTCTCTGACCTCTTTGGGAACAGTAGGACCCAACCACCCCCTTTCCCTTCCTTTTGCAATGAGAGGCAGGTGCTCAGGCTCTGCTCGGAAGCTTCCCCATGGTGATTCATTTTGCCCTCCTCAGTGTCAGCTGGGGTCTCTGGAAAAGATCCAGGGAGAATCCTGAGCTTCCAGCCATCTGTCAGTCAGGGAGTTGCCATGGTTACCACCAGGCAGCTGGTCTTGTAAGCCAGCTGGGTTCATTCTGGCTGGGGACTCCTCAGTCGTCCCTCAGCAGGAGGCTCCAAATGATCCAGGACTTTGGTTCTGAGAACCTATCTTAAGCAGCGTTTGTTATGATATTCCAGTGAGAGCCTAGCATCGATATAGATGCGACTCTGTGTTTCTGAGAAGAAAGCAGACTTGAAGTGGATTCAGATTGGCCCTAGGATCATTCTGGCCCTGCCACTCATTAGCTCTGTGGATTTGCACATGTCAGGCTGCCTGAGACCTGCTTTGTACTTTTGGCAAATGGGCTGATATGCTCTGAAGAATCCATTGCTTATGGTCACCACCCAGAATCCAGCCAACAGCAGCTTAGTACCTCAGCCCTCAACTCAGAATGCAGGGATGGAAGGTACTATAGATAGCATGTCCCTCTCACCCCAGCTTTGGAGGGTGCCTTGGACTACAGTAATAAACATGGTGGCTTCCCAGTGAACTGTCCATCCTCTGGCCAGCAGATGGAGGCCTGGGTCTAGACTTCACCAAGGGTAGTGTGGGTCTGGCTCAAGGTCTTTATTTCTACTCCCTAAGCAAAGCTGCTTGTTTGCAGGAAGCAAAAGGTAGACAAATGGGAGACAGTTTCTGATCGAGAGAGTCACCCAGGAGTACATAGGTGATTGTGTAATCACCCTTTGTGCCTTATTGTGCCACTGTGTACCACTCACTGGTTGGAGCTGACCTCCATTGCAGTTTGATTAGTACTGGCCAGTTTTCTTTTTGGCATCTATACATTGATCTGAACTTTCTCCGGGAAGCTGTCCCAATTATGTCATTACGTCTTGGGGCTCACCTGGGTGAGTTTGTCAGCAGGCAGTAGTTTATGTATTTGCCTTGAAAAACAGAATTCCTTCTCCATGATATATACTGTAGTAGGGAATCAGGGAGGTGAGAGACGGATACCACATCAGATTGGCCACATACAGTGGTAATATTGTATTATAGTAGTCTTTTCTAAGCATAGCAATAAGTGTACCCAGTGTTAAGCAATGGACTGTTCTAGAAATGGATTCTTGTGAGGGAGAATTCTACATGGACAAATAAGAGCGAGTGTTTTAAGCTATTTGAAATCTTTCCATGTCAGGTTGGACTTTGGTCAGCTCCCCTTTAAACTGTCAGGAATTGTGGTGGGGCAGTGGAAGTCAGGGGGACCTGTCTCTGTCCACTGCTTCTGAGGATGAGACAAGGCACTTGCTCCATTTACCTTCATTAATTAAATTTTTAATTGTCAACGGGGAACTAAAATACCTCAGACAAATTAGACAGAGTTTCTGGGGCTGACAGCTATACTTTTATCAGGATTGACAATAAAATGTCAACATTCTTGTCTCACAAATGAGGCTGTTCTCAAGCAAGGATGCACTCACTATTGGAGTGATAGCATGGAGGATTGTGGACAGTAAACACTCCTCCTCCTCTCAGGCTTCCCCTTCCCATCACCTTAGGTCTTAACTCAATCCCTGTCTGCTTCCTAGTGATGGTTCTGCTACTTTGTACCCTAAAGTGTCTCTTGATGGGTCTCATGTATCAAACATATCAGGGTCACCAACTCAGTCAGAGTAGCCTGGAGAGTATGGTGGTCCATGCCAACTATGCTTGTTTAGAAGTAAAATGGAGAGAATTCATCAAGTTGGATAATTTTCTATCTCCCGGCACTCTTCAGTCCCTCCCTTTGTTAGCCTATATTTGCAATGTGATTCTGTTCCGATTCACCACTATGCTCTATGCCTCTAATAGTTGAGCCTCGTTCTGTTGTGACTATAGCTCATGTTGCTAGTGACTGCTCACCTCGCTGGCCCTAACTAAGCATTATGTAGTGGCCATATGTTTTCATTTCCTGAAGCCTCTTTGTATTTCCCCCACAGAATAACCTTGTACGACTACCAAGCCATGTGTAGAGCCAACAAGGAGAGCAGTGACAGTGCCCATGGACTTCTGGACGTAAGTACAAGGATGCTACCCAGGGAATGGCTGGGAGCTTCTGCTGCCTTTGGGACCTGTGGCTCAGACTTTAGGGTAATCAAATGTACCTTACTCAAAACCAAGAATGTATTTCCTGACTTGACTCACTAAAAACTGTTTCTGTTTAAACCCGGGTCCAGTGATTATGTAAGTTAAAAATCAGGTCAGGCTCTTAGATGGATTAATGAACTGTCCCTTTTTTATAGACAAGGAGGGGAGGAGCTTCATTGACAGTTACATAAGAGAATTTGGTTGGTTTAACAGAAATTGTCCTTCTGAGGGAGTTGGTGAGATAGCTTAGTCCCTACATCTCCTTCCACATAACCTTGAGGACCTGAATTTGGGTCCCCAGGACCCACATGAAACCCAAACACAGCAGTGCACATCTGTAAGCTCTGAGCAGGTGCAGCATGGAGTCCAGAGAATCCCCAGTACATCTAGCCAGCCTGAGCCCTGAACTTCAAGATCTTTCAGAGACTTTGTCTCAAAACCCAAGGGGAACTGCAACAGAGGAAGAGACATCTGTCATTTACCTCCCACCTCTGAATCCACAGGTACACACACAACTGAGTACTACACACATACACATGCACGCACACACAGGAAAATATCTTCCTTTTGGCTTGTAATAGTGCTCTCCAGCCAAGTGAACAGGTGGGTTCCTCTGCTCTTCTCAGTGCTTTCTGCCTGGGAGCTGCTTCCAGTGAGGGGGGATATTACAACCTAGGGTCAAGGCATACAGTGCTGTGTCCTTAGAAACGAGCTCCAGCCTGTCAGAAACCAACAATTGTCAGTTTTAAAATGTAATTTGCAGTGTACAGAAAATATCAATTACCTGAAAACTCAGAATATTTTTCTCCTTTAAGGTAGACCTCAAGATAGCCCACAGATGTATTCAAACGTAACCCTTGAAATATGATTTTGGGAATACTAAAAGCCATCCAAAATGTTCATTTAAGGACAAGATTTCAAAGTCATCTTGGTGAACTTAGCAGCCTCTGTGAGACCTGAGACCTTAGCAGGATGCTATCTAAGAGCTACATGTTTAACATGATTCTTCTACACACAGTGAGCCAGAAAGAGTCTGAGATACAAAGTTTCTGAGAGGCAGCTGAGAAGTTGGACTTTATAGAAAACACTGCTTAATGGAAACTTGAGAGGAAACATCACTTGGAATCCGGGCTTTTTGTTTCCAAACTGGCTTCCCTGCACTTAGTGTGACTTATTTCCAGATTTGAAATCTTCCCAAGACAGGTTTCCTCCATCCCTTTTAAAAAGCTCAATGACCCCTTGAGTCCCCAGCGATTGTTTCCACTTACAACCTTAATCCCTATTTGCATAATCCCTTTGTTTGCTCAGATATCCTTAGAGTCTGGGTCTAGCAGGCTCTGCCTGAGTTCCTTTTTCCTGGCCTCTTGTGAGCCAGTGCCAAGCTACACAGCCTTGGGATTCCTCTTAGGTCTACCTCAGCCACTCATTTCAGCGGGAACACAGATGCAGAATCAGCCGTGGTCTAACTCCTTGGCTCTTTCTGGGGCTCCAGGGAAGTGATGGTTTTAATGTCATAACACCTAATGAGCAGAGCATGGCGATTTGAGGCATTTGGTTTTAAGAAATTGTTGAAGTTAGTATCTTTCTCTAACCCTAAACATGGAGAAAGAGGGTCCCCTGGTTCAGGGATTCACTCGATGTTGATGTTGAAAGCCTTACTCAAATCAAATAAAAAAATATACAGCCTTGCAAAGCAGGGTGGGCTGGGAATAAGCCCAATGGGTTTCGTTTGTTTGTTTGTTTATGTTGCTCTCTGCTTGAGACAGGAACCTTTCAGCAATGTTTAGGGCACTATAAATTTATTCTTGTTTTATTCAAAACTGGATAATTCCTCCATTCCCAGTTCTGGTTCTTATAATTAAAATGCTCAGAGAGGAGGATTAGGCAGCTGTCGCCTCAGAAACCAAGATCTGGCATGCTTTTTCCTAATGGCAGCCACAAAAGGTGCTGAGGGTTTTCTGGACCTGCCGTCTGGAGCCCAGCTCTCTGCCAGTGCCATCGTCTGCCTTGCAAATCTGCACACCACTTACATATCTGGCATACCTAGGCACAAAGAGCCAACTGAGGAGGACATGGTATTTTCCAGAATTCAGGAAATTGAATTATCCACATAGGAAATATCACAGAGTAAACAATCCAACTGCTTTTTTTAATTAAAATATTCTGAAATAAAGATTAGGCTGTCAATGCCTTCTTTTATAGCATGCAGGGGATTTTCTGAGGGGATAAAATCACATGTCCATATGGTTATCATTTTTTCAAGTCCAAATATGTAAGTGCGAGAAAGGGCAGCCCAAATCCTACATAATTCATGGAAGGCATTAAAATCAAGTGTGTTCAATTTGTGCGTCTCTCAATGAACGATGCACAGTGATGGAGAACTGTGAGTCACCTTTCCAAAGGGGAGCCGTGCGAATTACCATTTGAAATTAGTTACATGATTCCAGCCCCTCAGCACCAGGCTGTGAAATATTAGCCCCTAGAGGGTAAAGGTTTAAGCATCGTTTGCTGAACTTCCTCCTTCCTCCCAGTGATAACCCTTGTATTAGATCATGTTTATTTTACTTGTAAATCACATCTCACTACAGGGGAGTTCAAAGTTTTAAGATGTTAGTTTTGGGATACAGTATCTAAGCATTTTCTTCCTTTAGCTAGACCCTCCCTGGTTTTTAACATGATATCCATCTCTCTAAAAGAATAACATTGTCTCTATGTAAAAACCTTAAGTCAAACTACAAACATCTTATGTAATTCATTGTTTTAACGGGGCGAATTCTTCCCTCCAGCCCTATAAGGCCTTTCTCTCTGCAGCCAAGTGGATAATGACGGAACTTGTCTTGTAAGTACCATCTGCTACGTTCTTTTCAACAAGTCTCCTGATCCTGTTTCTCTGATAAAGTGAATGGGGAGTTGGCACTTCCTGTTCTCTCTGACCTTAGATCCATGGAACACCTCAAAGTACTGAACTCCGAGACTACAAAGTTATCTTGTTTTAGTGTTGGCCATTCGCAAGCACTCTGCAAACCTCCCTGTCATCCTTGAGCAGACTAACAGCTTAGGATACACAAGCCAAATCTATTTATTGTGGTTACTGTTAAATTTAACACGGATGCCTGGCTGTCTTAATGCTGCCTGGGTGGGCTGTGGTCAGGAGAACACACAGCTAAGCTGTCCACTGTTGCTCTGATGTCTTGGCTTGGGCAGGAGCCAGGCTTACAGGGGCTACAGAGAGAGCTAGGGGTTCTTCCTAGGTATGAGTTAGTAAGTTTACCTTATCAAATTGAGGATCCCGGGAGACTTCGTGACTTAGGTCAGACTTGAAATGTGACAAAGATGGAAACTCTGGCCTCCAGATGAGATGATACATCGCAGCGACAGTGTATCCCAGGAAAGAGGAGAATTCCATGAGTAGAATGTTCACCAGAACGCCAAAGTGTCACTCTCTTTCTCCCAGCCAGGAGCTAGTGCTGTAGATGTAAGGCAAACCCCTTGCCATTTGATGAATGGACATTGCGATAATTAATATATATATATATATGTATAAGTATATAAATGTGTATATATATATTTCTATATATAATATATCATATATGGATGTAGATGTAGATATACACACATATACATACATGTTTGTATATATACATATATATACATAAATATGTGTATATACACATATACATATAAATTTAGTATAAATCTATATTAATATAACAATGCTTATACAACCAAAGACAAACAAGTGCAAAAGAGAGATGGAAAATACATTAAGGCTAGTGGTAGGATCTTTGTGGTAGGATCTTTGTGGAGAAGTAGCTGTTAGGGATAGTAACCATGGGTCTGAAAAGTGCATACCTAAAACATTTTTTTTTAATCTATCGCCATTGACTTAGAAGGTGATTATATCACCTTTGTTTGCATCCTTCACTAGCAACTGAGAAATTCTGGTTGTTCTGAAGTTAGGTTATGGCTTGATTTTTGCTACAAGTTTGCTGAACTCCTCCTATATTGCTGCAGAGCATGGTTCTGACCAAGAAGAACGTTCTGTTTTGAAGTTCTGAAATAAGGCAAAAGGCCCTTTAGAAATTGGCTATTTATTATGAAATAACCTAGGCTAGAAGAGGAGTAAATATAGGTGAATGCCTAGAGGCTGACTCTGACCAAACTGCAGACATTTCTCAAACCAGGAATCCATCTCAACTAGGACACTGTGAACCCAGGCCATGGAAGGTAAAACAGCTTCTTTCCAAGTGAGCTGAAACCTAGTGGCAATTCAGTGGAGTCTCAACTAGCCACAGCGATGTCCGACAAAGTGTAATGTTGTTTATTTCAAACAGGGAGGGGCAGCACAATGACATAAAACAGTACTGCTCTACCCAGGCTTAGCTGATCTCGTAACCCTGGGCTTTTCCACCATTTCTTTAGGTTCCTGGTGGAGTTTAACCTGTGCAGTTGGTGGCACTCCGACATGACAGCTAAAGGTAGGTAGTGACTGGGGTTTCTGTTTCTTAGTGTGAGTGATGAATCCCAGGTCTCTGATGCTCTTCATCAGGGATCCACTGGCTTGCGTTAAATTAACCATGTAGGACGATGTGACAGTTCTTCAGCTCTGTCAGCAGAGAGGGAGCCTCTCTCTGCGAAGCCTATGCCACATGCACTGGGACACAGAATGGTACAGATCCTTTCAGGCCAAGTTCACTTTGACCTGTTTCCTCAGCAGGGGCAGAGGAGCCACCCTTTGTCAGGGTTTGAAACCTTCAGAAAGCTGACAGGCAACATGAAAGGCCAAGAGATGCAGACAAGCCACCACCCCTGGCCAGGCTGGAAGAGTGGATCAGCACTCTAGCTTTGTCTGCACAGCTGCAGACACATGAGTTAATGATCTGAGTGCTGGGTAATGAATACTCTCAAAGGCCCAAGTCTGCAGTATATCTAAAGTTAGGCTTAACTTTAGCAAATGAATCGATCTCACCAAGGCTCACTTTCTCTATAATTAGCACAGTGTCTCTGTCTTTCTGTATTCAGTCTCTCGGACTCTTTCTCTGTCTCTCTGTGTGTGTATATATGTGTGTTATAAGTCATATTGCCTGATTACAAGAGTAAATGGGACCTAAGATGCTACTATAATTAATTAATTAATTAATTAATTAATTAATTGTAACAGATACTGGTAGAGCATGTTTATTATCCTAGTCTAGAAATTCAACGTAAGTGAGTAACAGAGATTGGTAAGAAGGTTGACAAGTCACTCACAATGCCAAATAATGACTTCTTAAATATCTCTTAATGTGAACAGTTTAAGATTCTAATTCACCCACCAAAAGGTCTATTATACCGGTACTGCAAAATTTTTAATTAAATTTATAAAATATTGGTATGCTTAGATAGCCAGATGCAAGGACTCATGCATGTAGGCCCCTCAGCTACTCAGAAAGCTGAGGCGGGAGATTGCTGTGAGTTTAGGAAGAGGAGATTAGCCTGAGCCACAAAGCAAGATTCATACTCTTTACCATAAAAATATATAAAATGATAAACAAAATCCAAGACAAAAGACTAGTGATAGGGATACAGTCAGAAATCCACATGAAGAATAGGAAATTAGTAGACAGAACAAACTACAACTCATAGCGACAGCAAAAAAGACTATTATATCCACTAAAGAAATATTACCTCTGGTATGAATTTGCTTTTGTTGATATTATTCACACTGTATTTTTTAAAAGGTGGGATGGAGCAAAAGTAAATCAGTATGGCTTGAGGGCCCAGGTTACAACTTGATTAGCCTCTCTACACCATCTTTCTATGGTGCCGGTAACTGGGAACAAGGACCCACTCTGTTTAAATGAGGTTGTGCTGCCTCTGCAGTGGCTGTTAGCTGGCAAGTTGGACCCTACCTGTGCAGGCAGGTCTGGGAACCTCTGACTTCCCTGGTGCCTAGTAAAGGTTCATTAGATATGGTACAGGTTTGAAGAGGGCACTGAACACATGTGCATGAGTCTAGTGTAAAAGTGTGTGCTCATGCTTTGCGGGGTGGGGTTAACTATTTCTTAAGAGTAAGCTTTGTGCTGAGGGTAGTAGATGCATCATCTTTTGGTGGTTAATTTTTATCTTGGCATTCCTCTTCACAGTTGAGGACAGTTTTCTCTCAGTAGTTTTTCTGTACAGCTGAGAATGATCCCAAACTTTTGATCCTCCTGAATCTATATCCTCCTCTCCCGTGCTGGGATGTTTGTTGGCTTTTTTATTCAATGCTGAGGAGTACATCTTCCTGAATGGCAGACAAATAGTCTACCAACTGAGCTGCATCTTCAGTCCTCAAGAAAGGCCATCTTTATGTCAATTCCACTGCCAGAGCTCCCATTCTCACCTTGTCCTGTCATCTCAAACATCTATGCTAGTCCAAAGACTTAACAATTTCTTTCCTTTCCCTTTCCCTTTCCCTTTCCCTTTCCCTTTCCCTTTCCCTTTCCCTTTCCCTTTCCCTTTCCCTTTCCCTTTCCCTTTCCCTTTCCCTTTCCCTTTCCCTTTCCCTTTCCCTTTCCCTTTCCCTTTCCCTTTCCTTTCCTTTCCTTTCCTTTCCTTTCCTTTCCTTTCCTTTCCTTTCTATATTTTAAGAGCCCATTACTGTGATCCTTGCTTTGTCTGGAGCTGTACTGTTTAACTGAAGGGAAGCTCTGTCTCCCAGCAGTCACTGCAATATCTGGGGACAGTTTTGATTGTCATAGCTTGCTACTGGCATCTAGTGGGTAGAGACCAACATGCTGCTAGACATTCTACAACACTCATGACAGCACCTACAACAAATGGATAGCTGAGCAAGTAGTGCCAGCATCGAGAAGTCCTGGCCATGATGGAGGGCACAGATCAGGGCACAGTGGCATGAATTCTGTAGACACTCTAGAAGGTTCCCACTCTGAGCATTACATCCCCTATTTCTTCACAGGCTGCCCCAACATGGATGAAAATTATAATGCTCTGCCTTGAGAGTCTTCTTACACCCCACCTCAAAGATAATTTCCAGATGTCCCTTTACTCTAGATAGACCACCAGTTCTCAACCTGTAGCTCTCAACCCCTTTTTGAGGTCACGTATCAGATTTCCTGTATAACAAATAACTTACAATATGATTCATAGCAATAGCATAATTACAGTTATGAACTACTAACAGAATAATATTACAGTTGGGGGCTACCATAACATGTATTAAAGGGTCTCAGTATTCGGAAAGTTAAGAATCACTGCTCTAGACTGTGACACCTTCATCACACAGATTATAAGGAAAGCTAAGAAAAGCTGGTCCTTTATGTTGCTACCAAGGGTATGCTGGCATAGAGCATAATACCAGAGTGCTGGGAAACTTTCGTAGATCCCCTTCAAACTCCTTCCTCCACCTTAGCTGAAAGGTAGCCACTGGTATTACATATCACCAGATCTCTCTGAAGACACAAGACATGTAGATAGGTAAGAAGATAGAAGCAGAAAGAGAGAGGGAGGGAGGGAGGGAGGGAGGGAGAGAGGGAGAGAGAGAGAGAGAGAGAGAGAGAGAGAGAGAGCACCAGCCAGCGCCTCAGCTGACTTTCTTTGAGCATGATGTGGATTCCTGCATGGGAACTGTCTTACTCAGCCCACTGCCACCTACTTTACTGGGCATTAATATGATTTTTGCTACATTGTATATGAAGATGCTGAAATGGATGTGTGTATGTGAATTCATCCAGGGGATGCTGTTGTGAGAACATTTTGTTAAAAGTCTGTGTAAATCTTGAATTTCGTGCAGGGGAGGAACGGTCTTAGAACCATCTTGACTTGCAATTCATTCTAAATTTACCATTCTCTCACTAGATAAAGACTCTGAGCTGAGACATACGTCTTTGTTTTAGCTAAAAATGGAATCCATAATTATACTGTTTATCTGCCTCATTTCCTTGATGAGGGGGACTGTGGAAGCCCGCTTCTACTTGATTACCACAAAGGTCTCATTTGGGTGAAATTTCACAAAGAGAATGGAGCTTGCTGGCACCCTGTTATGGATGGGGATGTATCCACAGGACAAAAGGAGAGGGAAGCTATTCAAATGGCAAATCTATCCATTCCCGATTGCCTGCCCTTAATTACTGTGAACCCAAGCCGGTTATTCTCATCAGGGACATTTGTTGCTAAGGGGAAATTCAAGCAATCTGATTGTGTTCATGTCCCCTTGAATGCTCTCTGGGGAGCGAGTGGTGGGTCATGGTGACTTCAGCTTCAGACACCCCTGTAACTGGAATGGGAGACAGATCAGAGTATCTGCAAGTGTGGCTCCGGGGTGAGACTGTCCAGGTGCACACTCACAGCTGCATGCCTTTGAGCAGGCATCTTACTTTCACAGATTTTTGTGTCTTTGTCTGCCAAATTATGCAGTAGCAGAGCTTTGCTTATTGTGTGGTAATGAAGGTTCTGTTCACAGATGCACTGTGGCTCTACGTGAAAGCACATCCCGACATGCTGCTGAAAGGGCTTAGTTAAGTAAACTGAGATGGTAGAAGGGTACCACATAGTGTAGAGCACATGCCTAGTATAGAGCATGTCTTGGATTCCATCCCCAGCATAGCAGTCAATCCATATTTAAATACATAAGATTATGACAAACCATTCTTTGTAGAACTTAAGGCAGACTATGTCCAGATTCTGAGCCACATCTGTCTCTTCTGGGAGAAGAAGTGACCTAGGCCAGCATCAGCATCTTTGAATACCCTTACCTTTGTTAGATCAGGTTTAAGTACCCAGACTTAAAACAGAACTCAGTAAGTAGATTGCTGGCAGCTTTGGTTATTGGTTTGAAATTCCAAAGATAAACAGTACTGGCTGGCAGATATGGACGGTGTTTTCCATGTGCTCCAGACAGAAAGGTCCAGGTTAGTTAGAGTAAATGTGGCTATGGCTTTGTGGGATAATTCGTAAAATTGCAACTTCCAGCCTGTCTACAGTCATGCTGTAAATAGAGTCAACAGTTATCACTCTATCAGCACGAGTACCCTACAATTGTCCAAGGAAAAGGATTTCATCTCCAGAGAGGATCAGAGCCAAATGAGCTTTGCCATGGACATTTTGGACCCATTCCATTATAATAGGGTCTGGACAATTAGAGTTAGAGATGGTGAAATTATCGGGCTTATTTGAATCATGTGTGTGTGCTGCCTCCCCCAACCTGCCTCAAAGACCTCTCACTTTGTGCCATTGGCCTGACTTCACAAAGCCATGAAGCATTTTTATGCTGGAGCAAAAAAAAAAAAAAAAAAAAAAAAAAAAAGCCCAAGCCAAAAGTTGTCTCTACTACCTACTCCCTGGGTGACTTTGGACAATTTAATTCAGTCTCCTCCCTTCCACCTACTCTAGGAAACAGAGATTTTTTAAAAGAAAAAAGTTTCTACCTCCTAGTTCATTTCTTAATCTTGTCATTTTTCTTGTTGTTGTTGTTAAATAAATTCACGTGTACCAAGCAGAACAGTGCCTGGCACACAGCAGTTCTTTAACAAACTGAGTTGTTTGTTAGCAGGTTTTACATGATGCTTACATGTGTGTGCCTCATCGGCTTATAGTCTACACTGTTGTGTATTTAATCTTTATTTCATTTAAAAAAGAGCCTTTTGAGATTCAGATAATTTAAATATAAGAAAAGGAAGCTGCCTAAATTGGACATTAGAATCACTTGCCAGGCAGAGAAAATTAATTGTGAAGAACTGTGAAAATAAGATGTGTTGCCAAACTATATCCAGATGGCCCCACCTCCAGGTAAGAGGAAGGGGAAAGCGAGGTGACCCAAAGGGCCCAAGGAAAGTTGCCTACTCTCAGGAAAAGGTGCTTCTGCGCTTTACAAGACAGAGGCACCGAGGAAGTTCTGGGCCTGGGAAGGGAACAACTTCTCCCCTTCTCCCTCAGGGACAAGCAGTTTGTTGCGAGCGACTGAATTTCTCCCATTTGCTAGCGACTGAATTTCTCCTATTTGCTTTATCTGTTGAGTATGCTTAGAAAAACAAACAAAAAAACCAAACCAAACAAACAAAAACACTGTCCAAGGGGAGATGATGGAGAGATGGAGACATTGCTCAGAAGTGAAGAGCATTTGTCCTGTGTGTGTGTGTGTCTGGGTGTGTGTGTGTGTCTCTGTGTGTGTGTGTGTGTGTGTGTGTGTGTGTGTGTGTGTGTGTGTGAGAGAGAGAGAGAGAGAGGGAGAGAGAGAGAGAGAGAGAGAGAGAGAGAGAGATATTTCTCCTGAAAAGCAGTGTGTACATTAATGTTCCCTCCTCAGTCTAGCCCTGTAAGGTGACCTTAGGTCAGTTAAGTCACTTGTTCTAGTGAAAAAAAGCTGAACTAGACTCTGAATTATTTTATTTTAAATAAAAAAGCATATTCCAGGATACTATAACTCCAAATAGTTTCCTCAGTGGAAAAACACATATGTTAGACACAGTTGTACTAGAATGTAAATGCATTGGACACAGCTTATGGATGCCCTAATAATTTTTTTTTCTTGGAGAAAAAAGAGTTTATTTCATCTTATATCTTACAGTATATTATGAAAGGTAGTCAGGATGGGAAATCAAACATGAACTTGGAGGCAGGCACTGAAGAAGAGGTCATGAAGGAATAGAATGACTATCTTGTGCAGACTGATTTCTTATTGCAGCTATTCAGGGATGGCACTTGCAACGTAAATCACAAGAAAATACTCAGTGATCTTTTGCCTACTCGTCAATCTGATGGAGACATTTTCTTAACTGAAGTTTCCTTTTTCAGTTTCACTCCTGTTAGAAAGAAGGAACGAGGGAGAGAGAGAGAGAGAGAGAGAGAGAGAGAGAGAGAGAGAGAGAGGCGAGGGCGTGAGAGAGAGAGCGCGAGAAAGAGAGAGAGAAAGAGAGAGCACGCAAGAGAGAGCACGAGAGAGAGAGAGAGAGAGAGAGAGAGAGAGAGAGAGAGAGAGAGAGAGATTTTTCTCAAAAAACCAGCTCCTGGTTTTGTTGATTCTTTGTATAGTTCGTTTTGTTTCTACTTGGTTGATTTCAACCCTGAGTTTGATTATTTCCTGCTGTCTACTCCTCTTGGGTGTATATACTTCTTTTTGTTCTAGAGCTTTCAGGTGTGCTGTTAAGCTGCTAGTGTATGCTCTCTCCAGTTTCTTTTTGGAGTCGCTCAGAGCTATGAGTTTTCCTCTTAGCACTGCTTTCATTGTATCCCATAAGTTTGGGTATGTTGTGGCTTCATTTTCATTAAATTCTAAAAAGTCTTTAATTTCTTTATTTCTTCCTTGGCCAAGTTATCATTAAGTAGGGTGTTGTTCAGCTTCTGTGTGTATGTGGGCTTTCTGTTGTTTTTGTTGTGTTTGTTCTGTGTGTATGTGGTGTTTAGTCTGTGGTGATCTGATAAAATGCATGGGATTATTTCAATTTTCTTGTATCTGTTGAGGCCTGATTCACGACCTATTATATGGTCAATTTTGGAGAAGGTACCGTGAGGTGCTGAGAAGAAGGTATATTCTTTTGCTTTAGGATGAAATGTTCTATAAATATCTGTTAGATCCATTTGTTTCATAACTTCTGTTAGTTTCACTGTGTCTCTGTTTAGTTTCTGTTTCCATGATCTGCCCATTGCTAAGAGTGGGATGTTGAAGTCTCCCACTGTTATTGTATGAGGTGCAATGTGTGCTTTGAAGTTTAGTAAAGTTTCTTTTATGAATGTGGGTGCCCTTGCATTTGGAATATAGATTTTTAAAAAAGATAAGGAAGGACACTTCATACTCATCAAAAGATGCCCTAATAATTATCCGACTGTTCACAATTAGTTATTTTGCAAATGTTGGTCTCATGGATCCTCTTAGATCCCACAGAATCCCAGGAAGACAATTTGCCCTGGTTCTGACATTCATCCATATGTACCTGGAGCATAACCTATATTCTATATATCACATTTTAGAATTACAAATGTAAATTTTATAGACAAGCTGAATTCCATGCCTACATCAGCCAAAACAAAACAAAAACTGGTGATTGTGGGGAATCTGAAGATAGCCACAGTACAGGTATAAATTAGTAGACCTACAACTCGTCAGTGCAGAGTGCCTGAGCCGCCAGCACCCCTACTTTGTAGAGGAGTATGCTGAGGACTATCTAGAAGAAGCAGAGTGGGGGGTCTGTCCTCCAGACTTCCCTTCCATAGGAGCCTATGCACTTAACCATGTGCTAATTGGCATCATTTAAAGTTGCAACGCCAAGGACACGTGTGCCGTTTTGTTACTGTTATCACTGTTATAATTAATCCAACACTTAACACTATGTACTAAGCCCTTGTACTCAGTACTCAACAGTGTTTTACTCACTTCTCCCATCAACCTCTGAAAACAGCTTGGCTCACTTCCTTCAGTGCAAATAAGAATATTGAGACTTAGAGTTTAGATCCCAACTACTAGGCAAAAGTTATCTAAACTAATTACCTCCAGCCTATATAGATTGCCTACTCTGCACTCATTCTCATATCCCCATTATTTAAACTGACACAGAGTCTTCTTGACTTAGAACCTCCATAATAATAAGGTTGGGTCTATGCTATACTTCAAAGATATTATGTATTTTACTATACAAATACATTCACAGTGCAATTTTCTTTAAATAATAGAACTATGCAATTGTATCATGACATTTGTCTTGCCCTCAATCGTATGGTAACATGATGCAGCTTACATTTTTATGTGTGTGTTCAGATTCCCATATGTATTGCTGCTAAGTTTCTGTGTGTCTGAGGTCAGAGACCCTTTGGCTGAAGTTGACCCAGAAAGTCGAATTCTTGTGATGTATAAATGATAGCTGATGAAGCCAACACAACTGCTTCAGGAATTATAGCTTACAGAGTTGCTTGGCAGATGAAATCACTGAACTAATTAGAAAATAATGCATTGTGCTGTGCCTAGAAAAATCGCAGAGCTTCTTAAAGGAGAACTGCATCTGAGATGGGTGGTTTGCCAGGCATGGCTGTGAGCCGGAACACCAAGCTTTCATTATTTTCTTCCCTTTTTTCCCTGCAGCCCAGAAACTGAAACAGACCCTGGAACCTTGTGATACTGAATACCCAGCCTTTGTTTCTGAACGCACCATCAAGGAGACCACAGGGAACATTGCTTGCGAAGACTGCTCCAAGTAAGCCACCCCCAGCCCCAGCAGCCCACAGCACACACCTTTCTATTGACTGTGGAGCTTTCCCCACGGACCCATGAGACTGGAGCACAGACACACAATTGCACTGAGAGCCAGGAAACATGGCTGCCCTCTGGTGTGAGAATATAATTTTATCAGCCGGGAAAAAAGCGACCCTTGTTTTGGTATTCTTTTAAGATTGGGAAATGTTCAGAATGTATAACTATACAGCCTGGAGTATAGAAGAGTTTAGTTCAATATGTTGCTATTTGGAGGAAGTCCTAACTGGTGTTTCCTCAGCTAACAATTGACAACTCAGCAAATGTACTTAGATGTGTTTAGAGAGGACAGAGCCCTTGTGTATGCCTGAATCCCACCTACAAGTCATGGTCTAATGATGAACAGATTTCTATCTGGTCTGATGTTGAGCATCTAAGGTCTGATGATGAACAGATAGTAACAGGTTCATTGATCATTTAGAAACTTGGGTCTCTGTTCCTCTTGGGTGGGTGGCTACTGAATAGTTGGGTCCATTTTTATTGATTTAGGTATTCGGTGCCTCCAAGACTATGTTGTTAATAACTACAGACACTTTCTATGCGTCATCCTGCTCTTTGATCAATTCACTATTGGTGGATGACTCTTGATGAATGTAAGCTTTCCTTTGGTTATATTTTAATATAGTCCGCTTTGTCCTTTTCTGTTTTATGCTTTGTGTACCATTCCAAAGAAAGTCTTTACCTTTCCTAGCCCAGCAGTGTTTGCATTTTTCTTCTGAACACATTCGTGCATGCTGTTTGTATTTCGAACTTGAACCCCATGCAGTTTATATGTGCAGCCCAGCACAAACGGACTTCTGACTTCATCCTTTTCCATATATTATACAAGTATAAACCTCTACTTCATTTTCAGTGTTTAGGTGGTAGGGTATACTTGCACTGACCGGGCACATGCAAAGGTCAGAGGGCAACTTTTCGGAATAGGTTCTCTTTGTCTGCCTTTACATGGGTTCTGAGGACTGGCCTACATTAGCAGGCTTGGACAGCTGGGCCTTTAACCACTGAGCCCATCTCAGCATCCCTGACATCCCTTAATCTGCATGTGTGTGTATCTTTGTGCATATGTGAGTATATGTGTGCAGTTGGGGATTGAACCTGGAGCTTCACACCGATTAGGAAGCCATTCTATCAACTTGCACTTTTTATGAAATAGTCCTTGATTCCCTTTCCATTGATAATGATGCTTATAGCCAGTGATCTGCAGAGCTGTTTTTGATGTTATATGCTGTCAGTATGTAGGCCTGTAGTATAGCTAGGAGATACTTAGGAGAGCCTGTATCCTTTCCTTATTCTTCCTCAAGTTATTCTTGGTATTCTTGGCTTACTTGTGGTTTTTCTTGCTTTAGTAAGAACACACCTAGAACTACTTTTCTAATGTATAACGGTAATACTTGAGGATAATAGTAATACATAACAGAAATACTGGTTTCTGTTTATGGAATATTCTATAGACATCAGATTGCTCTGTGTGCTTTAGATCTAATAGTTCCTACATGGATTTCTTGAACTTTCTGCATAGGATATTTTACAATTTATAAAAAGTGTCTAATCTCCATAATTATTGTGATGTGATTTGTGCCACTAGATACTATAGAAGTTTCTATTAACCATGTTTGACAATATTGTGTTAAATATATTTATTAGATTTTATTATAGAATATAAAAATTGTGAAAATTTTCATGTTAGCCATTTTTTCAAACCCCTTGTTTTAATTATTTTTAAAGAAATGATAGGCACGAACGTTTCCTGTTACAAAGAATGATTCCAGAATATTCTGATATTCCTTACTAAGTGTCATAATATCTTTGAGAAATAGAAAGTGTTCTGAAGTTTAAATCCATATTACTTAAAAAATATTCTTTGACAATTTCATACGTATGGATAATGCATTCTGGCAACATGCATGCCCATACTCTCTTTTTCTACCTTCTATCCATCAGCCCTCTTTATTGAAGATAGTAAATATTTAACACACACACACACACATAGTGTGGAAACATTTACATAACCATTGTTATTGTCCCTGCTTAGAATCACTATGGGTTCATTATAGGTCAGTACTTGCTAAGCTAAAGAAACATCAAGAATTTCTGTTGATGTCATTATTGTTTGATACCTGGATAGATACTGGATTGTATTTAACATTTATACTATTTAGGTCATTTATTCCTATGTTGTTCTGCTGATTTATTTAATTTTTTATTTGAAATATATATATATATATATATATATATATATATATATATTTAAGTAATATGTGTTGCAGGCATACACACAGGCATTGTACATGTGTACAGTCATGTGTTCCATAATGACACCTTGACTGATAATGGCCACCTTATGTTAATGTGGACCCATTAGATTATACCGACTAGTGACATCAAAGCGTCTTAGTTGCCTCTGCTTGATGCTATTCACACAGTGACAACCTCACCAAATGATACATCTCTTATACAGTATCCCAGGCTTAAAGCACATGGTTCTGTGTATGAATGTGGGTGTGCTGTACCTTTCATAACAGAGACCTTATCTGAAGTGAAAATCATACTTGATTTCTCCAAATAAAACTGCCATTGCCACTTACTACCAAGAAAAAAAAAAAAAAAACACCCAGGCTAAAACATATTGCTAAGTCCATTCATTCGACTTACTTGACTTATTCGACTTACATCTGTGGTCAAAAATAAAAGTGGCTAGAATTCTTTCCTTTATTATCACTTGGCTTTGTTGTTAAGTTGTTTGTACAAAATTATGCAAGGGATTCCACCCCATCCCCCACCTTTTCTCTACTATTTGTAACACTTCTTCTGAGATGAATGTATGTTTCTTATGAATTTGGTAAACATTCATACATCTTCCAGTAGCTGATGGGATATGTGGAGTAAGCATGTACAACTACTTAGGTCACTTGTTTTGTGTATGGATCTCTCTGGATTGTCTATTTCTCCTTTTATAAACCTTTCATTTTATTATTTTTAATTTAACATGCAAATTCATGGAGACTGTTATGACATTTCCATATGTACATATCATTTTCTTTTCATTCTCTTATTTTTTTAAATCGATTTAGTGATTATATTTCTTTTGATAGTGTTTATTTCATCTCATTTCCAAGTTTATTGAGTTCACTCATAAATGGTGCTTGATTTAAGATGTTAACATATTTGTTATTTTTGTCTCTTTTCCTTTCATTTATAAAAATGATCTGGTATATTTAAAAGTATGCCTATTTATGGGGTACCGTGTGATGTTTTGAGATTCATTATATAATTATTTAGATTAAGATGGGTGTATCTCGTCAAGTACTTATCATTTCTTAGTGTTAGAGATATTCAAAGTTCCCTCTTCTGACTTTTAAAGAAATATATGCAATACACTGCTCCCTTTTCCCTTGTGGGTTTTAAACTCTTTGTCCCCTGCATCTGTCTCTGCCTATTTCTTCCTCTCTGTCACCATGCACTCTTTAGACTTCCAGGGATGTGTTGTTTGTCTTTGCTCTGTTTTGAGTTTACTCTGTTTTTAATCTGTAAGTATTTTGTGTTTAGTGTTCAGCCTTTCTCTGTGTTCTATGCATCTCTCACTCCATCCCAGTACATCTTCATCAATGTAATGTCCAGGTTTTCAAATTTAGGCTGTAAATGTTTTCTGACTTGAAGCCATTTGTATCTGCACATCTTCAAATGGTGGCTGAGATATTATAATAGATGGGTTTTGAGTGTCTTCTTGCTTATTATTGGTGTCTAATTAAATGGTGTTGTAGCCCACACAATGTCCTTTTTTGTATATGTGCAATATTGGTTACTGTAGTATTTGTTTATGGGCTTTGAAAGCAAGATATTTTCAAATATCTTTGTAGAAAGATCAGTATTTACAAATTGGACCAAATGTGATCAGTGTATTTCAAACCTCTGCTCATTTTTTTCTATTGTGTACATGAGTTTTTATTACAGATGTCATGTGATCTCTTCCCAGTGTTAGGGAATTTTAACCTATCACTCAGTTCATCTTATGATCTAGATTTTGAAGTTATGTTGCCATGGAAATCCTTGTTTAGGTCAAGCTTGCTTCCTAACCAGTCATTTCTTTCTCCCAGTCTATGTACAAGACATCTTTAGAGATAAATACCTCACATCTCAGCATCACTCTGCTTACCACACAGGTCAGGGAGTGTTGCCTAAGGACGTGTCCCCAGTCCCTTCATTTCTCAGTTCTGCTGGTGTCCTTTTCACACTGGGATTTTGCTCTGTACCTAGGATACAACTGGACTGGACATTTTAATTGACTCTATTCTCTGCTAGATTGACTCTTGGATGATACTTTTGTGCTTTCTGAAGAGTTGGGGTTTATTCCTATCATCATTTGGGACGCTTTTCTTTTCCCCATTTTGTTGTTAATTTTTACTTTTATTATTTTTTGAATTTTCTGTATCCAGCTTTTCCCCTGTGAGTACACGGTATACCCTGCATCCTTCCAGTGACTACCCTTTCTCTGTGGATGTGCCCTGATTAGTTAGAGCCTCTTCCCTGCTCATGAACAAATAAAAACTTAAGAGACTTCTCCTGGCTCATCTACACAGCTCCCACATTCTATATTTTTTAATGTAGTAACTATTTGATTTAATATAGGCTGTCATTGGTTACCTCTGCCATTGTTTCTTTGACCATGGTTGCTTTAGGAGTGTCATTTTTATTTTTGGTTGTTAGGAATGGTGTAGGAGCGACACATACTCCCATGGTTTGTTTAAAGTCCTCCTGGATATAGCATGAACACTGTCATACAGGCCAAGGCCACAGACTCTAAGTAAGGATGCTTTGTACTGACTCCTGTATCTCAGCTCGGGGATTTAGTAGGTAGTTTTCCCCCTCCTCCATTTCAATGACTTTCAAGAGTCCCTCCTCTAGCCTATGCTGGAGTTTCATTGAGGTAATTTTCAATATCAATATATCCTTTTTGCTTATTTGATTTATCCTTTGTGATTTTTTAAACTCAGCTTTCTTTTAATCTGCTGCTTAAAATGTCCACCCTGTTCTTAATATGCATGACTTTCTAGAAGATTAATTTGCTTCTTTTAAACATAGTTATTTCTTCCATGCAGTCTTTGTTAGGTTCTCTGTGCTAAATGGTGAGCTTTTAAGAGTGTTCTAGTCACATCCCTTGGAGAGCTACTGACCTTCTTTGTTCTTGTGCATGCTTTCTTCGATGGTAAATTCTTTACTTGTGTATTCTGTTACAATTCTTTAAACTCTGAACTTGTCTTGCATATTAATTATTATTCTGTGGCTCTAGCACTGGGCTCAAGTTTCTATGGTAGCTGTGCCTCTGGGCTCCTCTCATGTATCTTATTGGTATTGATTGCCTGGGAATAATTGTGATGTAAGTCTTCCAACATAGGGGCTTCATCGCCGTATAATTATGGTAAATATTTTCCTTAAACACAATTCATTTTCAGTTGGAAGTTTGACTTCTCATGGGTCCTGCTGTTTTTCCCACTCAGAGCCCTAGTGTGGGTCAGATTATCAGGTCCTTATACTTATACAGTTGTGCCGCCTGGCTTGGCTTCCCTCCTCCCATAAGCGCTCTTATAGCCAAATGCATTTTGTTTTCTCAGGGCACCCCACGTGTCAGAGTGTTTATGGCAGGACAGCTTTTATATTTGCTCAATCTGTCATGTCCCCAGGTTTTTCTTCTGATTGGGGACATTCTAGGGCCAGCATAAGAAAGTGGTGAGTCTGTGTAGTAGTTTAGCACAGAGGGCCTTGGAAGTACAAAGTTCAAGATGTGATCCCTGCCTTCTTAATTTCTTTGTGATAATGGGCAAGAAAACTCAACTTGTAAAAGACTTTCTCTCATTTGTGGGATAGTAATAGTAAGCTTATCATAGACTCGCTGCAAGAACCAAGTGAAAAAATTATGTTATGGATTTAGCACTATGCCTAGAACAAACTAA
Organism: Mus musculus; assembly: GCF_000001635.26. Taxonomy (NCBI): domain Eukaryota; kingdom Metazoa; phylum Chordata; class Mammalia; order Rodentia; family Muridae; genus Mus; species Mus musculus. Next base: position 28,937,552 of record NC_000080.6, on the reverse strand, counting down.
TACTCAGTAAATGGCCACATTTCATGCATGGATAGTGCTCTGGAATACTTGCATGTATGTCCTCTGCCCTCAAAGTCATTTGTCAGCATCCAAACGCTGACACCATTGCATACCCTAGCAAGATTTTATCGAAAGGACCCAGATGTAGCTGTCTCTTATGAGACTATGCCGGGGCCTAGCAAACACAGAAGTGGATGCTCACAGTCAGCTAATGGATGGATCACAGGGCTCCCAATGGAGGAGCTAGAGAAAGAACCCAAGGAGCTAAAGGGATCTGCAACCCTATAGGTGGTACAACATTATGAACTAACCAGTACCCTGGAGCTCTTGACTCTAGCTGCATATGTATCAAAAGATGGCCTAGTCGGCCATCACTGGAAAGAGAGGCCCATTGGACACGCAAACTTTATATCCCCCAGTACATGGGAACGCCAGGGCCAAAAAGGGGGAGTGGGTGGGTAGGGGAGTGGGGGTGGGTGGGTATGGGGGACTTTTGGTATAGCATTGGAAATGTAAATGAGCTAAATACCTAATAAAAAATGGAAAAAAAAAGAACCAGTTTCCCAATGTGATATCAGTATGTGGTGTCCTTTAAGCATTGATTATGACCAGAGGGCTGTACTGCCCACCTGTCCACCCCCCAGTGAAATTAATGTCCTTATAAGAGAAGCCTGAGGAAGCCTGTCTGCATCTCTACCCCATGTTTGAGCAGAGGGTGGGCTCTCTCTGCAAAGTCAGTCTGCTGGTGATAGACAGCAAACAATTTTGTTTTACTTAAGGTACTTACTAAGGTAGTTTGTTAAGTGCCACAAATGGCTTAGATGTTCCATACCACACAGTCACTAAGTTTGAACCCTGAAAAAAATGTTCTGAAGGAATATGACTATTCCTGTCCCTAGTCTAATATCACTCTTGTCCCCACAGAAACTACATGTCAGATTTTAATAGCACACCTTAGAAGTTACTGAGAAACCATGACTTTGTGTTCTGGGGACGTGTATATCACCAATTTAGCAATCTTACAGACCAAAGGGACACTAAAACCCCAGGTATCAAGATTGTAAACTCCTTGAGGTCACCCTCATGTCTTGGCAATTATACATATGTTATAGTTCTTATGGCCATCATACTTAAGCAAACAGAAGGAAATTCAAGACAGGAGATTCGTGAAAAAAGCAGCATTCCCCTTAATGCCTCAAAGTGAGGGACCAATGATGCTGTTGGATTAAAATTACCTAAAAGTCTCAGAACAAAGAAACATTCATCTACCACTTTGCTACATGGGAGACCATGACATTCTCCTGTGGTCCAGAGATTAGGTTGTTGCCATGGAGAATTCATGAATGGATGGGATGGACACACCTGAGGTTGGCCTGGTGTGCAGATCCATCTCTAGTTGGTTTCAGATCTTGAAGCCCTTCTGAGCTGGAGGAGAAAGGGGTGAGGCATTGAAGTGCTCAGGAGTATAGATGGAGGGGAGGAATTCTGTTGACAAATTGAGTTCCATTACTGTCTGCAGATCCCTTCCCATCCTCCCTAGTTCTGTTATATAAAATATAATTTATTAGAACATGTCCATGATCTTAATAGAAATATGTATAAAGATGTTGTTTATCCCTCCATGTGAGCATCCATTCCTGGAATTCAGGCTGTTAAGGAAGAAAGTCATGTGACTTAACTTTTTGGCACCTACCCTTCCTTCCTGACCCACAGATAGCTCATTCTAGTGTCCCGCACAGTGGCTGTAAGAATTTTGTGTCTGCCCATGATGTTCTTTATGTGGAATTAGTAGAGAAAACTGTCACATTTTGCCTGAAGTGAATATTTTCAGATGAAGTTATCAAGGGTTATTGCTAAATTTTGATCAACTTTACAGGTAACTTCAGGTCAGGAGCAATTCCATTCAAAACTAACACAACTGTAGCGTTTGGCCAGAAGTAAGCTGGAAACTGAGTTTGGCTAAATTATAGTATTTCAGAAATTATGCACTAAGATCTTTTTTCATAGAAAAACATCTCGCCTTCCGCAATGGAACACAGAGAACAGCATCCATCACCAACTGGTCTCAAGGCAATGATTACTTTCTTCCACAAGCAATGGCCAGCCATAGAGTCACAGTCCCCAAGAATCCTGTGCCTCTCATGGGAACAGGCATGAGCTTCTGGTGTGCCATTAACAATCTCCCATCCTTTAAAGGGGATCAGATGGCCCTGGGCTGGAGCCGTTTGCTGGGGTTCAGGGATCCGTGACAGGTGGTTGTAGCCACAGTGTGAGTTTGGTTTTGTTCTTCAGGGAAGAAGAACTGCACTAGACTCCATTTCTATGTGCAGTTTCCTGTATCACAAGATGGTCCAACATGGAATATCTCTCCAGGAATGACTCATTCTCTGTAAATAGAAACCTTCAAATTGGCAACTCCAAAAGTGGACATTTATCTGCCTTTAACACAGACAGATATATTATATATTATAGCACAGAGAGACAGTATGCAATATTTTTAAAAAAGGATTTACAAAAATATAGGGTTTATTAAGAATGCAGGAGCCTAAAAGAAAATAAGAATTTACATAAGAATGTCATTAGGGTTGGTGGTTTGGATGCCGTAAGCAATAATTTTCGTCATTCAATATCCCACTGATTATTAAATTAATCTGTTACTCAAACAGCAATCGAAAACAACTCAGCCCATATTTTCTGGGCATTTGTTACTGTCAACAAGTTCGCAGAAGTGAATGTCTAAAAAGAGTGTGAAGTTTTATGAATTTTCCAGAACATTTCCTTACCTCTTGATAACCCTACCCTCTTGGCTAAGGAAATGAGCTAGTCCACAGAGGTTTCCCTGGAAGAAGAACCAGTTGTAAAGTGTAATGCCTGGATCTTGCTGAAAGTAATTAATCAGAAATAAAACCTTAAGTACATGTCACATTTAGAGGCTTGGGTGCCTTATTTTGTTTCAACACTGGGGTAAGCTACTAATTCTTAAGGTAAAGTGGCTTCTCTCTCTCTCTCTCTCTCTCTCTCTCTCTCTCTCTCTCTCTCTCTCTGTCTCTCTCTCTGTTTTGTTTTTTAGTCTGTGATTTTCCTCTTGCTAACACCACTCATTGCTTTTCGTAAAAATTCTACTGCCATCATTTTCACTTTGGGATCTGTGCAGAGATTCGCTCATCTTCCTGCAAGCTCCCAAAGCCTTGGCTCCACTCTCCTCTCTCATCACCCCTCCCCTCGTGCCTTTCATTTATCCCCTAGACTGAAGGAAAGTAATTGGTCTGGAAGCTGTGTTGACATGCTCCATGGGCTATAGTTCAGAGGACCGTAGTTCAGAGATGCTGAGTTCTTAGGGAGGACTCCAATTTCCCATCGAGGTCTCAAACTGGGTGGGCAGTTTACCCTGTGGGCTCAGACTTTCCCAGCAGAGTTTGCAGGTGTTCCTAACAAGCCTGCCTTCTGCAAGTCACCTGTAGAATGCACACATTGCAAGAAGGAGAGCTGGACATTTCCCTAAAATCAGTGCCAAGAGGGTGAGCTCTGGGGCTGGACTGTAGGCTGGGCCACCACACTTAACAGCACAAAGACCTCAACCAGTTATTACATGTTCTGTTTGCTCACCTCTGCATGGGCAATGATTGTTTCTTGTTTGTTTCGTAAGATGTATGAGGCTGAGGGAGTTGCTTAGTTGGTAAACCACTCGCCCTGTAAGTCTAAGAACCCACACTTTATCCCAATGACCCACATTAAAAAGGAGGAGGTGGGGAAGATGAAGAAGAAGAGGGGGAGGAGGAAGAGGAAGATAACAGGATGTGTTAACGTACACTTATAATAATAATAATGCCAGAACTGGGGAGGTAGACAAGAGATCCCTGGGCCTTGCTGGCCAGCCAGCCTATCTAAATTTGTAAATACCAGGTCAATGAAGAGCCCTGTCTCAAAGGAGTTAAACAACATTTCAAGGGCTGACCCAAGGTTATCCCCCAGCCTCCACACACACGCATCCCCACAGATACATCCCCTCTAACACACTTTAAAAAGAAATAATATGTGTTCCTCATCCTTAGCACAGTGTTTAGCAAAGAGTAAATGCTTTGTAAATTGGAGAGATTTTTTTAAACAGAGCACAGTCCACCCCAGGCTCTGTGTTGACAGGGATACGGGGAAACCACAGGACTCCTGGCAGGCTCCTCTTCCCCTGTTCCCAGTGTAGGGTCCAGCTCCATTTTAGTCAGGAAGAAGAGATGGGGGTACTTTGCTGCAAACAGATCTCACTAGATCTCAGTAGCTCTTGGTTTCTTGCCCTTTTCTGGGTCTACTTGACAGCTCTCAGTTAAAAAAAAAAAACTTTGGAATTCTGAACTTGAAGCTCCACACAGTCAGTAATATTTAAATACTTCATTAACCAAATTAGATACAGATTTTGCCAGTGGAGAACACTGGTGTCATGAATAATGTAATTTGTAGGTGTTAAAATGTAACAGTTTTTAACCACTTAATTTGGAAGCCTACACTAATTGGTTGAAATATTTTGTATCTTTTGTTCTAAAGAGCCTTGCCAAAGATCTGTCCCCAATTTTATGTAAAACTAGCAGCTACATGTGATGTGATTTGTTTGCCTATCACAGAGTCAGTAGGCTTCCCAAGAGGGGTGGTACCTCTATGGTGACAGAGGCTAGATTTCTGACTTTCCTCATTGGTGAGACAAAATACCTGGTCAAAGAAACTTGATTGATTTGGGCTCACAGTGTGGAGGGGCAGGCATGGCAGCAGGAGTGTGGGACAGCTGGTCACATTGTGTCAACAACTCGGAAGTAGGGAAAGGTGGATGTTGGTGTTCAGTTTGTTTTTGTAGTGTGGGATTCTAGCCCATGGGATGGTGCTCCCTACATTTAGTGTGGGTCCTCCCACCTGAATGACCCTAGTCAAAAAACAGATCTATTCCCTAAGATTGTGTTTTCAAGTGGACAGCATTAGCCATCACAGGTACTCTGAATCTTTGTTCCCTCATACTGTCCCTTACTGTTCCCTGTGACTTGGAATTGGAGAACCAAAGGGATTCCTCCCTTTGAATTTTCCCCTGCTACACTCAAGTAGCCACCGAAAGATGGCAGCCCCCCAGCCCCGTGTGTTCTGTGTGTTCTTGTACCTCCTCTTTTGCACCTCAGCAAGTAGATGCTAGAAAGTTCTAGATCCTAAAAATGGGGTCATTCTATCACGACTCCATCCAGCCTTTGTTTTTCTTTTCTCCTCCTCCTCCTCCTCCTCCTCCTCCTCCTCCTCCTCCTCCTCCTCCTCCTCCTTCTCCTCCTCTTCCTCCTCCTCCTCCTCCTACTCTTCTTCTTCTTCTCTCTCTCTTTTTAACAATTTGTCATATGTCAAGTCTCTGCCCCCTAATATAAGTCTGCTTTCCTTTTTACTACCGGAGTTGGCGGCAGGGGAGTGGGGTGGGGAGAAGGGGGTGGGGGGAGGGGGCAGGGGGCAGGGGGTCCAAGCTGGAATAAGTCAATGCTTGCTCTTACAATGACCAGTGTAATTAGAGCTGTATGTTCGTGGTTACTAAAAATGCCTTGGCTTTAAGTATTCACAAAGGAGAAGAGAGGCAAATGCTTGTCTTAGGAGTTTTGATGTTGAAAATATTGCTATAAGGATCTACTCAAAAGTTGTGATAAAATAAGATTAAAGACTAGAAAAATAAGTGGATCTCACCTGCAAACCCAGAAGTGGGGAAGCAGAAACATGAGAATTGCTGTCCAAAGCCCGACCTGGACTACATAGTGAGTTTCAGTCTAACTTGGGATACAGTGTGAGACCATAGCTCAAGAAAAGAAAAGAAAAGAAAAGAAAAGGAAAGGAAAGGAAAGGAAAGGAAAGGAAAGGAAAGGAAAGGAAAGGAAAGGAAAGGAAAGGAAAGGAAAGGAAAGGAAAGAACGATAAATAAAACTCGAAGCCACTCTGATGGCCTTTCTCCCAGTGACACTCCGTTCAGTGATGCTCGTCTCTGGCCCAGAGCACCACTGATGGATGCCCTTCCTTAGATGCTCACAAGATGAAGGCGCACTCTAATTTCCAGGTGATTACAGCCTCGAGGAGCCGGGTGGTGTGGACAGTGTCGTAGGTGTTCCTGCCTTTGCTCGCTCTTTGATAAGCTCTGTTTGGAGAGGGTTTAATACAGGAAATGGTGGAAATTACTGTTTTCTCTCCTGGAGTCCACTGTGCAAAATAAAAGGGGTTCGTGTCTGTAATGATGGGGCAGGTCTGTACCTGATAGGAATTAGCTTCTCGAACAGTTTCCCATTTGTAAGTTTCTTAACGTGTGGGAAAGCAGGGTGGGAACACATGCACATTTGGCTGGGCTCACAACACAGGGAGGCTTTCCTCTTCCATGCCGGAGGGTAGGAGACCAGCAGAGCCAGGGAATATTTTTAGAATGTTTATTTGCATGTGGGATGGAGGGCACAGCGCTGTCTCCACACAACTGAGGTTTGCAAGTTGCTTTTCTGCGGTGCATTGTCTGCATCCGGGTGGTGGTGGGTGCCATGACCCCCGCCATCCCTCTCTCAAAGAGCAGTCTGTGTTCCCTCCCCTCCCCTGCCCAGGACTGCACCTGAAGTGGCTTAGTGAGTCGCCAGAACCCTATAGATGTGTGTTTACTGCCTCTCCAGCTTGCCCCCATTTGTTTAACTTGGAAAGAGTTGATATATTCCTATGGGTATTAAGACCCATCTGATGTGTTAAAGGAACTCCGGGGATCAAAGCCGCAATGGTACTTCAAGTGCAGCACACTAAATAGAGAAGCAATTTCTAGTAGGCACAAACTACTTTTATAAGGGACATTCTGTATACTCAAGAAGGGAATTCATTAAAAAAACGTTTTGAGACATAGTCCTGCAATGTAGCTCAGGCTGGCCTGAAACTCACAATCCTCTTGCCCCAGTCTCTCAAATCTTTGAGTCTAAAGTATTTACAAACATGCCCTAAAGGAGTTCACTTTATTTTGAAGCAGATGTTGAATTTTTGCTCCTTCAGGCAACCTCCACATCCACAGTCTTGAGGAACTATTTTGACTTTGACAAGAAAACTCTGAAAACCAAGGCTGGATGAAGGCAGCAGTTTCTAGATGTGCTTCATGCCGAGAAAGACACACCAGGCACCGTACAAGCACACTGCTCCCTCACTATTAATAAAGGGAAGTGGGTGGGTGGGGTGCCAGACGAGTGAACTCACTGGGGACCGAGAAGCATCAGAGACATTCTCTGATGGCCACAGGAAGAAGGAAGCAGGACTATAAGATCATTAGGAAATAAACTATGTATCTCCTTCCTGGTTCTGTTTGGGAAGTAGATCAGCCCCAGGACTTTTCTCACTTTAGGAGCTCTAAGCATCTGAGAACTTTGAGAGTTGAGGACTATTTCTGGAATGCCTATTTCATTTTTTTTTTTTTTTTGCTAAGAGGATTGATTATATCTGTCCCCACATCTCTTTTTCTTCCATGATTTATTTTTAATTCTTTTAAAAATAATTTCCTACCCATGTACTATATTCGCAGGATTTCTGTTCTTCTCTCTCCCCTGCCAACTCCTGTCATGTCTCCTTACTTCCCTACTTACACTCAAATGTATAACCTTCTTCTTTAGTTCTCTCTCTCTCTCTCTCTCTCTCTCTCTCTCTCTCTCTCTCTCTCTCTCTCTCTCCTGAATTGTTTAGTATGTTGTCTTCATGCACACCAGAAGAGGGCATCCAATCCCATATGGACCTCTGGACCATTTGGATCATTCCAGTGCTCTTAAACATAGAGCCATCTCTCCAGCCCCTTACATGTATGTATTAAAGGTTGGCTTAAGGAATGCATAACAAACATGGAATATCATCCCCGGAGATGACTGATTCTCCCACTCTTAGTAGCCTCGATTCCCATTCTCCCACTTTTAACCCATCTCCATTTTAACCAAGCAGAGAGCTGAGGCCCACAGCAGTGAAGTTGCCTGCTTCATCCTGCAAAGTTCGGTGCTTGAGGTATAAAAGTTCTGCTCTGCTGATCCTGAAGCTGGGTAAAACATCCCAGTTGGTACATTCAGGTGCTTTTCAGTCATGGTCTATGAGGGCACGACTCTAACAGCAATGGTTACTCTTGCTTTTATTTCTCCTAGTGAGATAAATGCAAACAAATGCCTTATGTCCCAGATAGGCATCACTGACAGACCAAAGTGCAATTTTACCCAAGTCCAGCTTAGTAAGACTAGTGAATGTACTGCTTATAGTACACAGAGGATTGGTTACTTGCAGGAATGTAAACAACCCCAACTAGTAGCAAAGTCTCAACCCATCATGGAAGCTGTATCATAGTCTCCTGTGTGTAATCAGCCTTTCACTGCTAACATAATGTAGCATCCCCTAAGACCACTTACAATGTTGGAGAGTGAGACTCTTGGATATAAATCCCCCTCCCCTCCCCTCTTCTGCTCACTGGAAAGTATTAGTCAACTATTACCATAGACCTGGCTAGCACTGTGTTCATGGGCTCTAATTGCCATGACTACCAGGAGCAAAGCCCAAGGTGATACATTATGTCCAGACATTCTGACTTACAATACTTGGCTAAGAGTGAAGCTCAATCTCTATGAAAAACTTCATGATAACCCTATTGGCAAGAACTGTATGCTTTTAAAGCAGATCTCTCCCCTTGACACTTTACACACACACACACACACACACACACACACACACACACACACACACACACACACACTTCACTATGGTGCACTGGTCTATAAAACAAAAATGCTAAGGTGTCTACAGGTTTTATGTGGCTCTGACAAGGTATAATTATATAAGAGGCTTCATCTAGTCTTAGATTTAGTTAGTGTTCAATAGCTGGGAGGTCTTCTAATAGGTATACTATAGAAAAGATACACGTTTGTATCTCTAGCACAGAGAGTCTTTCTTGAGACAAGATAACCTAGAAACTTAACCTTTGGAAGTTGAGCAGTGGGGCGATGATGGGGTTAGTATTTAATTCCAGCAGTTGAGATGCCTGTTACTTTGTGTGGTATTTAGGTACAAGGATCTGTTTTAACAAGTGGGAATTCAGATTCCCAAGAGCTGGTCAGAACTTTGTGAACGTTGCTTAAGAATAGAGGAGGTTCACAGAAGGACATGGATTACCTACAACCCTAAGAGAAGAATCCCAGTGATGATCCTGACATCCAGTCCATAGGTTGTCATGCCAGAGTAATGCTTTATGTTAAACTGCTTTGACATAGCTGGCCATGTTAAAAAGTGTGTTAACAAACCAAGTATATATATATATACACACACACACACACACACACAAACCTGATACACACACACACACACACACACACACACACACACACACACACACACACACACAAACAAGGCAAACTCTGGAATGGAGAATTCTTAGGTTGTCTGTGCTGTGGCCCAACAGCAGGCCCTGATTTATCTTCCTAATGTGGTTCCTCACTGCTCTTTGCCATGCATGTTATGTTGAACTAAGTCACATGATGTAAAACTTCCCATCACCCCTAGAGGGTTATAAAGGGTCAGAGCTTTCCTTTGCCCTAGGGATTTTGCCTGGGGAAACTCACTAGCTAACTTGTTCAGGGTGGTAGTCTGAAAATTGTTCTTAAGAGCCTCCTCTGCCTCCGAATCCTTCTTATGGCTTTTTCACCTCTCTCTCAGGCTTACTTTTAAAGAAGGTCTTACCTAGGCCCTCAAGCAGTAGTCCTCAACCTCCCAATGCCATGGCCTTTTAATACAGTTCCTCATGTTGAGCAACCCATGACCCCTAACCATAAAATTACTTTGTTTCTACTTCATAACTGTAATTTTGCTGCTGCTGTGAATCATAATATAAATATCTGATATGTAGACTATCTGATATGCAAACTCCAAAGGATGAGAACAGCTACTCTAAAGGGAAGCCACTCCTTCCTGTTAAGCTCCATCATGTTTGATCTACAAATACTGTGTTATTCTGTCTAATGCTCTCCTTTTCACCCCAGGGCCCTATCATGACCTTCTAGCTCTCTTATTTCAATAAACCCCACTGAAAGGAATTTTATGTCAGTTTCCTTTCTGGATGACTGTGTATAAAATTTGAATCCATGTTCGCTGGGCTTGTGAAATTTGTGCTGGGGATGGGGCTCACTATCCATGCTCTCAGTATGACCATATATCAGTCTTGTTCAGGCTGTTGCAGGAAAGCTTGGGGGTAGAGCCAGCAACTTTTGATTCCTGCTTGTTGATGAAAACATTTCTTTGAAAGTAGCTTGCCTTGATTAGGAAACCTTCGTGCCTGCCTCATCTCACAATAGACTTGTTTTAGGTTAAAGGTCTTCCCATAGGATCAGCATGGTGAAAGTTTGGGTTGGGGGATGAAAGTAGGGATAAGAGTGTGGCCACATTAGTGATGGACATGTGGCTTGGTGTCCAGTAGACCAGCTCTGGGGAGTGCTGATGGTTGCTGCTGTGCCCTTTGCAAATCTTCAGATGTCATTCAGATTCCCTTTTGTAGATGCATATCCTCATCTATGAATCATACAGATAATAGCTTGTGTGTGTGTGTGTGTGTGTGTGTGTGAAGGTGAAGAGCGAATTGCTCTTAAAAACACTTGGCACTAGGTAAACACTCCATAAATGCTGGCTATTACTGTCATTATTTATAAGAAAAGACGCTAATAGTTCCAAGGAAAGTATTTAACGAATTCCTGACTCTTCTTAAGGGATTAAAAGAAAATGATTCATGTCATAATTAACATGATTTACTGATGACCCTAGGAGAAAAAAAAGAGAGAACAAACTTTGAAAAGCTCAAATAATAGCCAAGTTATGAAAATACCCTTTCTTCTCAGCCTTTTCATAACTCACTTTTTCTTCAATTGAAAAGACACTGGGCTTCCCTGACTTTTTGTTTATGGGACATTGCCCTTCCCCCCAGAATGTCAAGCACACACACACACACAAATACACACTAACCATTCTCTGCTACCTGCCTCGGGCTGACTATACTGAAGAACTTCCTACCGAAGTCGCTTTCAAGGTCTGGGTGAGCACCATCAGTCCCAGCAAACCCTTGGAGGATGCCTGGAAGGCAGCGTGATACCCATCACTGATGCATTTTTGTCCACAGTGTAATAAATCCCTTCTACCCTGCAGCCAAAGCTTTGTTCGGGAATTTTATGTGTTCTTCCCTATCAGCCAGCCAAAAATGCGATGCCATAGTACTTTAGTTGTATGCATTTAAAGAGAAATGCCTGTAATAACAAAAATCTACCGATGCCATTTAATCTTGGTACCTAACTGTAGAAACAGAACCTATCCTCCACACTAGGAAAATGGAACAGAGGAGCCAGCTCTATACCAGTCTGGGTTTTGGGCTTCCCAAGTAGATCTGTTAAAAACTAGTTTTCTAAGACTTAGTTCCTTAAGAACAAAGTTTTCCTGACCACAAAATGATCAGCCAGGTGATGGCCTTCCTATGGAATTTAACAAGCAGATTGCTTAATAGCCTTTCGTTCATGATGTCAGAAGGTTCAACTCAAGCAAGCCAAGTAAAAGGAAACATTGAGACATTGGCTTCAGGTAAGGCTTACTCTGGGTTTCCAGAGGTCAGGACCAAGACTCGAGTATTTCCTAGGTATTTACCAGCAGGTATTTCCAACACTGGGCACAGGGGAGTAGCTAGTAGCTCCTGAGACATGCTTTCCTGACCAGGAAAGGCAGTTAAGCAATAATGCGTGTTTCAGTCTGAGTGAAATCAGGAAGGTGCAATACCCGTCTCTGAATCCGTAGCTTTCTTCATGAAGAAGAACTGTACCCATTTGCTATGCCTAGGTGGCTAGCTTGGACATGCTGGACTCATCACAACATGGTGGCTGCCTCGAGGAAGGGTGGATTCCTGAACAAAGAGGAGGATGTGTGTACCTACAAAAAGGAAGAGAGAAAGTGGAGATCAAAGCAAAGCTTGTATGGACACCAGGCAAGCAGGGATCTGTTTGTTTCTCAGAAGTCAGTTTGAGGCATAAAGGCTTGGGATCTGGGAGAATCTTGCGAACAATAATAGGGTCTAGAGGATCTATACCTATTGTAGCTTCTGTAAAATGCATTTGTTCAGAAGCTTAAGAAACTTTGTCTTCTGTTCACTCATGTTTTCCAGTGCTCATTGTTAAAAGGCAGCATTCCTGTGCTCTCTGATGACCAGGAGACAAGACTGCCTAAATAAAACAAAACAGTTATCTACCTGCTTGTCTATTCAAAAAGGAAATGTGGAGGGAGGGAGAGAGGGAGGGCACTTCCTGAGGTTTGCATGGAATTATGCTATTGCAACCTTTCCCACTGTCGCCCAGAAGTAACCACATGGGGAGGTCCTTCTGGGAGTGGCATGGTGACCAGGGCATCCCTGGAGTTGTAACTGAGCCCTGTAGTTGCTGTTCTGAGTGCTTGTAGCTTGCCTGTTTGGTTCAGGGCTTCCTCCTATGTGTGTCTGCACCTCCCAAACATACAAACTCCTCGAGTCTCTTGTTGAAGACACTCTTAGCTGTGCTTCTGCAAATGTGCTATTGGATTATACCGAAGGATGCTGGTGTCTGTCATCCCATCATTCCATTTCAGAAGTACAAAAGAAAACATTGCTGTGAGCATTAGTATGCACACCTATATGATGGTTTTATACTAGTGATACCAGTGCCAAACCCACAGCATAGGAAACTGAAGCCAGACCTTCTGCTGTAGGGAGAGCTTCATGGAGGCAGGGACATTGAGTGACTCAGAACTGACTTTGATCTAAATGGGAGGGGGAAGCCTGCAAACAGAGCCATGGACATTAGGGGGGAGCAGAGGAGTAAGGCACACAAACTCACTAGCCTCTCAGACTTTTGGCCTAGGAGCTGCAAACCAACAAGATGCTCCATCCAGGTGAAAGTAGGATAAGCCGGAGAGACACAGGGGTCAATCACCTTATAGCATTTCCTACCATGGATCAGAATAAGGCCTTGTGATATGTTCTGGTGATGGGGAATGGGACAGGGTTCAGAGCCAGACTAACTAGAGATGTGTACACAATGGACCAAGATCAATACCAGACCTGCAGAGCATCTGTGACTATGACTTGTGCTTTGCCCATTTCTTTTTTTGGCTTAAATATGTACCTATGTGGCATGTATACGATTGTTTGCATTTGTGTGGGTACATATGTGTGTTCATGTGTGTGTGTGTGTGTGTGTGTGTGTGTGTGTGTGTGTGTGTGTGTGTGTGTGAATGAGGAGGACTGAAGTCGATGTTGGGAGATATCTTCAATCACTCTCTACTTTATTTACTAAGGCAGGTTCTTCTCTGGATCTGCAGTCTCCCAATTCTAGCTACTCCTCTCTCTAGCGAGCCTGCTTCTAAGATTCTGTTTCTGTCTCCCCAGTGCTAATATAGATGTCAGCCAAGTTGACCAGCTTTCCAAGGGTCCTGGGGACCTGAACACTGGTCTTCATGCTTGCTCAGCAAGCACTTTCCCCACTGAACCATCTCCCAGACCCTTTATGATCTAGATTTTAGGCAAAGCAAGAATCAAAGATAATCTATAGGGAGTTAAAATCTATGAAGGGTGAAGACCTCAATCTAGGCTTGAAGCATATGAGGTTTTATCTCACGCAGTTGTTTTTCAGAGCCCAGTTCTGTTCCAATGTAGTAGAAAGCAAGCCACCCTGGTTCTTGGCTGGATTTTGCTATTTCTGGCTATCTTATCTCCAACTTCCTGTTATCGTTTGCTGGGGTGCGCATTGCGGAAGCCTCAGAGTCCATTTTCATGTGTGATCAGCAAAGGTCCCCTCAGAAGACAGCGGGTGCCTGTTACTCGCTTAGAAGAGACTGTCTGGAGATTGTGTCCTCCCTCCCTTCCAGCTCCAGTCCTGTCTGCTGTGGAGGGAAGAGGTGGACTGGGTTATTTCACATCCAGTAATGGACACATCACTTGCTTCCCTCTCCCCAACTCCCTTCCCCATGACGGTTTCATTCATTACATCCATTTGGACCCATCTCTGCTTCTTGGCCACCACTGTGTTTTTCTCTATTGAACTGTTTCCCTCCTCAGGCTTTTTTGGCCCCAGGCAAACCCAGCAGCCCCAGCAACTCTACACTATGATGTCAGCCTGGCTGTGGGGCGCAGCAGAATGGAGGTGTGCTTTATGAAGTTCAGCCATGCACCCTGGGCCATAAATACATGCCGAATACATAAATGTACAGCGAACACTGCCCAGGCCCCTTCAAGGCACTATGTTAATAAGCAGACAGTAAGTCTTTTAAATATGGAAAAGCAGTTAATCTTTCCGCTGGTAAACGCATTGTAGGGGGTGGTTTTCCTCTGCTTCAGGGCAGCTACATGCAGGATGCCATCTCCTAGGATTTAGGAACAAAATGGGGACATTTGCTATGGGGCTTTATGACAATTGTATTTAAAACTTTGTGTGGCCTTAAGTGTTTGTATCCAGTGAGCTTATGTGAGCAACCCCCCTCCCCCACAAAGCACTCCAGCCCTAATAGTTCAGTGCAGCGCAGACAGTTTGCTGCCTACAGCAGTGGACCTTCCACTAGAGCCTGGCATGTTTGATCAAGTTTCAGCCCTAGTTATACTAGGAAGGGACTCAGCCTCACGCTTCTCTCTTTGTAAAGTAGGGAATGCTGACTTACTTTTACAGCTGCCATAAGTGTTCACTCAAGCTCTGAGTTCTAGTTTTTTTTTTGTTGTTGTTGTTTTTAATGAAAATGTCCACATACCTTGCTCCTAGTATAGCACTTTGCCTCAAAAATGCTTAAGAACATATCCATACACGCTGCTTTTAAAGGCAGTTGGTGGTTTAGGTTAAGTCACTGTTGACCGTTATTATGCCTGGGTCATTATTCTCCATCCTCTGCTGAAAGACTGCCACAGTCTCTGGTCATTTATTATGTTCCACTCTATGTATTAGTTATAGAATTGGAGCTTATAGACATGTGTCTTGATCAGTGCCTACTTTATACACAAATGATAACTATTTAAAGTTATCCAAGAAGTCACAGAATAGATGCACAATCTAATCAAGATAGCCGGAACTACAGTGCTTACTGGATTCAATGAAAGCACCCACATGCAGAAATGGAAGGCTAGGAAATGTCTTTACCTGTCCTCCTTAGGCTGCACAGGTCACCTAATCTCTGCTGTTTTGCATCCCCCCATTCCTTGCCTTTGCTCACCTCCTCTTTCCCTGGCTGATGGAATGACAAGGAGAATCAGAGAGTTAGGGGCTAGCATCATCAGAGATGGATACAAGGGCGAGCTGGCCTGCCTATCATAACCTGCCAAGTGGCTGTGGTGCCTGTGAGTCAGGTGGAGGAAGAGCATTACCCATGGGCTGATTGAAGGACGACACAGATCAGCCCAGAGGCGGTGGTACCTGTGCCTTATAAGTATTAAATTTCAATTGATCTTCATCCTTTTTGTCAGTGGGAACACACTTATAGTCATACATTCTTTATTTTGTTCAGCTCCATGAGCTACACTTGGTTTTGAATCATTGCTCCGTTGCTGACTTGTTATACATACCTAGTCCATATGTTGCATTGCATCTCATTTATTGTTCTTGCTCTCTATAGTAGAATTAAATATTGAGCGTTCCTATTTCATGTTTAGTTTCACATTACCTTCCCAGTGGTGATGTTTAAATGTATGTTCATGACAGTACAGAGTTTCCTCCTGCTCCTTCCTTGGTACTGTGTAGACCACAGAGGGAGCATACTGGAGCCGACCCAGATATCGGTGGTCATTCATGTAGGTTCCAGTCTTTTCCTTTCAAGAGACAATGCTACCAAAGGCTTCTCTAAACACCAGAGTTTTAGAGCTTTTCTCAGGAAGTACTTAACAGAGTGTCTAAATGGATTCCACTTGCAAATGTCTCATACTGGTTTTAAAATTTCACTTGCAAGACCGAGAGAGATGGTTCAATGGTTCAAAGCAGTGGCTGCTCTTCTAAAGAACCCAGGTTCAATTCCTAGTATCACATGGCAGCTATTAACTGTCTATGATTCTACTTCTAAGGGATCTTATACCTTCTTCTGGTTCCATGGGCACCATGTATATACGCGGTATTCAGACATACACACAGGCAAAACACTCAGACTCATTAACATAAAATAAAAATCTGAAACCTTCCTTTGCCAGCAGTGGTCTAGAATGCTATATTCATCTACAAACATTCTCTACTTTTATAATAATTTTTCAGACTTTGTCACCCAGAGAAAGATGGGTTTCATTCTCCTCACTTCCTTTAAAGTTGTATTTCCCTGGCCTTTAGTCAGTTTACAACTCTCCCTACATATCTACTATTCTCCCCTGTCTCGTAGACTTGCTCTTGGGTAAGGCAAATTCCTTCCCTGCTCTTTCTACAAAACCTGTTTTTCCTTCAATTTTCCAAGTGACTTTTAATTTTAAAATCACCTCTGCATTGTCACCTCAGCCTCTGTATAAGGTCCCTTTTGGTCTTTGGTTGAGATTACTTTGAATAGCAAAGTTAATTTAGGGGGTATATATTCAGACTCCTTTCCACAATAGTGTGCTTCCTTCCAGTTTTAGGTTGTCTGTCTATGTTCTGCAGGGTTCATCCTTTTCTTCATGAAAGCATACATTTTCCTGAGTTTACTCCTGGGCCTTCACAGTGATTATCAGCACTATCAATGGGTCTTTCATTCTGAAATGCGTTCCATTGGTTATTGCCAATGTGAGGTTATAGTTTTATGTGCTGATGATATATCCAGTCAACTGGCTGGGTTCTTTTATTAGTTCCAGTGGCTGGTCAGTGGGTTTGTGTGGCTTTCCTAAGAACACAGCTGGATCTGTTCTGTGGATGGTGTGGCAGCTCTCACTTGAGGGTTGATTCCCTCAAGTTTTTGATTTCAGTTTTGTTCACTGCAGCTGATCTGTTCCTGTGTTTTACAGCTTGGCTGGACAGAGATGAGTTATGCTTGACTCCCCAAGGTGTGTTTTCTCTATGTTCCACATTGTGTGCAGGGAGTTCGGCATGGCCACTGAAGATGTTTAACTGGTTCTGTCATCCTTCAGACTTCTGTGTTATCCTGTGACTTCTGTGATCAGGGGTGTTGAAAGTTGATCTGTGTTAAGATTGCGTTAATACATAGTCCGATAACCATGGCTTGTCCTCGGCACTCTGCTTGCTCTTTAGGCTTCTGCTTTCATTAGTATAATTTTGATCATGGAGTCAACAAATACTGAACTGGAATCTCCGTCCCATACCCAGTGCTAGAACCTGGAGATAAGGGAAGATACCGACACTCAGATATAGCCTGATTTCCATGAAATTTGTACTTTAACACAGAGGAGGAGGAAGCTGGGAAGATGAAAAGGCAAAGGAAAGGGCTGAAGTCACTGGTCCTTGGCAGCCACTATTCCATTTGGGGTAGGAAAGAATAGATTTAACTTAGAGATAATTTGTACAAGAAAAGGAAAGTGGAGGTTATGAGAAAGGAGGGAAAGGGAATTGACAGGTATGTAGACAATGAGCATCAGTAGCCGAAGGCACAGTTTAAGGAGAGTGGCCTCTGCAGGTAGGTTGTGATGCTGTGCCTGTGGCTGAAGCTGGGCAGGGTGATGGACACACGAGATGATGAACTGGAGGCTTATCTGCCTCCTGTGCTAATGAGGTACATCCTTACAGCAGCCTAAGCAGTTAGCTTTGGAGAAGAACACAGAAACTCATCCCATGGGGAAGAGGAGAGCAGGATGGGGCCACAGATGTAAGGTCATGTGTAGATGGTATGTAAATGTTATTTACTAACTCTATTAGTTATTAATATGATCCGGCCAGATCCCCAGCAATCAAGGCAGAGTCCTATAGATCCTTTTAAATTAGCTTTAGCTCAATTCCTAGGCTATTCCCCCAATGGAGTTTTCTATGTGCTAGCCTGTTAATTCCCCAGCTGCACTCCCCGAGTCCTTGTTGTCTTAAGTTTCGTCCTCAGAGTCCACTTCTCCTGACCATGTGCCTATGATCCCCCCAGCATCATGGCAGCCTTTTCCTCTGTTCTTATTTCTCTTTCTTCCTCCTCCTTCTCTCTCATAGCCTCTACCTGTGACCCCAGGCCAGTAACTGAAACTCCACCTCTCTTTATTCTCCCCAGCCATTAACTGTAGCCACTTACATTTAACCAATGGCTTTAAATTTGGGAGCAAAGTTTACACAGCAAAGACTGGTATTAGGTGGGAATTTGCTCATCTGGGGTTAACCAGATCTTGGGGGTACAGAATTTAGCATTTGATTATGTAAGAAAACCAGGCCAACTCCCAATAGCCAAGCTTCCATTTTCATTTTTCCAGCTTCATACATCAATAATTTTATCTTCCCTTCCTTTTGTTTGGAACATATAATACAAATTTGTTCCCATCTCAAGCTCTGGAGCACAGATGGACTCTGTTGGCTTATGCCAGCGTTTGTTTTGCTTTGTCTTTCGAATCTTTTGCCGTTCACTCTTGGCTATACTCTGCAGTTGAAAAATAGATATGTCTTTGTCACCAGTGTTTGCGAATCTTGTATCTGATGCAGGATAGACCTAAAGAGTTTCTACTCCACAATTAACTCAAGGCCTCATCCCTCTTGCTGTTTCTGATCCCCCCATTTTCTCCCATCACACATACACGGACTTATTTTGTTAGTGGCTCATGATGCTTTCTAGTAGGAACAGTTTGATTTGTTCTATTTTAATGATGGCTTGCTCTGATTAATTGCATGGTAGCATTACTAACCTGTCCCTCTCCTATTCTCAGAATTTTTTTTTTTCCTTGCTGGTTCTTTTCATAAGACTGATTTAGAAGTCACTGCTTTTTAATATGCGAATCTAACAACTTCACATTCAGTGTGACTGCGGCGATTTTAGACTCCGAGTAACAGATGTCTCTGTCTTTATTAACATGCTATCTACAGATGTCTCTATCTTTATTAATATGCTATCTTGAACTGGCCAGGTTTGTATTTCATGTGTCTCTTTAGTCATTATTTCCACTTAAATATCTAGTGACTATTTTCTTCTGGACTTAGATATGCATTTGACATCCAACTCATTCAGTAAATCTTCCTTTATCCTGTCTACTGTGAAGCTGAGTCAACCTTCATCCAGTTGAAAATGGTTTGTTATCAGGCATCTTTCTCAGCCTTGTTTTCTATTGTTTGAGAATTTGATACATGTATATAATGTGCTCCTTTTAAAATCCTACTGGGTCCACATGGTGCTACCTATGTATTTATGGATACAGGACCATCTAATGGATAGCCTGTAAGGGGCCACATCCTTTAAGAAAACTGATGCCCCCAAAGACTATAAATTGTCAACAGCTCCTCAGGTAGGGGTGGGACTTTATGACACCCCCCCCCCATTCTATAATGTGAGCTGGCTTGAGTTTACATAGGTAGGACCTAGGCATACAGTTACAGCTGCTTTGTAAGATAGCAACTTACCTTAAAGTCTTTGTTCACTTTACATTTTTTTAATCATTTGGATGGGGTTTCGTCTTGTATCTACAATCTTCAGTATTGCATATCTTCTCTTTAAATCTCTCCTTTTTTTCCCCTTTGTGAACAAGCTGACTCCATGATTATAACCTTATGTGAGTGACTAATTCTAATTCAAAGAAAGGCTTGTCTTCAGTGTTCAAATTTTGTAACTCTTACTTGGTACTAATCATTTTATCTGTCTTATTATTTTGGTACTATACCAGGTTAAAGCTTGCTGAAATAAACACATACTTTTGGGTTTAAAAAGATATTAGATGATAGCTCTATATTGTTTTTAGTTCCTTCTCAACAAAATGACTCCTTTCACATATGCCAAATATTATTAGTGCTGGGGAAAGACAAAAGGTCAGATGTGGAGAAATCAGAATCTCATAGAAGTTTTAGACCCAAGTCTTAATTCTTAGCTTATAGTCACAATAAAGAAATGGCATTCTAGTGTCAGTTTCAATATTGCCTGTCCACTTTCCATTGGCAGAATATGGGTATGCATGCAGTATTCTTCCGTTGCTCTGTACTGTGGGTGTCTGGAAGACTCATGGGCTTTTAAGTCCTGCCCATTTTCTGTAATAGGCTATTATCCCTAATCTTTGCACTAAGAAGTGTTGACTCTTCAGTTTCATCTCTAGCCACATTGTCCATAACCCTGACGAGCTGAAGTGAAGGCTCCCTTGCCACCTTAAATTTCAGAAACAGCTTGCCCAGACTTCTTTTTTCCATTTAACCAATATATAATTTTACATTAAAAGGGTTTATCTTTTTTGCTTCATTTTGAAATATTTTTCTCTCTTCTAAATAAAATCTTTCTTGGATTATAGAAAACTAAGCCTTCCAGGGTTGTGTCTTCCGGTTTTAATATTTGTTCAGTTTTGTTAAGCCCATCATGAATATTGTTGTCATTGAAGACTAAATGCTGTGTGTAATTTGGATAAAAAATAATGTATTCAAATATTGGGCATCACATACAAGAGACTGGGGAGTAGAGGTGCCTCCAAAGTAAATGGAAGTCTGAATTCACTATGGCTCTTCTGGCCTCATGGCAGTGGTGTTACGGTCTCGAGCTTGGAGTCCATTGGGTTATTCCTATAACCTAGAGTTCATGTGGTATAATTTGGTCCTATGCTGTGGAACATCCAACCATACCCACAAAGTAACTAATAAATAGAGCAGGCTCCATATGTTAGGAAACATATGTAGCTGCAGTAAACTGACTAATAGCCAGGCATTTGCTATGTCCAGTAGTTGCAAATGTCAATAGTAGCCAGACAGCAGTCAGTTAGTTGCATCTAGTTAGTAATTTTTCCTTTTCTTCTAATATGTTCTATTGTTTTGGTTGAGGGGGGGGTAATTTGAAATAAAGATGTCCCCAGGAAAGAAGTGATTTCTGGTAGGTTTAAAATAGTGACTTGACAATCAAGAATCTAGAAGCTTTCTTTACATTATACCAACATGAAAGAATCATTTTCTGAACCTGTAAACCTAAGCATGCTGGAGTCTTGTAAAGAGTGTGAATAAGTAAGAAGGCCTCATGGGGTCATGATGCATGAATGGGTGTGGTGGCATCATCTCTGAGACTAAGTTCAGCACAGTGTATTACATAGGGAAGAATAGCAAGCAAACTCTTCATCTTCTACAACCTCTAAGTGGTCAACTGTAGTTAGGGTGGTAAGAAATATACTTTAATAATGAGAATCAGTAGAGGCATTGGAGGCCCACAACATTTTGTTTCCTTGGTCAGCATAGTAAACAAAAGTTTTTCAAAGTCCATGTGGACACATCATCAGAAGGAGATGAGGCATGTGTGTGGGGACAAGAGTATAGCCATTGAAGACTGACAAAGAGTCTTTTCCAGGGAAGCTGATGGAGTTTAGCATGAGGTGCCTCTGTCAATAGAGAAGATCACCCACTTTTACCACCCCCCCCCCACTTGTTAAATCTGTTGTTTCTCAGGAGCTCATCATGGAAAGAGCCCAAATTCCAGTGTTAAGGACATTTTGATCTGTTCCTCAATTGGTGCATGTCTATGGGCCAGCCCCAGGGCTAGGCGTTGCTCTTTTTAGAATTTTTAGAGGCCACCCTAGGAAGTCCCATAAAGAGAAACTAACAAAAACCAAAAAGATCAAAACCCAGTTCATGCATCCAAGAGTTTTGAACCAAGACATGCTTTTTTTTTTTTTTCCTACAGTAATGCCAATCCTTACCAAGCAAACTTGTTGGTAAAAAGAGTTTGGTTTTGTTAGAAAATTCTGTTTCAGAGTAGAAGACTGGGTGGTCCTAGAAATGAGAATACCCTTGTCTAAAGACCATTCAAAATTGACAAAGAAATGTTTTTCCTTTTCTTCATTTAATATTAGAATATAATTAATAGCATATAGTAACAAGAGCTGTCAGGTTTCCAAAATTCTCATATAACTTCAGAACACATTAATAATTTACTTAACTAAATATAAACATAGATGTAATAGGTGTCTTTTGAACGTCAGAGTTCCGTGGAGATCCAAAAGTTAGCTTCATACCAAAAAAAGGATTAAGCCTGGAATTTTTTAAGCACGTAAATGTTTCAAATATTTAACTGAGTAGGGTCATTATAAAATAAAACCAAGGTGATAAAATGCAAAATTCACTTGAAAAACAGGCTTACTACAGTATAATTGATAGGCATTTAAAGTATGCCACCTGATGATTCTGACATAGTTATATATGGCAAGGAACTGTAGCTGCAATAAACACAGTAAGCTTGCTCATCACTCTGAGAGTGTTCCATGTCCCTTCGAATTACTCCTTTGTTCTCTTCCCAGTGTCCCCTCCCCCATGGAAACCACTGCTCTGTAATTTGTCTCTAGAGATTCATTTGCATTTTATAGAATTTGTCATTAAGAGCACAATGCAAGCCATGTATTAATACCCCTTTGTCTCATTTCTATCACCCTGCACAATTACTTTGAGATTCATCAATGTCAGAGTTTGTAATGAGGAATGTCCCATTGTGTAAATACTTCACAATTGATTTTTTACACTTCTCTCTAGTTTATTTTTAGTAAGATATATTATTTGTACATCTTTGTGGGGGTATATTATGGTAATTCAACACATGTATACAATATTTAATAATCAAATCAGGGCACAAGCATTTCCATCTCTTCAGCCATTAATCATGGTGAGTGCTGGAAATGTAACACTCCTAGCATTTTGAAGCATGTAGATTGCTTCATCATATAGTGGCACACACTGTGAACACCTCCTTCCATCCCTTTAGCCCTTTATACATTCCTGTCTTTAGTGACCACTATTCCATTCTTTCTTCTACAAGCCTGACTTAGTTTCCAAAACTAGAGAACATATGGTATTGTATTTTGACTTAGTTCATGTATTATAACAGCCTCTAGTTCTATCAGTGTTACTTCAAATGACACAAGTTCCGCGCTAGTTTTCCTGTGTGTATGTGGTATGTGTTCTTATGTGTCTGTGCAAATGTTTACATCCATGTGTGCAATCTAGAGATAGAAGTTAAGTGTCTTCCACTATCAGTGCTTCAGAAGGGCTGGCTGCCCAAGGAGCCTCTGTGATGGTCCTGTGTTCCTCCCCATCAAGGACTGGGGAGCCACACTATCATGGTTTGCCTTTATGTGGGTGCTGGGATCAAGTCATTGTGCTTGCTTAGCAAGTTGTTTACCCAGCAAACCATCTTGCTAGTCATTGATATTCTATTTTCAATGTATACTGTTTTCTTTATCTAAACAGATATCTAAAGGACATCTACTTTGATTCTATATCTTAACAACTGAATTAAACTGCAAAAGTATTTTAGTATAATGATTCCATTGTTTGAATATATATGCAGATTTAGAATGTTGAATATATGATGGTTTTATATTTAGTTTATATTTAGGGTTTTGTTGTTGTTTTGTTTTTTATTTTATTTTATTTTATTTTATTTTTTTTTTTTTGAGAAAGCTCTATATTGCTTTCTAGGGTGGCCATAGTAATTCTCTCCAACAGTACATAAGTGTTCCCTTTTCTCAGCATTCATTGGACTATCTTGTTTGTTGTTGTTATAATACCTGTTCTAAATGGGGCATAATGAATCCTCACAATGGTTTTCATTTGCTTTTATCTTTCCTTCCTGGAGATCAAGGCCAGCACTCCATGCATGTCTGCTTAGCCATCTACTACTTAGGTACATCTCAGTGTACTGTGGTTTGGGTTTACATTTTACAAATGAATAAGACTGGGCATATTTCCATGCCCTTATTGGCTCCTTGTAAGATTTCTTTTGAGGAATGAATACTATTTAGTTCTTTTGCTTATTGTTGGATCTTATTTTATTATCCTAATCATGTGTATATGTGTCATGGGAGCTTTATCCACATGAGTGTAGGTGCCCTTGGAATCCAGAAGAAGCTGTTAGATCAGTAAAGGCTTTGATGAATCATCTTCCTAGACTCTGTTCACTATCATCTTAAAAATCAGATAGTATGATGATTCTAGCTTTGTATGTATGAGAGATAATTAATTTGCTTTTTTTCTTCATGTATTTTATTTTTTAAAAAAATATTTTTACATTTTGAGAATTTCACCCAATGTGCTCTGATTATATACAGTCTTCATTTCTTTTCTCCAACTTGCCCCAGATGCTACCACAACAACCCCTTTCAACTTCAACTTCATATCTTCTTCTCCTCTTCCTTTTCCTTCTGTTTAAATTCTACTCTATCCCATTAGTGCTTTTCATGTACACATAGCTACAGAGATGCAGGATCGTCCTCTGGAGCATGGAAAACCTACCAGTTGCACTACCATAAAGGAAACTGACTGACTCTCCATCTCCCAGTCACAGTAGCCTTCATCCAGGAGTGGGACCCCATGAGCCCCACCCTCCTCCATGCTGAAATTTTGAGTGGATTGATCTTGCCCTGAACTCATGAGCACAACAGCCATGTAATCCTGTCCTAAAGGCAGCATGTCACAGCTTTCTTCTATGTCTTCTGTCATTTACTCTCTTTTTACTCCCTTTTCTCTAATATTCCTGTGTTCCTGATGCCTTGGGCATTAATACTGATATCTTCCTTAGAGCTATGTACTCAGCCATTAACTTTCAGAATTTTGACAAGTAGGAAGTCTCTCATGCTCACTGCAAAAAAAGGATCTTTGCTACCAGCCTTGAGAGCAGTCACTACTGTGGATGGATGGATAGATAGATAGATAGATAGATAGATAGATAGATAGATAGATAGATAGATACATACATACATACATACATACATACATACATACATACATACATACATACAGGAGTTTGCAACCAAAATCTTCGTAACTTGAACTACGTTCTTCTTTTGCCTGATTTTGAGCCTTTATTATGATTAATATATTTATTGATTTTTATGTATCTGTTATGATGATATGATTTTTTGCTGATGCCTTACAGCACATTTATTAATCTGAATATATTCAATCATCTATAAATCTCTAAAATGATTTTCTGAGCCATGGTATTTGACATTTTGATGAGCTAGGGAATTTGGTTTGCTGGTTTTTTATTGAGAAACTTGGCATTTGTTTTCATCACTGATAGAAGTTTATGTTTTGTATATTTTTTTTCTTGTTTGGGTGTAATAGTGATATAATAAAGATTACGACAAAATTTCTTCCATCCCAACTTTTGGAATAGATTAAGAAGAACTGAGATTAGCCTTCCTTAGATATTTCTACTTGGGATCATCAGTATACATAAAATAATATTTAATAAACTTACTCCTGTCTTTCTTCAAGGGAATGTGACTCAAACTATCATATTTATTTATTAGGTTCTGCATAATTACTGGAAGATTACCCCTAATACACATCTCTAAGGCTAGTATGGCTACTACCACTTTGCTGGATAATTTTTGTCCTCCTTTGGATGTGTCATAGTAGTATATTTGTATTGATCTCTGTTGTTCTCTGCATTGAAAACAGTTTAATGAGTTACAGAGGCTTCGGATTTGGTTATAGGAGAGATGAAAGGTAATACTGTGGGACTCCTCCGGCTTCAGGTGATCTCAGTGTTGTCTGTCTCCATGATCTAACCTTGCCTGTAGCAGTTTTGGAAGATAGTTGCTTGACTTGGTGCTGGAGGAGGGCTTGGGGCAATAGCTGCCACATCTCTGTGGAGTGGGATCTGGAGAGCTCTGTTCTTTGGTCTCTCAGAGAAAGAAATGCCAGGTATTGTAGTGCCAACTATCATAGACTGAGACCTTCTCTGAGACTCTGAAGAAAAATATGAGAGATGATTGGGTCTGTGCTACATCCAACCAGAATGAGATGGAATGAGCTCAGGCCTCACTGGCATCTATAGCACTGGTCATTGTGGATGGTGGTTGTGTATTATGTGAAGGACCCTACCGAGGTTCCATTAGGAGATAGCTAATACTGGGGACTATAACACCCTTACCTGCTTTAATAAAGGTAAGGAAACCAGTTAGTACCCTGTGTAGGAAAGCACAAGTGGTGGCCATCCTAGTTTCTGTAGGGAACATAGCAGGAAGATTTTGAGTTGATGTCTACGGTACCGATCATTCTAAAGCTCAGTGTGCTGAATGGCAGGGAGTCTTCCATCTACTGAGGCACACAGTGACTCAAGGCTTCTGAGAGGATCATGGGCTCAGCTGCTAGCTAAGCTAAGATGGTATCTGTGGCTATTGGGCAGATCCCTATTTGCAACAAAGCAGTTTCTTCTCCACTTCTCCACGAGCCTCACCGATTTCATGCTTGCACGTGCCATGGAATTCTCCTGCAGCTAGGACTCTGACATACTGCTGTGTTTGGTACTTGCCTTTTGCCACCATAGCTGAAGTGTGAGTTGCTGTGTTCTTTGCTTTGTTGGTCCACCTCTCCTAGATTTTGGATATCAGCTCTTCTTTGCTAATATTTAAACATTCTTTCTCTTCTTACACGATGGTAGACTAGCCCTCAAGACATCTCTATGTAGCCATTTTGTTCTGTGAAAAAAAGAAATGTAACACCATCTCCTATAGGGAGCAGAGCAGTGCTCTAGGGAAACTGTCGTCTAACACGGATAAATCATCAGATGTGCATCACTGTACCTCGGACGTCACTTCAGTCCCTAGAAAAATCCTATGATACCCAAAGACCCATGGCTTTGCCAAAACCCTTTTACTCTCTCAGACATGTCACAGACCACCACACCCTTGTCTGGGCACTATGCCCCTGTCTCTAGCTTTGGAAATAGATAGTTTTAGAATAAAACTTTCCCTTTGTATTTTGTTAATGTTCTGCTGGTCTTATACAAAACATGTCTCATTTTCTTCTCGAAGTCATTTATTTTCCTTCCTACTTTTAGTTAGTGGGCCTTAATCATATTTGAGTTCTTATAATGCAATTTTCAAGTATGCAAGTATAGCAAAATATAGTTGTAGGAATTTTATATAGTATAAAACTAAAGTGCTCTAGTCCACAGACTATGAAGTCTATTTAGGTTATGTTTTCTTAGACATTCACTCTGATAAATACTACTCAATCTACTATAACAAACTTAAGATTATATATTTTATTAAAAAGATTTTGAAGATGTTTGGGCTTATTCTACATGTCTGTGGAAGCTGACAGAGCTCAACACCTCCTATATGTGTCCTCCTGGGTGATCCAATGTAAGTTGTTCTTCTGACCCAGGAATAAAGTGATATGGGAAACTTGACACCACTGTGTATCCCGAGGTCCCTTGCATAGCCACAAAATCCAGTCACTTTCTTAAATGTATCTTTTCAGGCCAGAGGGAACAAGTACTGCTCATCCTGGCATCTTTAGAAGTTGGTACACATTATAATTCTAAACCAAAAGGAAGAAATCTTAACGATTGAGAAAAGACAGATGAAACTACAAATATAAATAATAGAGGAGCCATGTGGAAAAACAAAAGCCAACCAATAATAAACAGAAGTTCCAACAAATGTTTTATCAGTAGACACCCTAACATAATAAACTAAGAATACGACTTATCAGTCAAAACAAAGATGCTGGCCTCAGAAAAGACTCTCCAATATCCGTTTAAGGAGTCATCTCGGGCTGAGATATGGATCACAGTCAGTCCATGCTAGTGCATGACTACAATGCAAGTGACTGGCAAAAGTAGATACTCTCTGGGGGTCCATTTCAAGGCACCAAAATTGTTGACATAATATAATATGCCTGCTTTAATAGAAATGAGGAGGTAATTTATTCTAAGCCAAATATTAATGACCATGGCCTGAAAACAGATTCAAGTCACCCTGAATGACATATTCCACCATGGAGGAAGTTACATCAACTTTTGAGGTCACCTATCTAAACAAAATAATAAGGGAATACATTTTCCAAATACCTTAGTGGAGACATTTAACAAAGCAAGGTTTCTGATGTGATCTTAGCATTCTTAGCTTTGGTGTCAGTAGGAGTTGGGCCTCTTCTGAGCTTATTCCCAGAGAATATCTCTAATAATTAAAAGAATGTTAAGGAGAACGTCTATTAAAGGACTAAGATAGACTATGATAATTTTAGCTCCCCCCCCCACCTCATCCCAAATCTTGGCACACTCCAAATGCTCTAGACAACCAAGACTTTAACATCTATAAAGCTTCTTCAGATCATGGCAGGGCAAAGATGGTGATGCCAGCAAGCTAGCCACAGTTGGCCTCGTTGTACTGACAGGTACCAGTGTTTGGAGGTGTTATACAATCTTAGTTCTGAAGTTAACATGCATTCTAGAACCTCTTCAATGTCTAGCATCAGTTTCACTGGAAACATTCTCCTCTTTTCTGGGTAGCTAAAGAACAAAGTGGTGAGGAATGGATTTAGGGGATGCGCTGTCTCAATTCTCATTGGCACACAGCAAGGAAGGGAATAACTCCTCCCAGAAGAAAACCAAGAGCCCAGTGAGATGCTTCTGGCTCTGGACATTCTACTACCAAACTAAAAGGCTTTTGTAGAGAAGCAGGAAATGGCCTGCTTGAGTTTCATTGTGAGAGTCCTTCAATCTAGGGAATGAAGTTAGATATGAAAAAGGTAAATTTTGAAAACTGAGGCAAAATCCCAGTCTCATCAAAATGAGTCGTACTAACTTCAAGTGAATACAGTTGTTTTCTTATTCCAGCTTAGTACTTTCCATTAAAGCACCTCACTGAAACGGGGAACTTCCTGGGAAGGTTATCTCTGAACCTAGTTCCATAAATCATTAGAGTTCTTCCCACACAGAAGGGAAATGCTCTCATCCATCTTTTCATTTGAGAGATGGTGTACTGGCTTGTGCTAATTGTCAAGTGAACACAATCTGGAATCATCTGGGAAGAGAATCTAATTGGCCTATGGGTATTTCTTCATCTTCAGTTTGTTATTTGAAATGGAAAAATCCACTCCCTAGGCAAAGGATCCTAAGCTATGTGAGGGTGGAGAAAATGAGCTGAGCTAGGATTGCCTGAATTCACTGTTTGGTGTTCCTAATTATGGATGCAATGTGACCAGCTGTCCCGAGCTTCCGAGCTGTGAGTTCCCTACAAGGATGAACTGTAGCCTGGGGTTAAAGACAAGGGTAAGTGGCCTCTCACCATCTCGTTACCTCTTGTTCCCACAGGTCCTTCGTCATCCAGCAAATCCCGAGTAGCAATCTGTTCATGGTGGTGGTGGACAGTAGCTGTCTCTGTGAGTCCGTGGCTCCTATAACCATGGCACCCATTGAAATCAGGTATATCCTTTTGTGTGTGGGTCCAGCCACTATGGCTGCCACTGGTAAAGGGGGAGCAACTGTAAGTCCACTGGAGGGAGACATGTCAGAGGGAAAGGTTCCATTGTTTACCTGCATCCAGAGGGAAGTGGTTGAGATACTTTAGTGCCAAGTTTTGACCCCTGAAATTCAGAATGAGAGAAGTCATTGTCAGAAGCACGCCTTAACTACAGTCAACATAATGAATCCCTTAAGTGTGAACGGTTAAAGGCTCAGAAGATCAGACGACGTCCAGAATCCTGCCACGGCTTCCATCCTGAGGCAAGTCTGAGAACCATTGCCATTTTCTTTTCCCATCAGATTCACAATGAGAACCTCATAGTCACTGAGAACTGCAGCTAAAACCTTGACTCAAGAGAAAAGAATTCCTTTTAGGAAACTAAAAAAAGGGGCTACACGGCAGCTAGTGGTTCTGGATATGCGCAGCCCATCTGTGCCTTATTTCATCTCTGCTTAGTAATTGTTTCCTTTGGTGTTCATATATATTTTTAAATCTTTTTCTGTCTTTCTTATTTTAGATGTGTTGCAATTTTACCATGCACAAGGAAGCTCTATCATAGTTTATTTATCTTAAGTGGAAGATAAAGTGAATTCCCACTGCTTATTTCAGATAGTCTTTTGTTTACAAGAAATTCACATTTAAAAAGTGGCATTTTTAGTATCACATGGTCACCTCCAATGGAACTGAATAAGAAGCAAGACCAGGGCTGTCCAGCCTTTTGACACTTCAATATATTGTTGTCTATAAACCTGTTGGCCTGTACTCCTTTGTGTCTTGGGAGGTGTGTGGGCATCAGGTTAGATACACCTGCATCCAAACCCCTTCCTTGTCACACCTATGATGATAATAAGTGCAGAAGCCCACTCCTAATGAAGGTGAGTGTGCATACGTTCTGCATTGACACCATTTTAAAACAAAGAAAAATAAATTTATAAATGAACTCCACTTCTACCACTACACAAAATAGAAAGCTTGCCTACTTCCATAACTATAGAGAGATTTAATGCCTACTGTTGAAAAATGTCACCTCAGCCTTCTTCATGTCTGTGCATGTTCAAATAACACATAATTATAATGTGTTATAGGCTATCTGGTTTATAAGATGTTAAAAGTCAGTAAACAATCTGTAATAAGTACTGTCAGTATTTTATCTATAATAAATTAGAGTTTGTTAAGAATTTTAAATTTCTATACTCAAAAGGGAAATTGATAGCAACATGTTGTATATATTGTATATATGGTGAAAAAAAATTTTTAATATTTCAGTGAGCCGAGCCAAATGTCACTATGCAAATATAAACAATTTGAATTTAAGTAAGGAGTTGAGCTTGGTGTGGTAGCTACACCTATACTGCAGAACCTGGGAGGCAGAGGCAGGAAAAGAACAAGTTCAAGGCCAAACTTAGGAACAGAGTAAGACCCTGACTCAAAATGAATAGCTGTCAGGAACTGCATACTTAGACCACTAGGTAACTAAAATAAAAGCTACTAGAGTTAACAAGATATGTATTTTTTTTTGGCAATTGAATATAAGATAAACATATAAAATTGTTACTTTCTCTGTCTTTAGAATAATGAGATAGAGGTCAGTGTAACCAGAAAGTCATTTTATAAGGAAACAGTCAAGAAAATCACATATAGATTAGCCTTACGTGCCAAAATAGCAGCCTCGTGAATAGTCTAAAAATTAGATGTCTAAGGCTAGAAATTATGGGAGAAAACATCCCCATTTAACTGTTTTAAATGGTTTGACCTACCTAGGAAAAATATAATAAAGCCAGTAGAAACTTGAAAGAAGTTCAAATGATACTTATTAGTAATAGCCCGAGGATATTAAAGTAGCAATAGGTAGAGACACCTTGCTCTAGTTCATAGACAAAACCAGTCTCAAGCTTTTTTATTGTTCTTCCTTTGGGTCCCTTTCCCACCACCTGAGACATAGGCAAATCTCATGGAATGGTAGAGACATACATCTAGAAGCCCTTGGCAAAATATAAAGAATGGTTGAGAGAACAAATACCCATTAAAAAGAAAACAGCCAAAGAGAATAGGAAAATAGTGGAGCTAGCAACATGTCTAGATGCATTTAAGAGAAAGTAACACATAAACCGATTATTTCCAAAACAGGTCTCTCTCCCCCAGATAAAAAGAAAGATGTCTATGGAAACTACTGTCCTGACTGTGCTGCTCAGATCTTCCCATCACCTAATTCCTCTCCAACTGGGAACTACTGTGCTTTTATAGGGTCACAGCAAACTCCTACACCAACAGCCCTTTGCCTCTTGAATGTTCTACATCAGTACTTCCAGGGCTATGGGTCACGACCCCTTTGGCAAACCTCTATCTCCAAAAATATTTCCATTACAATTCATAACAGTAGCAATATTACAGTTATGAAGTAGCAATGACAATAATTTTATGGTTGAGGGTCACTGCAACAAGACAAACTTGATTAAAGAGTTCCAGCATAGGAGGGTTGAGAACCACGAGCACCTGGGGGGCACGGGGGGGGGGGGGATGTGGCTCCATGATTAAGAGCATATACTGCTCTTGCAAAGACCCTCAGTGTGGTTCCCAGCACCTGTGCACCACCTTCTGGTGGGTTACAATTGCTATGTCTCCAATTGATCAGATGCTCTCTTCTGGACTCACAGTCACAGTCCTGACACACATTTAAAAAATTAAAAATAATTCAAAGGGTGATTTAAATATTTTGCGCATTAACAACTGTAGTTAGATATTTGGCTCTCTAGCATAGTGGGACTTAGACAAATCCGTGTCCTTCCATCGCTGAGTCAGAAGACTCTGATCTCATCAGTATGAAAACTGCAAACCTTCTGATCCTCCCGGAAGCCATTTATGTTCTAACCAGCCCCTGCTCTTCCCACAGGAGAATGCAAGAGAGTGTGGGGGTGCATCGAGTCTTCAGGCCCAGGCGGCCTTGCTGCTGCTGCCCCTGGTTTCGAGTCTCTTCTCAAGGTGACACTAACTAATGGGATGTTCTTTTGGCATGCTATAAATCATGGATAAACTGTGAACCCAACTATGGTGCGACATAGGAGACATAAGCATAGCCCAGCCATCAGCATCTCATGATTTTAAACTGTGCGTGATAGAAACTCTAACAGGTACATTGACAAAAAGTTATCTTTTTACTTTGCCAGTCATGCAAATGTGAATTTGCCACATGATCACCCTTCATCAGAAATGGGGCTGTACTGGGTAGGCAGTGTCCTTCTGCTTGAAAACCATGGAAACCAATTTAAAACTGTGTACTTTTTAAATAAAGTATATTAAAATCATAATCACCTTGTTTGGCATTTATCATTTTGTAGGCTGAGAGCATGGTCTTAAAAAAAAAAAAAAGAAAGAAAGAAAAAACAAACAAACAAACATGGTTGGAGAAAGTTACCTATTCCAGAGCCCAGGATGGCGCTGGCAGAGAATGTGCCCCAAAGCAGAATCTAGACAAATAGTTCACAATTGTTTAGATGTTCCACTCAAATCCTAAAAATATTTACAGAATTAACTCAGGCTATTCTCTACATTGGGAAGATTTCGTTACATACAACCCAGGGTTTGTTGAATTAGCCTTCAATAGGAATCATACTTTGGAGGAGAACACAAGCTCTCTTAATAGTCAAGTCCTGAACTATTTAAGGGCAGAAATAAAGAAGTCATAAATCCCAGGAAATTCTTCTGAAAAGGCTTGGAGGAAATGAAGAATGACCATGAAAGACTCCAAAGCTTATTTCTTCAGCAGTTGGCTTCTGTCTTTGCCCATAAATAAGAGGTGAAACCAGATCCGAGATATTACAGGACGTGAAACTACCCAGACCCGTAACCATTCCTGAAATATGCTGGCTCCCGAACCGAAGAAAACACATTCACTGGATCGTAGTAACCAAATAAGGTGGAATAATCTCCTCACCTAGGTAAAGAAAAAAATCCCTGCTCTGCTCTACAGCGTGGCTATCGCTGAGCCATCTGGAGGCCACTTAAACTTTCAGAACAGCAGCAGCAACAGAGCCAATGTTACCAGCCTCACCTCTTTCTAAAAGAGTCCCATGGCTGCTGGAAATAATGACAACACATTGATATGCTCCTTAAAGTGACTGAGTTTGCCCCTGGCTCTGGTCTCAATATAACAATACTTTCACCTGTTAAAAGGGTAGCTACTCTGGGACCATAGAAAGGTGGATATCCACATAGTTCACTTCTGTGCACTAAGAAATGAATAAATGTCCTTGTCACTCATACAAATAAAAACACATTCTATTTGAAACTAGGCAATGATAATGTAACTTTAACAAAAGCAGTACCTTATGACCCATACTACTCCACTATAATTCCAAGGAACTGGTGAAAAGAAGCCAACTATATCACAGCATACACAATTTGGTACTGATAATACAGAATATGTGTTTATAATTACACTCCTGATACAGCTAAATAGCAGAGTGGAATTGCTCTTTGCTGTGATCTAAAGATAGCAAAGTTGAGTCACACTATGCCTTCTGGCATTGTGGGTTATCATGGTCTAATGAATGGCCCAGGAGTCCCCTCCCGCTGTCTGCTCCAAGGGCGCTGCCGAGCAAGCGGCCATTACTTTTATCAGCTTTGCCAGTAATTAACTTTCTCCAGCCTACTGTATCCCAAAGACAACTCTCAATCCATTTTTACTAACATGTTCTTACCACTGACTAGACCATGCCTACTCAGGCATAATTCTGTGGGTTTCAGAACCTCTGCCCTCCATACACCAGATCCGACTGTGCCTTAACTCAAGCCCTGGCTGAGGCTGTGATCGTTATTAAGTCCCCCAGCATGGCCTGGCTTAGGCTGCATCCTTGTGTACTTGCAGTATAAGCCAGTCCACACTCCATTCTCTATACAGTCAACAAAAGCAATGTTTCTAAACAGATGCTCAGTTACATATCCTTGTCCCATGTGACTACAGTGACACTACAGTGACTACAGAGATTCTCGTACTCCTCCATAGTAACTGAAGCACTCTGTCTTAGAATCACTTGGTATCACTCCAGAGTCTTCACTATTGAGGGACAGAGCCCAGACATTTGCAATATTTAAAATGCTAGGGGATGCTACTTGAAGCCATATTGGAGAATTGCTAATCCATGGCCCTGTAAGATCTCAGCTCTGTCCTCTGCCCAGCATCCTAAAGCCACCTGTACCACTCTGCTCCATCCCTGGCTGATCCTGCTGCTCTGCAATCCTCTGGGCCTCGATGATGTTGGGTCTGATCCTTGCTCAGGCCCTTTATACCTTCTCTTCCTTCTGTGACCCTGATAGTCACAATAGCTGTCCCACCCTATCTATTTGAGCTCCACTTAAACACCCCCTCATCAGAGACACCCTAGAAGACATGCAGCCTATAATCTGGCTTCATATTTCCTTTACATTAGTCTCAGGAAGAGTTTTCAGCTCTCCTGCTTCTTTGAAGATTTTTGCCAATATCATGACCTTACCTCCTGCTCATAGAACACTACATATAATAAAAATGAAACTGCTCCCAACTGTGGCAAACCTAGTCTGTGATGCATCCTGAGGCCTGACTCTGCCATACTGATGCTATCGAAACTATCTTTCTTAACTCCTGTGGTCCGCAAGTTAAACCAAAGAGGATTTAGCTATTGTCGCCATTTTACAGACAGGGCAATGGAGGCACTAGAGAATAAAATGTTCTGAGTTTACACAGCTGGAATTTGAAGCCAGGCAATTGGCCAGCACTGTAATAGCACACTGTAGGTCAATATTATGGTGCATTATATGCAATGCAAGGCAGTAGAACACAAACTAGGTGTGCTGAAGGTTTTAAATGCACTTAGGAAAATGTAATATGATAGTAAAGGAATTTAGTTATCTATGACTTACAATGCCCTGCCCAGTCCTACTTCATGACCTCCCCTCCTCTGACCTCGTCCCATTTCCCTTTCCTTGTACTTGGGCAGAACAGAATGCCCTCCTTCTCCTCAAATATGTAGGGCAGTCTATAACTTCAGTCAGGACATTTGCAGTTGTCATTCTTTGTCCAAGGCACCATTTCACCCTGAGATACCTATATGCGTCATTCCTTTCTGTCTTACCATCATAGGTGGCCTTCCCTGCCCTCCTTTTATAAAGCATTTTTACCTTCCCCACTTGATTTTTCTCCCCATGATAGTTACTAGGGGATCGCTCTCCCAAGGAGAATGCAGGTATAGTAAAGAAAGCAGGAATCCAGTCTGTATTTCACTACTGCATTCTGAGTTCAGAGAAGAACGTTGAAATCGGAGCTGACTCTCAATCAAACTTTACGGAAGTCAGCAAGCAGGGAGGTGGAAAGGGTGTCCCTGTGGTATGAACTGTGGAACAGTATTGCCACAGTTGCAGAGAGTAGGGGACTGAGTGTAGGTGCCAACTATGAGAAGTTGGATGCTGCAGACAACAGGTGTAAGGCTGGGAGATTCAATACCACCAGGCCGAGTCATGCAGGCAGTAATGGACAAAGTCAGAAATCTGAAGCCAGAAGAATCGATCCAAGAGCTTGTGTTGCATCTACACTACTACCAGGTAAGCTCTTGCCATGTTACTCGTTAACAAACCAAATGTTGCCAAAACTCAGGCAAGCACACTTAAACTCTACTGTGCTGTCTAGCCTACTGGTTCCAGAACCAAGCTTCCATATACTGTTTTCACAGAGACTTCTGTGTTGCCACTCCACAATGCATCAACACCACCCACAAGAGCCTCAGAAACAGTAGGATTACTGTATTTTGCATAAATTTCCTCATACCCACTTTGCCAGATACTCTGATGCTCTACACCTGAGAGAACAATGTGTCTACCCTGCTGAGGTCACCTGTGATCTAAGCAGTGACAGCAGAAGTGGGAATCCAGACCCCACCAGTCTATACTGAAGATATCCTCAGCATGACTGGCCTTATTTCCCAAAATCAGAACCATGAGCAGTTAATTCATGGTTACATCGCTAAACCTTGAAAATCATTATAATCAGTAAATCAATTCTTTCCTGCCTTTGATACTGGGAGAACTTCCTCTGTTCTAATCTCCAGTGTGAGATCTTTTCCACCCAGGATTAAACATTCAATGATACACTAATTGCACCACAGTACTCAATAGAGTAGTAAAGCAACATACTAATTGACCACATAAATTCTAAGTCTCAGTATTTACAATTTACAGATTTATATACCATGATTCTGTAGAATGATGCCAACATTCAATACCATTAATCTATTAGTCTTTGTTGTAATAGATAAGAGTGCATAAAGTGGGTGTGTTACAAGCATACATTGTGCACAGGGTCCATTAGAGTATGTCTGATGTGTTATGCTAACATCTAACATTGTTTCTGTTCTAAGAGGAATACTATAATGCCCCACTGTAATATACTTCCCACAGTGCCAAGGTAAATAGCTATATGTAATATATTTTATTTTTATAATTTTAGAAACAGCAATGATAAGATAAATTGCTCCTCCTAAAATGGTTAGATGCAGTTATATTAGATGGAGAAATGCTACAATTATATCAACTAGTAAATAAAACATAACTTTTCCCCTCAACTCATCAAGGTCACACTAAATCATTCATCCATGCTTCTAGAATGATGTTCATCCCTATTAGCATTATTTTTAGCTTAGCATTGCTGTGCTACATTATGTCACCCTTAACATGCAATTGAGAATTGAAGGAATGCATTCTATATTCAAGGTTAGATTTCTTGTTTTGAGTGTGAGTGAGTGTGTATGTGTGCATGTGTGTGTGTGCATATGTATATGTATATGTATATGTATATGTATATGTATATGTATATGTATATGTATATGTATATGTATATGTATACGTATATATAATCTTTTCTGTCTCTGCTATAGTAAGGTTGGGAAACAAGTAGTTTTTAGGAAGGATTCTTAATTCTTTGGAGGTCAAATTCCCCTTAGAAAAATCTTGTGACAGCAATAGCTTACCCAAAACAGAGATACCACAATTTCAAAGTTTGTAAGAACATTGGAGCAACCTTCTACAAATACACATTTCAAAGCCCCAGCTTTGAATGGAAGCTGCCCCAGGGTTTAGTCACAGGGTCTAGAGTATAAGTGTTGGTGGGAAGGAGGAGGAAGGGCATGGCAGATGTGAGGTAAGCAGAGGGAGGCAAGGAAGACAAACACTTACAAAGTTGAGGTAATTCAGTACACTAGGTAATTCATTACAATATATTACAATATTTGCCATCTGTTACTTCTGATGAACTGTTGAGTTCTTTAAAATGTGTGTTTTCATTTCTTCATCATTTATCTGAGGTTGACATACAATTTCAACCATGCCATATTTTCTAGATTCCTTCAGTGATGGATGAATGGGTCAGATGAATGTGTATATCTGAGCGGGTTGGATAAAACAGCATTCTCAGAAATCAAGGGACTGCTTCCCACACAGATAGGTATTTTCTCAAGACCACACAAAAGGCACTCACAGGTGCTGACTAGTCTGTGGTCAGAAATTCTCAGACCCTGTTCAACAAGATGAGTTTCCTTGGTCATTACGCCCCCAGTGTTGTCACGTGTGAATGCCTGAATCAATGTGTGAATGTGCTTGTATCAGAGTTGACATCAAAGTGCTCATAATTTAGTGACCGTTGCTGGGACTGATGGCAATGATGATACAGAGGCATGCCAGTCATTATCTGTGATAAATGCCTGAGAAAAATAACTTAAAAGAGGGGAGGCGTATCTCAGCTCATGGTTTCAGAAATGTCCACCCTCTTAGTCCTGTTGCTCTGGGCTTGAGGTATTGTAGAACACCGCGGTGAAGGGACAGATGGAGGAAGACTGGTCATCTCAAGGCACTGGAAAGCAGAATTAGAATCAACCTCCTAATACTACCAACACGGCCACTGAATTACAAGTCCATTAGTGAATGATCCACAGATAAGGCCAGAACCCTCATGCTCCAATTACCTCTTAGCCATTGAATCTGCCAACTGGAGGTCAAGCCTCCATCATAAGAGGCCCAGGGTGCACTTCATATACATACTACAACAGGGACACCACTGGGCAGATAGGCGTGATGAAGTCAATACTCCACACTCATTCTGATTTCTAAAAGGATGAGACTCATGTGGGATAAGCAAACTATCTGAGGTCTCAGGCTGATCCTACACAGCTCGAATCAAGGACCTCCATCTGAACAGGTCTATCTCATGAAATTGTCCCCCTGCATCCTTTTCTCCTGCTGAGCTAGGATCAGTCCCATGTCCAATAAGAAGTGTTTCAATAATCCTACTCATCCTGTACATAATCAACAACCAAAGAGTACTGAATCCTTCAAATGCCAAATGGAGTTCCAGATCTCCTGGAGCTGTCCAGCTACCAGTTTCTTGTTCAGCAGATGCATACTTTCCAGGAGCCCCTTTCTCACTTGGGAAGCTCCTCACTGGACACTGGAGTAGGACACAAAATTGTTTAGGATAGGGCTAGCTGGAGGGAGTCCTGCTAATATTCAAGAAATTTCCAATGAGAGAATGCTTCCAGGGCAGAAAGTCAGGAGCACACACCCATGCGCTAACTAATGTACTAACTCTTTTCTGCTTTCCATATAACCAAGAAAACTACTTATTCATCTTCTCCAGACATAAAGAACTTGGTTCTCATGGATGATCTAATTCCTCTCTGTCTCTGTCTGCCTGCCTGTCTCCCCTTATTCAAATTTATTATCAACTACAAAGCTCTTTTACATTCACAGTTCCCTAATTCCACCTCTATGGACAGCAAGTGTATATCCTGGAGCTGGTGGTATTCCACAAGTAAAAGAAAATTAGACCTACTGCACATGTCTCAAGTCAGCAAATGCCATGTGCCTGAGGCACAGTCATGTAAGCTCATTAGCACAAAAGTTAGAGATGGCTCCCGTTGTCCCTCTTGCCACTGTGACTACAATGAATACATCTCTTTTTTCTGCTCTTAGTCAAATGATCTCAACAAACACTGTTCCTCTTATTAATGTCTTTGAACCCATACAAATGGATGCCCTAGGTACTCCCAATGTAGTCTTTACTAGCAAGATGGCATGTGGTCATTTTCTTCTCAGATCTTACATTTTCTAAATAACTTGTTGGTCCCTTATGTCTAGCTATAGACTCTTTCTTTGGCATGAGCAAGCCCATAGAGGTTTGCCCTCCAACTCAACTTCTAGTAGACTGTAATCTTACTAAAAGTAAAACACGTAGGAGGTTCAGCCCTTCCTACTGGCTCAGGGTAAACTGGTCCTGCCCATCTTTCCTGTCTATAAAAGAGAAGGAGCCTTCTGGATATAGCTACTTAGGTACTATGGTTTGGATTGCTAGTGAATTTCAGTGTTCATACCCATGCTAAGAAGTGATGTGGAAGAGGTAAGCTGGCATTAGTCTCCCCTATGGATGCTCAGCAAAGTATCAGATGTATAAGGAAACAATCCTGGTCTATATGTGCATATTCCAGTTCTGCTCACAGGCAGTTGCCTTCTGGCATCACATGGTAGGACACATCTACCATTAAAATCATACAAATTCCCTTTAAATCTTCAGTCCTGTC
Source organism: Mus musculus (assembly GCF_000001635.26). Taxonomy (NCBI): domain Eukaryota; kingdom Metazoa; phylum Chordata; class Mammalia; order Rodentia; family Muridae; genus Mus; species Mus musculus. The sequence goes on along the minus strand of NC_000080.6, from coordinate 28,897,652 downwards.
TACCCGAAAATGAGCCTGTAGTTCTGGTTAAACATGGTGTTCTTCATATTCCCAAGCAGCTAAGCAGGTTGGAGGAACACATCACCAGTTCAACAATTGCACATTGAATCCATGGCAGCATGATTTAAACAGGCATTGCTCTCACAACATGGCAATTTCACCACACTCCCCATCTGTAAACACCTTTACCACATGCAAAGAAATGTGTCAAACAGGGATGCTGCCATTGCAGCCTACGAAATCTAATTCTCCCTGTCCCCACTTTGTCTGTCAACATGAAGTATCACTGTCTTATCAAAGGCAACCCTACAGGTGCATATTTTCCATCTTTTCATAGCTGCTTATGGCTAGGCTCCTGGGCATTCACCTGCCTCCCTTGGAACAGTAGTCCCCGCTTTCCTATAAGATCATTCTCAGTAGGGATAGTGCCTGCTACACAATATCCTTATTTTTAATCTTCAGGAAGTGTGAAAAAGCCAGGCCAGATAACATACATATATAATGCAGTTGCTGCATAACCTGTCTGGTCAAAACAGTGGACTCCAAGTCCAGGGAAAACTATCACTGAAAAGGAGGTGAGCCCATAGATTGAGGCATCTGATGCTGACCCCTCTGACCCCCTCATGCACCTGTCATAGTACCCATGGTATAGACACACATATACACAAATACCATACACACAAACACACAAACAACAAACACAACATACACACACAACCTTATCACACACATGTACCTACATGCTGCACAGATATTCATACTATAACACACACACCTATTAGAAACATACACCAACATGCTGCACACGTGTCATACTATACACTACACATACACAAAAACTGATCACACACATAGACCTACATGTTGCAAATATATTTATACTATAGACTATATACATACACACACAGGACCCTCCCCCTTGAAGCCCATCTTCTCCCATCATTCCCCACTTCTGTTCTCAGTTACTTGTTAGCTCTCAGGTCTCCCTGTCTCTCATGTCTGGTGACATTCTTTCCCCAGCATATGCCAGGGTGGGTTCCTCCAGCTCTGGGGATGACTCTGGGAGGCATTTGGAGCCTCAGGAGCCAAGCCTATCACCTATGTTCTCCCCCTTTCTCACTAATCTTCTTGGCTAAGAGTTCTCAATCCCATTCCCTCACTTGCCTGTCCTGGTTCTCCATCTCCCCTCTCTCCTCCCTACCAGCTTTCCCTTTTCCTCTCCCACTGGCTGTTCTTCCTCCATGTGCCCACCACATATGTCCAGTATATCCCAGTGCCCACCACATATGTCCAGTATATCCCAGTGCCCACCACATATGTCCAGTATATCCCAGTGCCTACCACGTTAGTCCAGTATATCCCAATGCCCACCACATATGTCCAGTATATCCCAGTGCCTACCACGTTAGTCCAGTATATCCCAATGCCCACCACATATGTCCAGTATATCTCAGTGCCTACCACGTTAGTCAGTATATCCCAATGCCCACCACATATGTCCAGTATATCCCAGTGCCCACCACATATGTCCAGTATATCCCAGTGCCCACCACATATGTCCAATATATCCCAGTGCCCACCACATATGTCCAGTATATCCCAGTGCCCACCACATATGTCCAGTATATCCCAGTGCCCACCACATATATCCCACATATCAGTATTTGGTACTCAGACCCTTCCAGTCCCGTTTGTTTTCCCTTCCTAGGACTTCCCATTCTAAGCCCCAGTCTCAATCACCTACATGCTGATGCTTACCCTTAGTGGACTCTATGAACTGTCCCCACACAGATCCCGATATTTTCTTACCTACCCTGTTGGAGGTAGTCAGGCATCTCAATTGTAACATGACCCAGTCATATCTGTGTATTTTCTTCTGTGATCTTGTTTCTTTATCTTTCCTTAGCTCCGTAAAGAACCTGGCATCCAGATGCAAATGCTTCTCCATTGCCTTATGCTTCATCTCCTGCTCACTCTACAGCAAGCTCCCACAACATTTGTCTGCTATCTCCTCAAAACACATTCAGAGTTTGGTTGGGTTTTTCTTGTTGTTGTTGGTGGTGGTGGTGGTTGTGGTGGTGGTATTATTTCTATTGTTGTTCTGCTATAGTAGAAAAGCATTTCATCCCCATGCTAGCCTTTGTACAAGCCGTGAAAACACTTCACCAAACAACTAAGAAAACCCATTCAGGGATTCTTTGCTGATTCTCACTGCCACCTGTGTCCTTGAATCCAACTTAAAACAACTTAAAACAAGACGGATCACCCTGTGTCACCTGCTGGAGATGCATAAAAGTGTGAAACCAGCTCACCCCAACATGTAAAATCCATACTACAGATCAATGAATAGGTGCCTGGGAAGATAGAGAAACATATGCCGATGATAAGTTAGTGAGTCTAAGTGGTGATTCATGGGTTTCCACTGAAAATTATCTTACTTCTTTGTGTGTTTGAACATTTTCATAGTAAAATTCCAGTACTAAAGACTTGAAAGCAAATATTGCTTTTCTCCTTAAGGAAACAAAAACTAGATTCTTTTCATGAACTCTCAAAATGCACAGCTCCTCCCGTACCTTCCTATTCATCTCCTGCCTTTCTGCATCCCTCCTTTTCTCCTACACAAAGCCATTGCATCCTTCCACACACCAGCTTGCCCCTACCTGAGGGCCTTGGTGATGCTGGCTGTCCCTCTGCCTGGAATTATCTTTACCTGGCACTTGTTTGCTGTGTGGGTGTCAGCCTCTAAGTGATTGTGCAAGGTCAACCTTTTGGGACCACCACAGCTAAGTGACTTCCTATTGCCTGCTCCTGCCTCAGCCCCACAGAGTCTTAACCATTGTTTTGTCTTCACCAAGGAGACCAGTTCTGTCAGAGTTGGAGTTTGGTTTGCCTTATTCATTCTCAGGTCGCAACTCGTGTTCCATGACTGTGACTGACTGTCACAAGCACCACCACTAGGAAATGAGTCATGAGAAGATTGGTACCCACAGCCTCCATCTCCCTGCCTGTACAGCAAGGATGATACACATTGCAGGGTTCCATAGTCTCGAAACTTCCAAATAGTTCATTTTTCATAGTTTCCATTTATTATGCTGATTTTACACTAAGCATCATGCCAACAAAGAGTTTGTCCTCAATGGGCCCCGATGAGCTTAGTCCTATTTACAGTTTACTGAGGGATGTGGAGTTCCAGTGTGGGGCCTTAGAGCCCTCACTTGGGCCAGACAGGAGCAGAGACTGGCTTGCTGCCTCTTCTACTCTGTATGACCCTCTGCACTCCACTAGCTCAAAGAAGGACACATGCTACACATGCACACTATCACCTCCAACCCCTGGCTGCACTACAGTACGTGAGCTTCCCTGATGGCTCTCAACTGTTTTTTCCCTCCTGTGTCCAGTTTTAGTACAACTTTTCAATCCCCACAATTATGACAAAGCACAGAACTGCCCTCAGCATCTCCCCTGTGTCAACAAAGTCATATTAGAAACAGAACACCTTTGATAATGTTCAGAATAAGGTGGGTGCACGTGGAAAGACAGATCGCGTTCAGATAAAGTAAGTGCAAACTTCCCAGGCCTGGGAGGAACAGCAAGAGCCCAAACCACAGCCCTGCTGGCACAGGCCTGGAATCCCAACTACTCAAGAGACTGAGATTGCAGGTTCCAAGCCTACCTGGACTGGGGGAAAGGTAAAGCCTAGCCTGTTAAGGTTGATGTTTTATCTCTTTAGGAAAAACTGGGAAATGACAACAAAAATAGGGTCATGTCTAGGAATGCAGCTCAATGGTAAAGTGTTTGGCTAGTACCCATAAAGCCCTGCATTCAACCTCTAGTACTGGAGAGGGGAGGACTGATCTGGGGCATCCTTGGGTATGTGCTTGTCATGTACTTAAATGTCACCAGAACTGCTCACTGCCACGATGGCTGCTGTATTGATGGTGGTGGTGGTGGTGGTGGTGGTGGTGGTGGTGGTGGTGGTGGTGGTGGTGGTGGTAGTGGTGGTGTGTGATCCTTCAAATCTCACTGGCTCACTTATTTCCTCCTCTGGCTTCCCAAGAACTCTGGCCTTCTCTTCCTGCTGTCTTCACCTCTCTAACCATATGGGACAACAGGTGGCATTGTGACCTGGCCATTCTGTAGAGTGGACCCTGATGGGAGAAAGAACTTCACATATGAACTGGACCTTCCAAAGCCCTTTTTGGCAATCACCCCGTTCCACCCTGTTTTATCGGCTCTGTCTCACACCCACCAATTCCCTCTCTTTGTCCTTCTCCATCTTTTGCAAACCTTCCCTGATGAGGCACCCTATCCTTTGTGGCAGGTACAGAGTATAATCATTCTTTGTGGTTTAGTGATAAAATGCCAGGGCCAGAAAGCAGGAGTGGGTGGGTTGGGGAGCAGGGCAGGGGAGGGTATAGGGAGCTTTGGGGATAGCATTTGAAATGTAAATGAAGAAAATATTTAATAATAAAAAAAGAAAGAAAGAAATTGAGCCCTGACTCTTGGTTTTATTTAGAGGTAGTTTAGGGTCAATTCTTTAAACCTATATGAAATATTGGTTGTGTCAGGGGTATTTATTGACCCAAGTCAAAAATTTATGTCTAAAGGAACTTGAGGTGAACGACCTCTTTTGGCTCATGGTTTTGCATGTTTGTCTGTGGCCCTGTGCCACTGATTCTGGGCTAGCAGTTAGCTCTAAATATTGTGAAGATGGGAGTATGTGGAGAAGGAGGATAGACAGGAAACAGAGAAGGCACTGGAGATCAAGCATTACTCTTAAAGAGGTGCTTCCAGGGGCCTACTTCCTCCAGCTGGGACCCATCTGCCAAAATTTCTACAACTTCCCAAGAGATATTGCCTTCACCAAGGGGCCTAGCGCTCCACACACGAGTCTGTACATAGTCATACCATATTTGGAGTCAAAGTCTAACAGGGATCTTCTCCTTACAGGACAATCATAGGGAGTGAGATCAAAGGGGTCAAAGATCACCAGAATGCTAAGCACACAGGAAGCACTCATGGATATCACCCACTGTTCACACGCTACAATGTAGAGTCTGCACAATAGGAATATTTGTTCTCAAACATCTTAGGTAATTCCATTGCTCTCATCCAAGTATCCTGGGGATCTCTGTGCCCAGCAAGGGGTATACTGAGACACCAGCTGGCCCCTTGTTTGGTTCATCTTGCTTTCCTGGGCCCCTTGTATAGCTAGCTTATAGCTTCCTATCCCTGCCACCCACACATTGGAGTGCCATGCCAGCTGAGAGATGCTCTGCAGAACCCCAAGCTACTTTTTTTCAAAAGCTCAATAAAAGTTTCCAACCACTCAATTGGCATTTGAAGTGAAGTCAGGCCCTGGCCCATGGATGCATATGAAACCCATTTTGGTGAAAGCATGTGGCAAGAGAGCTGACAAACACCTCAGAATATGCCTAATGAATTGCAGTTTGGAGCTGTTTTGGTTTCACAGGAAGTGAAATTATATTCAGATCCCGTGATAGGATGTCAGGGGTGTATAGGTGTCACAATTTTTCAGAGGACTGGGCCTTTAGAAGAAAATTTCCACCAGAAGTAAAGACTACTCTTTGTTTGTAAACTCTAAAGATGCTGGGGTTAGAAATAGTTTGAGATGAGTCTTTTCCAGTAACAAGTAACCCAACACTTGGGGACTCTTATGCAATTGTGACTCAATCAGTCCTTCAGAATGCCCCAAACACGATGGGAATTAAAGCACAGATATCTAAAATATTTGAAATTGCATCTTCAAAATTAATTGAACTCATTTGCTAGCTGGTCACTAGTTCCTTATTGGAGCTAATGATTTTGCTAGAAATATTCACTTGGGAAAAACATAGGAGGAACTCTATAGCTTTAAGTGTGTGTGTGTGTGTGTGTGTGTGTGTGTGTGTGTGTGTGTGTGTGTGTGTATACCAGGCCACAGTCCATGTAAAGGACAATTTCCAGGAATTGGTTCTCTCCTTCTATCATGTGGGAATTGAATTCATTATCCACTATCTAGATAGAACTATTGTTCTACCTAGAACTATTTTACACTTGTCAACATCCCAGACAAATGGAGTCCTGTGCTACGCATAGCCTTATGCTTGGTAACTTTCACTTAGCACAGTGTCTCCAAGCTTTATCTTGATGGAGCTTTTAACTCTTTTTTCCTTTTCATTGCTGAATAAATATAGTCCATCTCACTTCACCACAGACCTCAGCTCACAGACCTCTGAACCACTGTCACATTTTGGCTATTAAAATTAGGATGCTAGGAACACCCAGAGACATATTTTACTTTTCAGGCAGGTATCTGGACCTAACATTGCCAAGTTATATAGTGACATATTATTTAACATTTTCAGAAACTAGGACCAACATGTTTTCAAAGGTGGGGCATTGTATAACATTTGTGCTAATGTCATCTGAGGATCTCCAGGTGTGTCTCGATACTTTTGATTTGTCCTTTTTACTCTAAGTATCCTGCTGAGGAAGGTAGTGGTTAAAGTCCTATTTTACTGTGCCTTTGTTTTGCAGGTCCCTGATAGCAAATGACAAGGACCACCTTTCACGTGTGCATTGATCATTTGTGTTCTCCCTTTCAAGAGATTTCTGTTCAGATTCTTTGTCCATTATTTCTGTCACTTAACACAGTCAGGTTATAGCAATGTTCACACATGGCTTGTAATATATAAATACACCCACCTCTCATTCTTTGGGAGATTTTAATTTTAATTTCCTGAGAGAGAGAACAGGAGAAAACATGAAGTTGGGTGAGGAGGAAGTATTTGGGAGGAGTGGCAGAGGAGAAAACAGGATCAAAATATAGTGTATGAAAAAAATTAGTGAAAAATTTCTAAAAAGGAATAAGGGCCAGAATGAAACTCAACCATGAAGATCCAAATTCTAGTTTCCAACATCCACCTAAAAACTCAGGGTGTGCCATATACACTTCTAACGCCATGCTGTGGAGAGCAGAGACAGCAGTATTGTTGGGGTTTGCTGGACACTAACCAAGCTCTGCGTTCATTGACAGACACTGTCTCAAGGGAATGAGACAAAGAGCAATTGAGCAGGATACCTGGTACTCTCTTCTAGCCTAAGAGGCCTTGTTTATATACGCAGAGGTGTGCACACACAACTCACATGCATCTCCTAGACAGACATCTTACATGCACCCAACACACACACACACCCCTCACATATATCACACATGCACACAACTCACATGTACTATACACACGTATAACTCACATCACATCACACACACACACACACACACACACACACACACACACACACTTCACATATGCCATTCATGCACACAACTCACATGTACTACACACACATATAACTCACATACACCATATACACACACAACTCACATGCACCACACACACACATACTCACACATACACATAGTGAACACACACACACTCACACATACGCACATAATATAGTAGAATATACACATAATAAAATAAAACACAGAGAAACCTCTTTCTGCTTTCTCCCTAAAGTTTCTGGCAACTATGTGCTTTTTAAAGGCTACTTTCCTATTTCTCTATGAAGGTTTCTAAGACCTTCAGTCCCAGAGTGTGTAGCCAACTTCCCATTTCCAGATCAGCCTCTGTGTAATCCTTTCTCTGTATCCAACTGACACACAACAGCAAAAGTGAACTCCCATGCTCCAGCTTTTGAATTGCCTTCAACCTAGGAAACCATTTACCTCTGCCTCAGTCCATGACTTTGAAATTGTGTCATCCTGTTAAGTGGACTACAGAAGCCTCATTCATGCCTACATCAATCCTCACAAACCTTCCAGCTGCCTTATCAACACTTTCCCTCCATTTGGACCCTCCTGGATATAAGCACAACAAAGACTGTCCTTCTGCAGGATTCTGGAAAACGGTAGAAATGCAGGTCCTTATCTCTGTCATTTAACTTCCTATTCCTCCACATTTTAGTGTAAAACAGAAGATGGCAATAGTTCTTACCCCTGTGGAGTTGTGCAGGGATTTAGGGACTTATCTAAAAAGTCTTACAACAAAGTCTCATATAAAGATGAGAACTGCAGGTTAAATCCTGAGAATCTGTGTAAAATTTACAGGACTTAGGTTGTAATCCCAGTGTTCCTATGCTGAGGTAGGAGGTAGAGACAGTAGAATCCTTGCAAACTTTTGGGCCTGGGGATGACAAATAACAAGACCCCTTTCCTCAAACAAAGTGGAAGGCTAGGATTGGCAGGCAAGGTTATGTTCTGACCACCACACAGTGGCTGTAGATAGATAGAGGTAGAGGTAGAGGTAGAGGTAGAGGTAGAGGTAGAGGTAGAGGTAGAGGTAGAGGTAGAGGTAGAGGTAGAGGTAGAGGTAGGTAGAGGTATATATATATAGTTTCTTTCCAGGAGCACTGTAGTACTTTGCCCTGCCACTCTTCCTCCCCCAGGTTGGAAGATTAAGCACTTTCTAGGCACTGCCAACCTTTGTTCTCAAAACTGTCATGGAAGGGGCATCAGATTGGTATGCCCAGTTTCCTTGCTGAGCTAAATGAGAGTGTAAGTCTACTGTGTAACATCACACAATTAGACAGTGGGAGAAACCTGGACATGTCCCAAGTCCTTTGGACACCAAGTCCTAATGTCTTGGTCCTGTCTCTGGAAGTTTCTGAAGAGGTGTGCACAGACAGACATTCTCAAAGTCATCTGGGAAGGAATTTCAAGGACTCATTTTGTGTTTATAATTCCTAAACAGAATACATCTTCCATCTGGGATGTCTTCGTGTTATTGTCCAAACATCTGACAATTCCTAGGACTGGGACATTTTAAACATAGTTCCTGGAAGTTCGTGCTCAGCAAAAACGATTCTCCCTGAGGGTGTATTCCATGCTAGTGGGACTAAGCCTGATTCATCCATTTAATTGAAATACTGGGGTCCTAACCACAACTTTCTTCCTTTCCAAGATAACCCTTCATGAGCCATAAGGGACCAGTAGAAACACAACACAAGGGGGCAGGAGAGATGACTCAATACTTAAAAGCACTTACTGCCCTTTTAGAAGACCTGGGTTCAACTCCTCGTACATGGTGTCTCACAAAAAGGATGTGATAGCTTCCTCTAATCTGTGCTGGCACAAAACACAAAACACACTTACGCATATAAGAAAATAAATATTTTTAAAGGAAAGCAAACAAGAAGAAGAGCCCCTTTTTCTAAGATGCCACTAGGCATGTGACACTAGTGGCAGACGGTTGCCATGTTGATCTGCAAGGCAACACATCCCTCGCTTGGGCACAGCAGGACTTCATTACCCACAGATAATTGGTACTGGAAAAATGCTGTTTCACATGAATCTGTCAGAGAGAGGGACTACATTTTCAAAAGAATCTGCAAAACCCCAGATATTTGGGGCTTTAACTTGGAAAACAAAGCTGGTGATTATGAAGACAGGCTTATTTTATTTACTATTTAACAAAATACAGGAATTAAAACTTTTGCCGCTTATAAAATAGACAACACGAATTGGGTGTGTTTTGGTTGTGACAAATTATGTAATGGCTACATTCAGTTTGCCTTATACTTTGGTAGCTGTCAAAGTATCCCCCTCTCTTTCTCTAAGAATGTTTCACCATTCCACAATGGCTCAAGCAATCTCAGTACTTCAAGTCATTCTCCTTCAAGGCTTCAATGGCATCTTCAGTCTGGTTAGTTCTTTCATTTGTTTTAACCCTGACTGATTGATTGTTGTCAACTTCTGTTTCAAGAAATCAAAAATACACCAAGAAAGCAATTTCCTGCTTCTTTCCCAGAGGCTAAGAAAACTTGGAAATCTCTTGACAGAAAGTTTTATCTCAGTTCATGATCCACACCAGGGGAATCCAACATTGGGTTCTGACTGGTACCCCAAAGTAAGAGACCCTCTGTTCTTGGAACAAAAGAATGGCAAAGCTAGCCAGCATACAAGGAGATCAGGAATCCATGGTTCCCACTGCTGAGACCTCAGAAACCCATAAAAAACTGTTGTTTTATGGGAAAACTTAGCAGAGCACTGCCCAAATCCATTTTAAAGGCTTGAAATGCTTTGACATGTGGCAATCATTATGTGTTCTCTGCTGCCTATCTTGCACAAGCCTTTCTTCTTCCCTCCCCCAAGGAAAACATTTCAGAGGTCTGCATTGGCCATAGTTTATAGGAAGTACTTCACAGAAAGCCTGGCTCCGCAGCCCTCTCAAGACCCAAATACTGGAGGGTTCTTGGGATGGGCACCTGGATGGGACGCCATTTAAGATTAGAAAGGGAAAATAACAACTCTCTGAGGTGCGCTTTAGAGAAACCTTAAGTGACTTGAATGATCTAGATGGTGAAGCCAATTGCATTGTCCTTTTTAGACAGGAGGCTATGTGAGCTTCAGGCCCCAGGTAGGAAGTATAGGGGTTTCCTAAAGGTTGAATAATGGAGGTCAAGATGAACTCTCTGGGATGTCCTTGTGGCTCCTTTTGTTTCAAAGACATGCCATATACCTTGGTACCAGCATGCTCCTGCTCACGTACCTCTGAAATCTCGGGGACAGGTGGACTTTCCACCACTCCCCTCCATGTCCTGACTACGGGAGCAGATGGTAGAACATACCCACAGCACATTCTTGGAAAACTCCTCTCCAATGTGGCTTTGATGTGGTTCCTCTCAGAAAAAATATCCAAAATGTCCCAAGGAAATAAAAACTAGTTGAATCCAACTGTGTGAGAAGGTGGAACCCAGATTCACTCCACAACAGAGAGCGTAGCATGTTCTACACATTCCTTCTTGATCTTGGCCCAAGCCAGGATAGGCGAGACCCACAAGAAACATATGATGGCCTACTTTAGAATTTGCCATCTGTCAGTAAAATCCATCCTCTATACCAAAATCCCTGGAAGGAAATTTGTGCAGACATTTGTTTTCCAAAAACATTAAGGGCTTCTATTAAAAGAACAAACTCAACGTCTTCCATTCTCTGCTAGTGGAAGTGTAAATTTCCACACTTTCTGGATGCCACAATAGCTCTCGTCTGAAATGCATACTTTTGGACTCAATAATTTTTATTCTTGCAGCATTTCCAAGCATGTCTAACTGGGAGATGGGGGAGACTCATCTCCTGTCAAATTTGAACTTCCACAAGCAAAATAAATTAAATGCCAAACATAAAACAAACAAAAACCAACACTGAATTATAACACTACTTATTTAAAAGCTCTTATAGAGATGGCAAAAGAGGCCATGATATCTTCCACACTGCAAAATGGATAATGAACCTCCTTAGAGAGATATGTCACACTCCACCTAGGTGACACACACACATGCATATGTCTAAAGAAAAAGCCTGTATTCTCTCTTTGTGGTAATTGTGTGGTGTGTGTGCATGCATGAATGTATGCAGAGGACACTACCAGTTTCTGTTTCACAGGTGCCATCTACCTGGTTTTTGAAGGCAGAGTCTCTCCAGCCAGGAATGCTAACGAACCCCAAGAATCTACTGTCTCCATACTTCTGCCAAGCCTGGCTTTTTGTTTTGTTTTGTTTTGTTTTGTTTTGTTTTGTTTTGTTTTGTTTTCCTTTGTGTAGGTGCTGGAAACTAAAGTCAGGGTCTCGAGCTTGGGTGACAAGTACTTGGCTGACTAATCTGTCTCCTCAGCTGTGCTTTCTTTCTTTAAGAAAGAAGTTGACTTCTCTTTCTTCTGATTGTTTCTTTTATGTGTTTTCCTAAATAAATAAACAAACAAATAAAAAATGATAAAAAACAAGTTGTTAAAATCTGAGTGCAGGATGGAATAGAAGATTCCCATTTTCACACAAGCAGAATATCACCTACAGCATTTTAAGGCACATTAAGGACCATGGGACACAATACTATGTATAGTTGTGAAAAATTAACAATGGATTCCAAGTTTCTTAAGCAAGAACTGTTTGAATAAATTATGCTGAATCCTTATAACTAATGTTACTCAGGGTCTTTTTTTTTTTAATTGTGTTTTCAAGTGATTTTCATTACTTGGGAAATGTAATGGTATATTAAATAGAAAAATAAAAGCTAAATTAAACCCAAATAAACATTGTATTTTCCAATTATGAATAACTATTTGCATCTGCGTAGGAAGAAAAAAAGAGGCGTGATTATTTTTAGATGCTGGGATTATAAACACATTTAGTCATATTCATTTCTTTTTGTACTTGGTTCTAGTTTTCCAAATTTTATAACTTTTTCCCTGATTTTCATGAAAGACCTTCAGCATACACTCTAGATGCTGGAAGCCTTACCAGAGACAACTGGACATGGTCTGTGCCCTTCTGAGTCAAAGTTTACTTTAATACAATGAAGGATTGAGAGTAGTCATATACACCTGTGTTTATCTTTTTAGTGTTTACCTTTTTAGTCAGCATCCAATCATCCCTCTAATAAAACAGCATTCTAATTTCTCATTGAGAAACCACTTCCTCCTCATTGCCAGCTGTGTTGGCTCCCCTCCCCCGCCCCCCGCCCCAGGGGATGGTGGCCACTCTAAGCTCCAGCTGCATCTGTGATGACCTAGTGTTTGTGCCTTCCCCAAACCCTTAAGTTGAGCTTGAACCCCTTGTGTGATAGATGAGTAAAGCAGTGGTATCTTTAGGAGGGATGGGATGGAGACCTGGGAGCCTGGCCACCGTTTGAGGATAGAGAAGAAAGACACATATCCTCTGTATCACAGAGTGCAGTAACCTCATAGCTGATCCGCTAAAGCTTGAACTTAGATGTCCCAACTTCTAGAAACTGTATGGAATAAGTGACTATTGTTTAAAGGCATTTAGTATGGTGTACTTAATCACTACAGCCCTAGGAGAGAAACAGAAGGACCAAGTCTCTGGATTGTTTCAATGTCTCCTACACACAGTATCACTATTAGCCAGCTTATACTGGGTATGTGACCACATCTGACAAACTAGAGAATGATTTCCAAGATGTGCCAGGCTAATGCTAAGGGACAAGGCCTGGTCCTCTGCACTTAGCACTGTAAGGACAAAAGGTCAAGAATTTTTGTAGCTACACAGGGACTCCCTAGAATGGCTGGGAGGGCCACCAGGGCTAATAAAAACATAAAGGAAGTGAGATTCTGTGTAATGACATTCTTTGGCACCTGGATTAAGCCTTGCTTGAAGCTAATGCTTTGGACTTTTCCATTACCTGAGCCAATAAATTCCCTTTCTTTTTTAATCCAATTTGAGAGCTTTCTGTTGATTGTAGCCTAAGGAAATCTAACTGATAGGTCTATGCAAAGCCAACTGCTAGTTGCAGTGATCGGTCGGTTTTGTTTCAGGAACAGGGAAGCCAGGTCCCAGTCTTCAGCAGTAGCCATTTGTTAGGGTAAGCCCTTTCCCTGTCTGACCCAGCATCCTCAAGTGAAGTGCAACTGGATCTTTGCAATCTTTGTCGAGCAGACCACACTGTCCAGGGAATATATGTTCCGCAGCCCCAAGTAGGAAAGACAAATAAGGAAACTATTACAGGTCTTTATAAACTTGAAGGCTGTTTAGTTCTGTTTTATCCTTTCTTTCCAGACAGGGTCTCATGTGGCCCTAACTGACCTCCAAGTCACTATGTAGTTAAGGATGACCTTGCACCCCTGATTGTCTTGCCATACCTCCCAGTTGCTAGGAATAGAGGCATGTACTACCACATCTGGTTTCATGGGGGGCTGGGATCACACCCAGGGCCTCCTGCATGTTAGGCAAGAATTGAACCTACTAATAGCACACTTACTTCTCTCTGATTCCTGTCAACTTAAACTGTTGAATTGTTCCCCATCCACAGTATTATAGAATTCAAGGCCCAAGATCTAAAAACACACATGCTAGCTGATTTTTTCTAAACCTAAAGGCCCAAATCCTTGATTGTGCTTGTCTTGCTTTCTGGTTAAGAGAAGCCAACTCATAAATATTGTCAAAATCTCTCTCCTTGTGATATTTTAAAATCCACAGTTATCAAAAGGCCCACCCCTCATTCTCATTTATATGGTTATCACAAAATAATAGTTATTTTCCTTTGTGGAAGAAATCCTTTATATGTCTACAAAATTGGAAACTGTATCTGCAGGGCGCTCTGTGTTGGCATTCCTAAAGTGAGTTACAATTGGTTTAGAAAAACCATAAATCTCAATGTATCTCTTTGTCTCTGTCTCTCTCTGTCTCTGTCTCTCTCTGTCTCTTTCTGTCTCTGTCTCTGTCTCTGTCTTCATTAGATATTTTTTTCTGAATGGTTGTCTGAATAATATGTTTTCTCAGGTTTTTCTCCCCCATGGCATGCGATTCTGACTTCTGACTAACCTGACTGCACTTGAAATTTCTATTTAGAATTTAAGATATTTTGTAGAAAAAAAAAATGAGTTCCATTCTATACAATGAAGTCAATCAAATATCACAGAAAGCTGGAAAGTTCTAGATCTGAGGAGATGAGGACTTCTTTGTTTAAATTTGCTTTTGTTTCACGTTACTTGCCTTCTGTTCTTAATTTTGAAATGACTGCAAGTAACGCAAGAGTTGCTAATTTGGGTAAAAAGGGCTTTATCCCCTGAACCTCTGAGTAGTGAGGTGGTCTGTCCCACTGTTTGGTAGCAACTTTCCAAGCATGCCATGGAGAGTGCGGGTCAGGCTTGCTGTCATGGCTGTCAAGCTTGGAAAAGATGCCCATCTTTCCCCTGTCATGATCTCTCCGATGACTTTTGAAGATTAACCGCTTATGGAGAATTGTGTTGCTGGAGGTTTACAGTCTGGGTGTTTGCGCATCAGATGCAGGTCATGTATCCCTGTGGGGACCATCAGGGGAATGTTCATATTCCATGGGGTGGTAAGTCATTCCATTCTATCCTATCATTGGTAATGTCCATTTTGGTAATTTTATTAAAGTACGCTTTACCCACGACCAAATAACTTCTTTTCCCATTTGTCAAACACTTTGTAACTGAATACATATAAACTGCCTAATTTTTTTTAAAAAAATCTTTCAACTTATTCATTTTTAACAATATGGAATAAAGGTTTCTTATTCAGTAAAGGGGGTTATAAGTTACTATTTATTTTGATACTCAAATTACCTTTAAGTTAGCCAGATAAAATGATCTGTAGTAGTTGGCTAGGCATCTCTCTTATTTTTTGAGTGCTTTCTTAGTTTTTGGTGAAAAAAGTTTCATTTATTTCTTGGCTTTCTTAGATTCATTGTGACTTTCTCCAAGGAACCCTGTTCTTTATAAATGAGGGTATACAGAAGCCAAAATTTAAATGCTAGGTGTACCTTTTGAGTATTGCTGTCACCAGACCTTCTTAGGAGCCAGTGCTAAGAAGTAAACACAGATATCAAACATAGGTGTATGCATATATGTACCAATCATACTTATACACATGCATTTACATATACATAATATATATATACATATATATATGTATGTGTGTGTGTATATGCACACATATGCAAATGTATGTATGTTTGTTATTCCTCTGTGTATGCCTTTATCTTTTAATTTATGGGTTCACACTATCTTCATCCTGCCATCTCAGAGTCCTTGATTCTCAAAAGCCACAGTTCCCCACCCTTCTCTTTGTAGCTTCTAGTAACAGACAAAATCCTTTGATAGAAATTACCCTTATTTGTTATATTCAAATAATCCTTGCCTCTATGTGAAAGAGCATCTCAGGGCCAATGGAAACACCTGTGTTTGGAGCCCACTGCTTTTATCAACCCAGCTAAAGCTGTAACAATAGCATGTCAGAAAAGAAGACAGTGAAGACAACCCCAAAGCTGCCCTCACTCCTGGCTACCAGGCTGTTTTGTCTGCTGACACACTGTCTGTGGTGAGACCCCCAGCTAGCTGGATGTCAAGGCCAAGACATGGAAGATGATCTCACTGGCAAACAGAATGGTGGCAGCTCTCTCCCAGCTTCAGGAAATATATACAATAGGCAAAGGATCCAGGGTCAGCTCAGCCAAGTTACTAATGATGGTGGCTTAAGACCAATCAGTTGCCCATTTTTTCATGCTAAAAGATGCAGATTCAGTCAGGACAAAGGAAGCAGATGAGGCTGGTTGCTAGCCAAGACCTCTCTAGATGTTCCCATAGCCAATGGACTCTGCAAAGATCTTTCTGCCCCAGCTTTTAGCAGACTTGAGCAAGAGTCACAAAACTCTAAGTTACAAAACTAGGCACAATCCTAGTAGCTTGATACTTCAGAAAGTGATGCCTGGCTCTAAACAGGTAAGACTTCCATATATGAGAAATGCAGAATTTTGTTTCCCAGAATTGTTGAGACATGTTCACATAGTCTTGCTATGTAGCCTTGCTTGGCCAGGTACTCAATTTTATAGCCCAAAGTGATAGCCATCCTCCTGCCTCTGCATCCCAAGTACTGGAATTACAAGTGTAATATACTCAGCCTGGGTTTGGAGACAGCTCTTTTATAGGGCATGTGGGACTGACCTTGTTACCAGACAGGCATAACAATGGTAAGGTTGGATGAGCTCAAACCCCAGCAATCTCAGAATTGAGAATGGCAGAATTGGAGCCATTTTCTACCTGCCTCTATCTGCTCTGGAACATATAACCATGATATCCCACTGAGAACCATGGGCACTAGGTCATATAGCATATACACTTGGAGTTCTCCAGGCTAATGAGATACCTAGATTGCCCCATGAACATTCAGCCAATGAACTTCCTTTCCTGGGCATTCCTTCCAGCAAAATGAATCCCTGGTTTATCCTGAACAAAGTACATGCATTCACATCCACCACCAAATAAACCAGTATGAACAAGCAAAGATTGTTTCTTCATTAAGGATTGCCATAGGGAAGGCCTTTGTCTTAAAAAGCCACTTCTAAAACTCCCAAGGAAGGCTTTCTGTCCTCCAGCCTCCTCTGTACTCTGCACTCACTCCAAATCAGACTGTTCTGTGCATCCTGGGCTCTGCCTTTCCCCCTCCACCTGGCATGCAGATGCCTGGGGGGAAAGCAGACCCCTGAACCCCCGGTTCCCCACTCCCTTTCTCGGCACTATCGTGACAGCACTTGGGTACCCAGAGAGGAGACCAGAAACTTCTGTGGACTCTCAGCTTTGGACTTTGCCCTGCAAAACAGAGGAGGAAGGAAAAAAGAAGGGGAATGGGAAGGCAAAAACTGTAGACAGAGAGAGAGAGAGAGAGCCAGGAGTCAGGTATAAACTTTAGAACCATGCCCCTAGAGACCTACCTTTTCTAGTTTAACCCAACATCCCAAAGTTTCCCAAGCTTTTGGAATCTTCCATAATGTCACCACCACCAGCTGATGAGCAAGTGTCAGAGTAGAAGATGGAGGAACTGGGAGAATCAAACCCAGAAACTGAGCTAGGATTCAAACCTGCAGACCATTTCAACTCTCCAGTACTAGCCTCCATGTTGGCCAGATGCATTGCATCAAATGGTCTTTGAAAGAATGAAATCTTTTCTGTCATCTGAGATCTTAGATATGGCCGGGGGGGGGGGGGGGGATTACAAACACTATGCCGGAATAAGGCAGCTGGGAGTCACTGAAGCAGCTACCACACAGCTTCTGCCTAGAAATGTAAGAACATAGGAGACACCACCAGGTAGTACTCATCCCCTTTGTTGCTAGAATTACCTCTCCCTATTAGAGGTGAAACCCCTGATCCATAGGTAAGACCCCGGAGGCATTACATTCAACAAGTTCATTATCATATGGGGGAAAAATGTGTGTTTGTTTGAAAAGCCAGGTCCTTTAACGGCTATGACTCTTACAACTTCCTAAAGTCCCCCAGGCACTTTGCTGTGCTGAGGAACCAAATTAGGCTTAATATGATCTAATGTACAGGTCTGAATTATGCCCTGAGGATACTTTCTGGGAGATGAAAGGACCAATATGCTTATAAAGTTCTATTACTCTTTAAAAGGGACTTTTAAAATGTTGGAAGTACCTCCTGGCTAAGGGAAGGATTAGATGGCGGGCTTTCAGTTCCTTACTCCTAATGTAAACACCGGGTACTCCCAGGGTTCAGCCTCAGCTGACTGTCTTTACACAAAGCAAACAGATGCAAGGCCTTGGGCCTTTGTCTCTGAAGTCAGTTTAATGACTAGGGCAAAGTGAGATGTTTAGTCTGATTAAAGGCTCTGCTCTTCAAAGCCATACCTTTGTCCATGTGGGAAACGACAGTGTTTATAATGCCTGGGCTCGGTTGGTGGATAGATGGAGTGTGGACAGTAAGCAAATCTTCTTCCTCCAGACAGGAAAATGCCAAGCTTCATTTTTAAAAAGAAGGGAGGGATGCCTCGGTGCTCTCTGTGTTGAGTAGATCACTCATGGCCTCACAGGACGGAGAGCAATCCCAGAGAGCCAGGCAGCGGACATAAGTGAAAACATTCCACTTACATCTTTAAGCTATTCATAATTTTAATAAATAATATTTTATGATAGAAATTTAGAAACCAGAGAATAGCAAAGTCAACCAAGTATTACTATGGTCTTATCATGGCATACACTAGCAAGCCTTTGTTGCAAGGACCGTGATATAGCTGTCCCTTGTGAGACTAGGCCGGGGCCTAGCAAACACAGAAGTGGATGCTCACAGTCAGCTAATGGATGGATCACAGGGCCCCCAATGGAGGAGCTAGAGAAAGTATCCAAGGAGCTAAAGAGATCTGCAACCCTATCGGTGGAACAACATTATGAACTAACCAGTACCCCAGAGCTCTTGACTCTAGCTGCATATGTATCAAAAGATGGCCTAGTCGGCCATCACTGGAAAGAGAGGCCCATTGGTCAGGCAAATTTTATATGCCTCAGTACAGGGGAATGCCAGGGCCAAAAAATGGGAGTGGGTGGGTAGGGGAGTGGGGGGGGGGAAGGGTGTGGGGGACTTTTGGGATAGCATTGGAAATGTAATTGAGGAAAATACGTAATAAAAAAAAATAACTTAAAAAAAAAGAAATACACATATTATCACCACAGTGCATATATTCTCATTATTCTCCAAGCCCTTCCTAGAAGCATTTTCTACAAAACTTGTGCTCATGGAGTTCTGTGCCCTTTCCTATCTGTCACATCTAGAACAGTGAATACCACCATTTTTAATGCTTGTTGATCCATCATATGTATATATCATTTATCATACTTTAATTCATGTGGACATAGAAGCTATCTTCAATTCCTTCATATTGTGAAGGGCTGGAATTACAAAAGATAACAGTCAGGAACCTTTCTGAGTGTGAGTGCTTTTCCATGGCTGGCAGGACTGCATGCTTCTAGGCTTGGTCCCGGGGAGTGACAGGAGCATCCTTTGGAGACTGAAATGAACCAGGGAAGAAGCTACGTCTATGGTTGCAGAAGGCTCTGCATGGGGCTTTGAGGCAAAGCCAGTGAAGATATCCCCAGAGAAAAGGACTGGAAGTTGGAAGTAGATTTATCAAGGAGGAACAAGGGGGAGATATGAAGTCTAGAAGCCAGAGTAAGACATATGTAGAGAAGAAAGAGAGAGAAGAGGTAAGAGTGGAGAGAAAGGAGGAAAGAAATAAGAGCAGGGAGAGAAAGGAGGGAATAGTATATAAAAGATGGAAGAGCAGAGAGGAGACAGGTGGGGTGGGGGAGGATAGTAGAAAGCCTGGCCATGACTAACTTCATAATTGCATTTTACATTATTAAATATTTAGGCAGATGTTTTTATTATCTGTTGTTACTATTTTTTTTTAAATCTCAGAACTTCAGTTTCTTCATCTGCACACTGGGGGTGCCATAGGGAGAGTTTCCTTTAAGATTAATTGAAAGGGATTAGTGTGTGTTGCTTTAATTAGTAGAGCATTCCGGGATATTGTTCAACACTGACTTACTGCAGGAACTAATACAATGTCATGTGGCCCTGGTGCTGCATGTCTCTAGCCTCTCAACCATGTCTGCCAGCTTCACATCAGGCCCCTATGATGACTCGCCTCCAAGACTTGATCCCAATACATCTGTCTGAATGCCTGCCTACATGTCAATCTCTGCAACTCTGTCATATTGATGGAATATCCTGATTGGCCAGGCCTTGATCACATGTTCTATTCCCGGATCCATGAATGGAGATCAACCTGAAACTATAAACTGAGTATCAAAGGACTGTCTTCTCCCAAAGACATGTAGGCTACTGTTCTAGGGAAGAACAAGTCAAAGCTTGATAAAGCTATCAGTGCTGTCCCACGCCAGAGTCTTTATGCTGCTGTGAGTCTATAAAATAACCCTATACCATGGATGGAGTCAGTACCACTCTTCCTTGCTCTCTCTCTCTCTCTCTCTCTCTCTCTCTCTGTCTCTCTCTCTCTCTCTCTGTTCATGTCTATGTATGTATGCATGTGAGCATATACCTGTAGGTACATGTGTAGGCCATAGATCAACTCCATTGTTATTTTATAGATGCTATACACCTTTATGCAGTGACATTAAGGCTGTTGCATATGTAGCAGAGATTGGCCTGGTCGGCCATCAATGGGAGGAGAAGCCCTTGGTTTTGTGAAGATTCTATGCCCCAGTACAGGGGAACGCCAGGGCCAGGAAGCAGGAGTGGGTGGGTTGGGGAGCAGGGCGGGAACCCAGGGCCCTCCTAGCCAACCAATGCTAAGATCAAAAGATTCCTGTTCCTTTTAACTCGGGTTCTGTGGATAGAGCTCAAATTCTTATTCTTGCAATGCAAGTGTTAGCATTCTGCCTAAACTCCACACCCACAGTTACCTGGCAACAGCCAGGTAGGCCTGGCCCACTATAAAAGGGACTGCTTGTCCCCTGCCCTCTTTCTTGCCTCTTGCTCTCTTGCTTCCTCTCTTCCCATTCCCTTCCCCCTCCTCTCCACCTGGTCATGGCTGGCCTCTACTTCTCTACTCTTTCCCTCTCTGTGCCTTTCTCTGCCTCTACTACCCTCTTAGCTCCCATCCCCATGACCTGAATAAACTCTATTCTATATGATACCATCGTGTGGCTGGTCCCTCAGTGGGAAGGGATGCCTTGGCATGCACCTGCTGAGACATCCTCTTCCCCCATACCTCACCACACCCCCATAGAACATATCTTTTTTTTTCATTTTTTATTAGATATTTTCTTCATTTACATTTCAAATGCTATCCCGAAAGTTCCCTATACCCTCCCCCTGCCTGACTCCCCTACCCACCCACTCCCACTTCTTGGCTCTGGCGTTCCCCTGTACTGGGGCATATAAAGTTTGCAAGACCAAGGGGCTTCTCTTCCTAATGATGGCCAACTAGGCCATCTTCTGCTACATATGATGCTAGAGACATGAGCTCTGGGGTACTGGTTAGTTCATATTGTTGCATAGAACATATTTTATACCTCTTTATCTTTTAATAAATACATCAGCATGCATATTACCAACTGAGTGGTCTCTTCACCCACTTCCCTGCACTCCTTACTGATGGAAAATTGAGGCTTGGAACAATGACTTCTTCCCAGAGTCTTTGGGCTGGTCAGAAACAGCACTATCATCTTGCTGATTCTTCTAACCTGAAAGACAGACTTTAGTGAAGAGCCACTTTGGACAAGGCTCTCTTCCATAGCAGACCTCTTCAGGATCAATCCTGGGTTTGCCATGTGCTCCATCACTTCCTCACTACCTGACAGGGCCACGAAGTGACTGAAAATCTTCATTCTGTCCCCTGCTGACTTTGTCCTAGGGACAGACTGGCAGACAGTTAGCTGCATCTGCTGGGGATCTATGGAGATTAACTGCCCTTCAGAAATTGGCAGCAGGTGTGCAAGAGAAATCTCCCTATGTAAACAGTTGTCTGCCACATGCACTCATACAGGGCCAGGGGCAAGAAAGCAATGATACAGGGGCCATGCTCCGCCCTGTGCCACAGATGACATGAACCAGCTCACCTCTTGGCTGGTATTACTGAAAGCAAATCTAAACCTTGCAATTATTTGTGTTGTAAAACCAGAAGGGTTCTTCTATAAAGTCTCTAGTGTCCTATAAAGAAAGACTCACTTCACAAGTGAGCCCAATATGAGCTTCCAAGGTAGATACCAGGACCTTATCAGCACTGGCTCAACTGTAGAATGTAGTAGACTAGAGTTCAATTTCATAGTCAGAAGCCTGAGCTGCTACTGGCCAGCTGTGTGATCTCCACAAACCTCGAAGTTTTATCATCTGTAAGATGGGAATACGTAACCTCATCGGATTAGCTGCATGTCTGTTTCTAACTTTACTTCATTGAGTCTGTCTTTATTGTCTACACAGAACATATGAGGCAGGGTTAGAGAGCAGGTAACACAGCTCAGTCTCTGCTTCCTTGGACCTTCGGATTACTAAAGGATGCTAGTAAATCCTGAAGAAAGTGCAGAGGATGTATGGCTACTAAGGAGAGAATGAGAAGTACTAGTGGATGTAATGATAAAATGGGACATGTGACCCTGTTAAAAGATGAGTAAGACGACTACAAAAAGAAGAGGGTCTAGTGTCATTTTCCGGTGCTTTGTTCCACTCCTGTTCAGCATGGTAGCCTAGTCCTTCATGTACCAATCTCCGCTGTGCCTGTGACACTCTCTGAATCCCTTTTCATACAGAGACAGTGGAATCAAATCCCAAAAGGCACGGCAGGCAGCAGAGTAGACCAAGGTGTTCTCAGATAAGAGATTTTGCTAAAGAAGGTAGGACCGAAATGCTCAGCAGTTATCAGGAAATTATAAGATAGTAAAATGAACTCACCGAAGGAGCCACTATGTGCTGACATGAGCACTACAGCAGCACACTTGGACTGAAGAGTGAAAGCAGGGTATTCGGTCCATGAGATAATCAGAGCGACTCTTAGAGAACAGAGCAGAATGGAAGCTCTAACAGAGAGTGCTGAAAGAATACTTTTCAACTTCTCCAGTGAAAGAATAGTAAACTTAAGATGAACAGGGGACATCAGGCCATCCTGCTAACAAATAGAAAGGCAAAAGTCCTACCTAAACTGTGAGTGAACCAAATCCACTGATTTATGGAAATGTGAACACAGCACAGCCAACATGGGCTTGCTTCAGGAATTCATGTTGTTATACATTTGAAACTCAGTTGGTGCTGGCTGGGACTAACATCTCAATATTTGGGAAGAAGAGGCAGGAGGATCAATGATGTTGGAACAAGAATTGAATATCATCTTAGCTAGCTGAAATGATTACCATCCAAAAGGCACAGAGATGGCAATGGCTGGTGGCGATGCAGAGGAATCAGGCTTCTCACACAGTTGGTGGGCGTCTCGATTTTATGACACTTGTTGTGGAAAATAGGATGGAGAATCCTCAGGAAATGTAGGATAGAGCTACCATTTCATCCAACAATTCTACTACAGAGTATGTATCCAGAGTAGAAGAGATCATGATGCCACAAAGGCACTTGCATTCCATATTTAAAGTATGTTCCATCAATATCTAAACGATGGAATCAGCTTAGATGCTCATTAGTGGTTGGAGTGGACAAGGTGGTCATATACACAAAACAAATTACTATTAGTTAGCCAGAAAAATAGTGGAATTCTGTCATTTGGAGCAATGTGGATGGAGACAGAGGTCATTATGTTAAGTGAAATAAGCCAGGCACATAAAGATAAGGCCTACATATCCTCGTTCACTGGGAAAACTGAAAAAGTCAACCCACAGAAGAATAAGTGGAAACGGGTGTCACTAGTATCGAGGAAAGAAACAGAAATGGGGGCCAGAAAGGGGTTTGATATGAGCACTATAATACAGTTGGAAATTAGATATGCAGTTCTAATTTTCTCTAGCACTGAAGAGTAAGTACGGGCTTACAATATCTATGATACTTTTCCAAATGGCCTAAGTGAAGAACACTGAAGAATCGTTCTCAGCATGAGAGATGATTAGCACTTGAAGAATTAGCGATGCTGACTGCCTGGTCTGATTCCTATCCACTGTGTACACGTATCATATTAGCATCATGTACCATACTAAACCTATACAAGTGTCATGCCTCAATAAATGCATAATTTTGAAAACAATTAAATTTCAGATAAATAAAATGAGTAAAGCTATTTGATTTCCAAATATAATAAAGATGCAAGCACAAAAAGCTGCAGTGCCCAGGAATTTCAGGACCAGATAAATATTATTTTGTAATTCTGTTTTTGTTTTTGTTTTTAAATATAGACATGGGTTCAGATGACTCTGTGTTCTGGAGATCTCACTCTGTCAGGGATAGGCAGGCTGCTGGTGGTAGGAAATTGTGAAGTGTTCTCATGATCCGTCATCTAGAGACTACTGTAATGCTAAGCCTCGGTAACCCTCACCCATATCCATAGCTCTGTTTATCCTTCTGCCTGGCACTGGTAGGTGATAAGTCTGTATTAAGCCAAAGTGACCTATACAAGCAGGGCGTTCATTCCTTGAGATTACAATATTCATTCCTTAAAGGCACTTGTTTTTTCAACTCACCCTCAAGGTAGGAAATCCATAATAAAGTAACAGAAGCAATAATCATTTATCTGATTCAAGAGAAAAGCTGTTTTGTGGCTATACCAAGGACTGAAATGTCAATGGACCAAGCACTGAAGACAATGAATTAAACCACACAGTGCAGAGAAGAGCAAGTAATGAAACCATTCACAGAGACAGAGAGATAACTACCCTGGAGCTGCTGAGATGGGTCAGTGTGTAAAGGCATTTGCCATCAGGCCAGAGAACTTATGTTGGATTCCTGGGACCCATACAGGGGAAGAAGTGGCTTTCCAGTAGACTGAGGTGAAGTGATTTGCTCATAAACTCAAAGTCAGTAGGACAATGTCCCTAGGTCATGAAGTGACTCATGAGGCCCCTTCAGTGTTCCAAAGGCATCATGGGAAAGAATGATCCCCACTCCGCACCCCTGGTTCTCTCAGCTGCATGCTAGAAGTGGTCACTTAAGTCCTAGCTCGCCATCATCAAACATAGTCTTCTGGCCTTCCCAATGGCTTTAGTTCTCCAGCCTGCAATAGGAGAGGCATAGATGGCTTCTCAGGGATGAAAGGCATTTGTGGTCCAAGGACCTTCATTCTGACCTGCAGCTGCTGGCTTACCATTTAATTTATGCCCGCTCATGGCCGAACCCATCACTGGGATAGAGCTTTATGCAGCCTGGGTGAAGGCAGTGTATGTGAAAGAAACACAAGAGACTTTAATTAACTGCTCCAGGGATGTGGAGTCTCTTGAGAGCTGGTGAGAGGAAGGGACCTCCATCAGGCTATTTTCTTTCCTAGGCCCCCAAAGCCTCCATGTATGGTTTAAAGTTAAAACAAAATAAAGAAGCTGAGTTAATCTATGTCCACATCCTACCCTCTGTTTAATACATTAACTGTTTCTTTAACTTATTGGGTGACTCTGAGGCCCGGCCAAAGAGTATTTTGTCCAGATAATATTATAGTTCTTTATTACTAGTTTTATGTTGGGGGAAAAAAAGGGTGGGGAGAGAAAAATTTACAGTGTTAAACTAATCAAAGGTAAAACCACTTATCAATGGAAAGGGGCTAAAGAAACCCATAGGGCATCTCCTTGACTTTCTTGCACCCATGTACTGTGTGACTCACATGAAAATTGCATATGAATGAGGAGATCTAAGGGGGCCTTGAAACTTATTATCTGCCATGATATTTTGAGTTCCAAGAAACAACAGCCTATAAATTATTTGGCCAATGTAGTAGACAAAATTTTAAGTGCAGATGCTTTGTGCTTAGCTGGCTGTGTATCCTCAGCTGAGAAAAGTGATGTCTATCAGGACTGAAAGAGTTTCTGGAAGGAGCGGGCAGGATTGCATGAGATAGTGTCAGCACCCTGAATCTACAGGTTATTGCGTGGAAGGGCCGGGCTCTGTTGTGAGAATCTTACAGGCTCCATTGTTTAAACACATCCTGATACAACAATGCTGGTTTTGTGTTCTGGACTAAATTGTGTTGCTTCAGCACTGCAGCTCCATTATCTGAAAAGGAGCAGTGAGCAGTCCCACACTCTCCCAGGCCTGTTGTAAAGCACAGGCAACACATACATGCAAGATACATGCCTAAGGAGCCAGTGACTAACCCTCCTGACTTTTTCTTTTGCTCATGAGAATTGATCTGAGAGTTCTGTAAACTTAGGCTGTATGTGTAGATGTCACACACTCTAATTGAAATCTGTATACTATCACCATGTACCAGCTCTATTCACTATGTTTCATTACTTCATCCCTAAAGCATGCACTTTCTATAATCACATAGCCAAAGGAGGTTCCTATGAAACAAACGATTCAGAGTGGACTCAGGCCCCAGCAGATGGCTGAGGGTACTACTGCTTCAGGGAAGACAGTGGCGCGATCCCACCAGGCACTGATGATTGATCTGTTCCATGGAAACAGGCAAGCTGAGCCTAATGGTGCCGCACAATGCAGAAGTTCAGTTGATTAATGATCCACCGAGGACCATGAAGGGACCAATGATTAATATTTATTGTTTTCATTGACGATAAGAACATTGCCAATTCAGTTGGAAATGACTACTGCAAAGTAGTGTGAAGCCCTGGAACAGAGACAAATGGGGCAGGCCCAGGAGCCAGCTTTCTTGAGCTAAAGGGAGGTATTTATCATAGGGCTACCATCACCCAGAGAGAAAGCCTCCCAAATAAAGGTTAAGAGCAAACTAGCTTTCTCACAAGTTGATAAAGCCATGCCCAAAGGGACAATGGAGGCAACCCCATTCTGTAAAAAAAAGAATCATGAATTAATGAGAGACTCAACTTGAGCCAAAGGGTCAAAAATGACATAGGGGACCCTGGTTGTAGATTGACAGTCACCATGTGTGGAGAAGCAGCCTGAAATTATCATGAGACAATCTAGAGAAAACTTGCCACAGAAAGAACTGGCGTCGAAGTCTGGGGACATCATGAAAACAGGGACATCCGAGAAAAATGCAGTCTTACTTAACTGTGCTAAGGGCAAGATTCTGTGGTGATCCAGGGTCAAATCTGGAAAATACACATGACAGGAGACCTAGTAGGTAACACAGCTGCCTAGAGGCAAGGCCTGGTACAGGGACACTCATTGATTCCCAGCTGGAGACATTCAGAGCCTGTCAGCCACTTGCTCAAGACCAACTAACTGCACATCCAGGGTGAGGCCAGTATGTAGCACTGGAATCAGCTCTGTGAAACAACAGTGAATTTATTTATGCTCATCGGTGGAATAAATAGTTCCCAGATCATTTCTTGCACTTATGTAAAGTCGGATACAAAGAGAAATGAAATATAGAAGCACATGTCCAGCCATTAGAGGTCAATTCATTTGAGTTTATATTACTCCCAACCATCCAATACCATTGTTTTTCTCAGAGCACAATTTGGATACACCACTCAGTAAATAAAAATGCTTGCCCTGTAAAATCTTCATTCTCTTTGTCATCAAGACAAGAAGATCTCCCATCTGACCATGCTAGCTCCTCACCTGAAGGGAAATGCATACTTTAGATGATCTCCGTTATTTCCGAATCCTTTAGATTTATTTACAAGACCTTTGTTTGGTTAATAACAATAAAACCTCATAATTTAAAAATGGACAAGTAATATGAATCAATGCTTTTTCAGAGAAAAATGAAAGTGCACAGCAAACATACGAAAAAACTCTCAATATCGTTAGCTAGCAACACCATGAACATCAAAACTGAAGTGAGCTGTGGTCTTACCCCATTCAAAATGGCAGCTGTAAAAAAATACAAAGGCTGATGAGGATGTAAAGAAAAGGAACTTTGATACATTAGTGACAAGAACGTAAGTTAATTTAGCTGTTGTGGGAAAAGAACATGGAAAAATAAAGAAGATAAAGGGTAGGTGTTATATATGTACAATAGAGTATTATTCACTTACAATGAGGATGAAATTCTCCTACCATTTTTAGAAATATGGACAGAACTGGAGCTGTTTAGATAAACAAATTAAGTCAGACATAAGAAGACATGAACCTTATGTTCTCCTACTTAGAAGCCCAAGTAAGCCCACTTGAATTTAGAATACTGGTAATTAGAGATTGTGAAAGGTGAGTGAGCATGCGGTAGATGCAGGAAGGCTGTATTTCATCAGTGCATATTGTGTACACGTATTGTGTTATTACAACAGGGAGTCCCATTAATGTGTGCAAGTAATATATATTATGCAAAATTAAGACTTTTGATGAGAGAAGGGGTCAAGAAAGAGTCTTACGCCATCGAAACAATCAGTCACGTGCATTAGGTGCCCTGTTGGGACAATACAAGGCACCAGTGCTGTGTCAACATTATTAGCTAATAAAAATAGCCTTGCCAATTATGTAAGAACTTCAGGTGAAACATCACTTGGTTCAAACAACTAAGCAACCAGTCAATGGCACAGGCAAACAAAAATCACAAAGAGCACTCATCGGACCATCTTCCTGTCTAATGAAACTATAAAATATGAGGAAAGTTGCGTCCCCTTCCACTGGAACATTCAGGAAAGCTGGGCTACTCAGATACAGGAGGGTAAGGGAAATGTTTCCTCAGGACTAGAGCAATAACAATGATTTTGTCAAAGATCTAGGTAAATTAGATCACCACTGACAAATACTAAGCTGAGCAAAACATACACACATGATTCTAATCATTTATATATAGTCCCCTGCCCTTCACTAATAATTTGTTTTTAATCTTTGAGGCATTATTTATACTTTTGGAAAAAACTAAAGCATTTTGAAATCTATTTAAAGGATGTCCTTGAACCTGAATTCTCCTCCCTCTATCTTTTGAGTGCTGGGATTATAGGTGTTCTAGGATTATAGGGTAGATTTAAGTAGCACTTTAAGATGCTAAATTGTCAGACACATCAGACATCATGGGGAAGGAATCTATGGACAGATTCACTGTATGAAGCATGTCAGTCTTCACGTATGGAATTTCCATTGAAAAACCTGGGGGACTTACAAGCATATATGATGGGCCCTCACTAGTTATGGCATGCTGTGTTTAAAATGAATGATAGAAAAACTTGCTGGCTTAAATGTGAATATTTTTGTAATGGGGGCTAGAAATGTGTCTCACTTGGTAGGCTGTTTGCCTACCATGCAGGAAGCAGTGGGTTTCATCTCTGTACTGTAGAGCTCAGCATGGTAGAACACACTTCCAGTCCCAGCATAGGGGAGCAGGAGGTAGAAGATCACAATTTCAAGATTATTCTTTACAAAGAGTTCTGGGCCAATACGGTTATATCAGACTCAGTGTTAAAACAACAACAACAACAACAACAACAACAACAACAACAACAACAAACAAACACAAACAACAAAATGTGTTCTGGGCTGAAAGTAGAGGACGTAATGAGCGAATGTCCAGAGTGATTTCCGTGTAGATTCATCAGTTGGGAAGGGCTGCAACAATGGCTCTTACACAGTTTATATTTACTATCAGCACAGCTCCTTCTTTCCAAATCAATGTCCAATGGAGTTCCCTGGCTGCATTGCTAGCATCGTCTCAAAGACAGTTTCTTGGAAGCCGGAGGACATAAACTATAATGAGTGTTGTTCCCTTCAAGGCTGAAGCTTGTTGCAAATGCTTAGAAAATAGTTCTACATCGTCTGTGTGTGCAGAAAGGCTTTGAGGTATCATAAAAAAAAAAGAAAGAAAGAAAGAGAGAGAGAGAGAGAGAGAGAAAGAAAGAAAGAAAGAAAGAAAGAAAGAAAGAAAGGAAAAGAAAAGAAAAGAAAAGAAAAGAAAAGAAAAGAAAAGAAAAGAAAAGAAAAGAAAAGAAAAGAAAATGAGTTTCTCTGCTTTGAGCTTCATTTCTCACTGTCTTGCTGCATATGTTGGTTCTTTCTAAACATCTTGAGGTGGGTTAACATTTCACTGGAGTTTCACAGAAACCTGATCCAGGAGCCAGATCAAATATTCCCTATGTTGCTCACAGAGAAGGAAGGAGGACCACATGGAAGGTCAGAGGCTCATCAGAGTCTCCAGCCAGAGGCACCAAACATTATTAACAGAATCAAACCTCCCAGATGGTCGTTTATGATCCTATCACAAGCAAGATCCTATCACAACTCCCATACCCTGGGGCTACTGTAACTTTCTTAGTCTCCTATGGCTACTGTCAAAAGATCAGAGAGCCTAGAGAATGTCACCATAGGGTAGTCTAAGACAACATGGAAGAAGCTTCAAGAAATCCATTCTCTGACAGAGTTCTAATCAACTCTAAAACAAAGCACAGTGGCAAGCTCAAAGCTTCCTAATGAGGCGCTCTTAAAGGACAGCTTACGTCTTTTATATTCATACTTTTATGAGAATTGCTATAAAGATGTTGACATCATGGTGATTCATTTATTGACATCAACAGAATACTTGAGAGGGAAGGATGGAAGGCATACGGGGTCTATTAGACTCTGAGCTTGGAACTGCAGTATGCCAAGTGTGTAGGGAATGATGTTCAAAAATTTCTATAAATGGGATGGGCATCCCGGCTAGTTTT
Organism: Mus musculus; assembly: GCF_000001635.26. NCBI lineage: Eukaryota > Metazoa > Chordata > Mammalia > Rodentia > Muridae > Mus > Mus musculus. The sequence goes on along the minus strand of NC_000080.6, from coordinate 28,867,156 downwards.
ATGTCAATTTGACAGAAGCTAAAGTCATCTGGGGGGGAAGAAAACACAACTAAAAAATTGCCTCCATAAGATCAGGTTTATAGGCCAGCTGGTAGGACATATTCTTAATAAGTGATTGAAGTGGAAGGGCCCAGACCATTGTGGGTGGGGACACCTCTAGACTGATAGTCCTGGATGCTATAGGAAAGCAGACTGAGCAAGCCAGGAGGATAAAGCCTATAAGCAGCACCCTTCCATGGCCTCTGCATCAGCTCAGGCCTCCAGATTCCTGTCCTGTTTGAGTCCCTGTCTTGAATTCTTTCAGTATTGTTAAAGTGTAAGCAAAATAAACCCTTCCCTTCCCAGGTTGCTTTTGGTCATGGTGTTTTTGTTGTTGTTGTTTTTCACAGCAACAAAAGTCTTAGCTAAGACAAATAAAGATATGGCTCGGTGGTGAGGAGCTCTGACTGCTCTTACAGAGGACTAACTTTGGTTCTAGTATGTATATAATGCAGTTCCCTACCTCTTACAACTCCAGCTTCAGAAGACCAACACCCTCTGGCTTCTTAGGGCACATGCACACATATGCACATAACTATATACAGACATATGAAGAAGGGTAATAAATAAGATATTCTCCCTGATTCCTTTGAACTTCCCTTATAAATTGGCCAGTCGTGTTAAATAGAAGTAGACTAGAAGCTGCAAATGCGCGCGCTCTCTCTCTCTGTCTGTCTGTCTCTCTCTCTCACATCTATCTATCTATCTATCTATCTATCTATCTATCTATCTATCTATCATCTATTTTTTGGACAGGGTATCCTAGGCTGGTCTTGAATTCACTATGTTTTCAAGGATGGCCTTGAATGTCTGATATCTCCTGCCTCCATCTTCAGAATACTAGGATTATAATTGTGCACAATCATGCCTAGTTATATAGTATTGGGAATAGAACCCAGATACTCACTGAGGCTAGACAAACACTCCACCAACTGAGCTACATCTTCATCTCACAGATAAAACTTTATATAATGAAGAAACCAATAATGAAATTTATCTTAAGCAGTATCTTTTAATGAATCTCAAATGTTTACGATATTGTGGTATTAGGATGTAATCAATATGAAAATTTGTAATGTGATATAGTGTAGCATTCCTTACTTATTACCACTTAAAATCCAGTATGCATTTTGCCATTCCACTTCCCATTTTGGACCTACCATTTCCATTGCTGAAGAGCTAGCACACTGACCTCGAAGGAACATGAACTAAAGGACATATATCTAGTGGCATATGCCTTTGCTGAAAACAGTGGTGTGGAAGGAGACTACCTGAAGATAGAAAGGAGCTGTGGGGAGCCTGGGACTCTTCAGCATGAAAAGGACTGCTCAACTGAGCCCTCAGTGTCTTCATACATCAATCAGAAGTCTTCTCTGTGTCTGGCTTTTTATGCTTCTCTGTGGATATCCAGGAAATTATACAACCCTCTAGTCATAGGAGATCAATCCAGGACTGGGTGGATAGTTCATAGTGGCTATAGTTTTCCACTGGAAAGGTGTCTTCCTTTGGTACAGCCAAGCATGCACACGAAGCATGCTGTGCCTGGACCTTTTGACGGATGAGGAGAGCGCAGTGTGAAAGGGACAGCCATTCCCAGTGTTTCCTCCAGGCTCACAGGAGCTCTGAAAGGCCTTTTGCCACCAAGTGTTTGAGAAGCAGCTTTCCCTGAAAAGCATCCCTTGCTGGTCTCAGAAGGCAGGAGATGTGAGACAGACTCATAGCTCAACAAGAACAAGCTGCAATAAAAGCATCTCCCTTTCTTCATCTTCTCCCCAGTCTATTTCTGATGTTTGCCAGGGACCGATTCATTTGTTCTTATGACTACGGAGGAAAAGAAAACACATGATGCAGAAGTGGATGGCTAGCCCGTCCCACCACCTCCTTTACTAGGGAACAGGATAAAAATCTGGGGTGATACATAACATCTGTTCCCTGGGAGATCTCACACTGGAACACAAAGTTTCAATAGAACCAGGCAGCCATCCCCAGAATCCCAATGAAGAGCACAGCTCCCCTGCCTTCCAGCAATAAGCACCAGCTTCCTTCAAACAAAGACAGCCACACAGCATGTGCTTAGTGGAGGCCAAGAACTCAGAGTCAGAGCCATTTGTTTGTGTATTGGATTAGTCTCTCTTTTCTGTTATCATTATACTCCCTTTCGGAGGAATGCTCAGGATGAAATGCAAAAAGTTCAGAAATTATCCCTGTGAGAAAGAGCTGCCTGGATGGATGTGAAAACATCACTTACTTTATGACTTACCTCTGAGGTTTCTGAGAGACACACACACTGTATCTGTTTTTCTATTTAGCACATTAACATTTGTTCAGATGATAAACAGTTATACTTAACTTTGGGAGATTTAGCAAATATCCCAAGCTGTTTGTGTCCTTCAACTCAGACTTCTGAAAGCACATCTCACCAGAAATCAACTTTTCTAAATGAGTCACCTTTCAAGCCTCGTGATTATTAGTTCGTTTTAGATTGGTGTTTTTCTCAAAGAGTGGGCTCAACCTCCCTGATCCTGTGTTATTTACAGAGTTCTGAAGCCCTTCCTTTAGGCCTGCCTTCATTCCGCTTAATATGTCTACTCTTAGTTACAAGAGGCACTGATGAGCAGGCCCAGAAGAGAGAGCCAGGCAAATTCTGTCTGTCATCCCATTGTGTCTATGACATAAGATCTATATAAATGGATATCTGAGTGCAAGTGTAGCTACATACTGAGGACAGAAGTCACATGGCACATCACTGTCATTGAGACTGGGAGAAACTGATCTTACCTGTGATATTTAGCCTGGCACCCAGACATTGAACAAGAGTGCCAAAAGGGTGAGCAAGTACCGAAGGAAGGGGCAGTTGTGTAAACAGAGGTGTCACAGTAAACATGTGAACAGAGCCGACCATGATATTCCAGGAAAGCTGATCTTTTACAACCAGGGGCCCCGATTAGACGTCTCCCCTTCTCCACTGTGTTTCAAACAAGGAAGAAACCATGAATGTCAACGTCTAACACTGAAACGATGTTCATGTGTTCTCAGTCACTCAGCCAACCACAAAGGTGCTCTCCACAAGCTCATGAACAGCTCAAATACTCACAAATATGGGAGACTGGTGCAGGTCAAAAAGAGGAATCCAAAGTAATAGAAGCTGCTTGTCATGCTGGTTACGTATCCGCCACTATTCACGCAGCTCAGTATAGCTTGCCTCCACCTCGGACTCTTGATTGAAAATATGTCATTCACCATGCTCACAGCTAATATTCCCACTAAAGTACTATTAGGAAATATCTGGGGCCATGTGGAATCACTTAAGCCTACAACACTGTGAACTACTGTATTTGTGAGACGTGTGAGCTGTTCTCCCACTAACCAACCGTATCATTAATTACAGGCACCTCAAATAAAAATGCCTACACACAAGGCAGGCATGATATACACAATAAATAAAAAGATTGTGATTTGCAGAACGACAAGCTCATTCTACATTAATTGTCCCTCGTTTTCTTGGGCTATGACTGGAGCTATTAATTTGATTGACCACACCTGGCTGAAAAAGACCTGGAGTCTGCAGAGTTAGAGAGTAGGGATGCCCATGGCTCCGCTCCATCCTCCTCCCCACACCCGCCAAAACTCCACCAAATGCAGATGAAGCATTTCACAACAGTTTGTTATTTAAATGACTATTTCCAAATAGAATGCTCCAGAGGATGACATGCAAAAGTCTCTTTGAAACAGTTTTCAAATGTCATTTCTCATCTTAAAGGCACAATTAACCAGACCTGGTGTGCTAGGCAGCTTCCAGTTGCAGCGACAAAATTAGACAGCTTAGAGGAGGAAACCTTTCTTTACTTTTTAAATTGTATTACTTAATCTTATTATTTCAAACAATCTTTAAATTCAAATATATTTTGATCTTATTTTCCCCTCTCCCCAAACCTTCAAGATCCTCTCCTTCTCTCTAACCACCAAACTTTTAAGTTCTTTCTCAAAAACAACAACAACAACAAAAAAAAACCAATATAACAACAAAACTCCCCTGAAGCAAGCAAGCAAAACCATGCTCAAAAAGAGAAAACAAAACATCAAACTGTAACCAAACAAAAGCATACCAAAAACTGTGGAGTCCATCATACAATGTTGGTTAACTACTCCTAAACATGAGGCCTGTCCTGGACTAGTTGATATACCCAGTGGATTTCAGCTCTCCTGGAGAAAATAGTTTGCCCCTCTTCCTGGAGGTATAAAGGACAGTTCAGTTGTTAAACTTTGCCCTAGTGGCTAGGTTCTCATTCATTTGCTCACCATCCAGTTAGTCTCTTAAAGGCTTACAAAATAAATTATAATAAGATAAAACAACTATAATAGAATAAAATTTTTAAAAAGATGAAGAAAATGTCAGGGTTGGTTAAGACAAATAGTTGGAAAAGAGCCCAAGAGAAAGCACAAGAGTCAGAGACCCACATGTTTACTCACTTAGGAATCCCACGAAATCACTAAACTTGAAGCCAGAATATACAGGTTCTGTGCATGCTGCCTCGGGCTCTGTAAGTCCATATGAGCTTTGCTCATGCTGATTTAGAGGACCTTGTTTTCTTGGTACCTTCCTTCCCCTCTGGCTCTTACACTCTTCTGTCTCCTCTTCTACAGGGTTCCCTGAGCTCTAAGGGGAGGGATTTGATGGAAACATCTCATTTAGGGTAAAGGGATATACTTCTTTTAACTCACATGCTCTGCCATTTTGGTCCATGGTTACCTGGCCACTAGGTATAACATGACAGTTAGTACTGTGTTGGTGCATAACATGACACAGATATTCAGCAGAGAAGAGGCCTACCTTCTGGCAGCTGGAAAACAAGGCGAGGAGAGAAAGAGAAAAGGAGAAAGAGAGAGGGAGAGGGAGAGAGAGGGAGAGAGAGGGAGAGAGAGAATAACGCAAGCCCAGAATACCCATATTCCTTTCAGAGTACATGTCATTTGACCTCATTTCCTTCCACTAGGCTGTGCCCCAAAAGCTTCTATCTCCTCCATTTAGCATCATGGGCCAAGGGCCAAGTGTTTAGTATATGTATGTCTGGGGTGATATTTCACATTCATCTAAATCATAATATCCAGGGTATAGCTCACTGGTAAATGACAGCATACCAGACCCCAAGTTTTAGCCCCAGAATTACAAAAACTACCAGTAACAACAGCAACAGCAAAATATGGCTCATAGCACCAAGTCACTACTAACAAAAGTAAATAAAAATAAACTATTAATTATCTGTCTTTAATGATAGTAGAACTCAAAATCTTAAAATATACTTCAAGAAAAAGAACAAGCTTTACTGCAAATGTTTTTCTTTTCATATTCAATATTTTTTTGCATTCAAGTTTGGCTTTTCAAATAATAGATAATATTCATACACAAGTCCAACCAATCAACTAAAATAAGCTTCATTTTTCATTACCAATCTAAGTATAAAGTAGAAATCAGCCTGCTAAAAGTATGAGTTTGTCAATAGCAAATTAATTGTGATTCCTTGATGATTCTCATTTTGTAACTGGTGGTTAAGTAATTAAATATGAATTATTTGCTCAATGTGAGAAGAAAGTTGTTAACTAGCTTGTTCAAAGTGAAGAGCCAGCTGTCATCAGAAATAGGTAGGATTAATTATGAGCAGGGAGAATTGTTCTCATGCGGCACCCGGCAGCTGCTCTACAGTGCCTCCCTCATTCTCTCCCATATTTCAAGCTGGAAGTTCTAGGCCACCTATTTTGGCTTTGCTTGTGGTGTTTCTCCCAAGCCTGGCACATCATAAGTATATAGCATTTGTTGACAGATGGCTTGCATAAATACCTTGGCACTGGAACCTTCCAAAGTTGGAGAGGGACCTGGAATATTAGTACCTTTTCAGAATTCATGTGGAGCTTGAAATTTAAAAAAAAATGCATTAATGTACCTTTGAATAGCTCATTAGATCTTTTATATTCCATCCTCCACCTTCCAAGGCTATATTTTGGTATGCAAGTCATCTTTCCTATGTCCCATGTTTACTGCCACATGATAGATTGAGAGAATAGTGACCTGAACCCCATCCTAGAGCCTTACTATATAAAGAGATGTTCCCAGATTTCTCCTTCTGCTTCTGACTCTGGGCCTGATTTTTTTGCAGCAGGATTTTATAGGCAGATCAGCTGCAGAATTACAGCCATGTCTGGGGACAGTTTTAGTCCAACAGATGTGCTCTGTGTGTAACAGTAAGTCTCAATGAACAGAGGGACTGAGATGTCTACAATCTGTAGACATGGGGAGGAATCAGGGTATAAATGTGAAGATGATCCAAGGGGGACCCTTTGGAGTGTAAAAGGAAGAATTATCCATTATAGCAGGCTAGTAGACCAACTGGGGCTCTCATCTGAGGAGGTCAGAGTGCCAGGTTTATTTTCTTCTTTTCCTTTCTTTTTAACGTGCCTTGCTACTTCCTGAGCACTGAGAAGCACATTAGTATGTTGTCACTAAGGTTTCGATAAAAGTTGTGACACTCCTCCCAAGGAAACTGCACAGGAAAAGACCAAGAAAGTTGAGCTAATGTTGTCAGGGTCTTGTGTACCATCACACCTCCAAGCATGGTCCTGAAACCAGAGACCCTCATAAACCTTAATATATCCTTAATGATTTTCAAGAAAACCCTTTTCACACCATAGTTAGGGCATTCCATATTCCCTCTTTCTCCCCTAAGCCACAATGTTACCTTTGGAGATAGACTATTAGACTAACAGGCTGAACCCAAGGTTGCCAAGCCAATAGTTTGCCAGAGGGAAGAGTCACATGTAAACTGAACAGTATCTTCCGTGTTTGGTGACTGTTTAACAGTCAACAGGTATTCAATCTAAATTTACACAAAGGATAGAAGCAACCAACGTGATGAAATGTCTCCACTCATGGCTGTGAACAAAAAGGGATCCACTGGGAATTTCACCTATTTTCATTTTTGTTTTATGAAAACACTGAATAATTTCCAAATATACAAAGAAACTTAAAAAAAAAACAGATTAGGGGAAGTTTACTGTGTCAAGGAGTGCTGTGAATGAGGGGGTGCTTCCACTGAGCTAAACCAGAATCAATAATTGTCCAGCAACCATGTCTGGAAAGCCCGGTAGTATCTCATTAACAGAGCCCCCTTTCACCGGAGAAGCACAAGATGGCTGAGCCAAGCACCTCCATCCTCAAGAACAGCAGAGCATTGCCCTGGCACAGGGTACTCTAAGAACTCTGTTTGTCTTTTTTTGTCTTTCACTGGAAATATTTTCAGTTGCTTTGAGGACTCTCCAGAGTACCAACTAGATCTTTCTGTCTTACTCATAAACTTCGGGGCCACAAGAATCTTGGATTCACTGCTGTTGCTTGGCTGGGTGATTCCCATCCAAACAAGCAGGAAATGGGTAATTGACTGCCTGTGTCAGAACCAAGCACGTGAGACAAGGGGCTGTAGTGTCACTTGCTTTCTTCCACCTTGAACACCTTCCACTCTTAGAAGCTAGCAGTATGGTTATAACTCTGTCAATAATTGAAGGATGAGTTCAGATGGTCTCTAGGTGTGTGTATGTTTGTATGGACTACAGGGAAGGACATGAATCCTGGCAACCTTAATCATCAGCAAAAGAATTTGATCACTTGCAGGAATTTTTTAAAGAAGATTCATTTTGCATCATTTAGGAAATAATAACTACCCAAATAAAAACTAAAAGTATTCATAAAAATCTTCAAAAACACCATACCAATCTAACCCAATATGCACATGCTACCACAGAATTGATACAAAGACACTTGTAGCTCATACAAGGAAAATCTGTCACCATCATTGTCATACAGACATGGTGGGGCCACTAGCCAAATCATGTCTCTGAGAGGAAGAACCTAGCATCTTCTCTATCTACTATTCAGACCAACACACTTATGGAATTCTTATACAGCCTTTCTATCTCAGGCTTCAATATGTAGAAAACATAGGGGAGGGATCAAAGGAACATTTACCAGCATGGGGCAATAAATTAAACACATTTAGAAAATGTAACTGTCTGCCGTGAAGTTTATGGGTCTCTTTAACAAGTATAAATGTGAGAAACAAAGTATAGGTAGTGAAGGGGTGGGTCCTGTGATATTAAAAATAACTAAAAAGAAACAGTCCTGTACCACATCTCTACATACCCAAGTTCCTTCCGAAGAGAACTGGCCTCCCAGGAGTACTGACACACAGGCTCACAGGAGCGACAAGCCATAGTCAGAGACAGCAAGACCAGCTAACACCAGAGATAACCAGATGGCAAGAGGCAAGTGCAAGAACATAAGCAACAGAAACCAAGGCTACTTGGGATTATCAGAAACAAGTTCTCCCACTAGAGTCCTGGATGCCACAACACACCAGAAAAGTAAGACTCTGATTTAAAATCACATCTCATGATGCTGACAGAGAACTTTAAGAAAGACATAAATAACTCCCCTAGAGAAATACAGGAAAACACAAGTGACCAGCTAGAAGTTTCCTTAAAGATGAAACACAAAAATCCCTTAAAGAGTTACAGGAAAACACATTCAAACAGGTGAAGGAATTCAACAAAACCTTCCAAGGATCTAAAATTGGAAATAGAAACATTAAAGAAATCACAAAGGGAGACAGCCCTGGAGATAGAAAATCTAGGAAAGAGATCAGGAGTCATATATGAAAGCATCACCAACAGAATACAGAGATAGAAGAGAGAATCTCAGGTGCAGAAGATACCATAAAAAACATTGACATAACAGCCAAAGAAAATGCAAAAAGCTACTAATTCAAAACAGTCAGGAAATCCAGGACAAAATGAGAAGACGAAACCTAAGGATAATAGATATAGAAGAGAGTGAAGATCCCCAACTTAAAAGGGCCAGTAAATATCTTCAACAAAATTGTAAAAGAAAACTTCCTTAACCTAAGGAAAGAAATGTTCATAAACATAAAAGAGGCCTACAGAACTCTAAACACATTGGACTAGAAAAGAAATTCCTCCTGTCACATAATAGTCAAAACACCAAATGCACAAAACAAAGAAAGAATATTAAAAGCAGTAAGGGAAAATGTCAAGTAATATATAAAGACAGACTTATCAGAATTACACCAGACTTCTCATCAGAGACTATGAAAGCTAGAAGATTCTAGGGAGATGTCATACAGACCCTAAGAGAACACTAATGCCAGCCCTAGCTACTATGCCCAGAAACACTCTCAATATCCATAGATGGAGAAACCAAGATATTCCATGACAAAAACAAATTCACACAATATCTTCCCACAGATCCAGCCCTACAAAGTATAATAGATGAAAAACACCAACATAAGGAGGGAAACTACATGCTAGAAAAAGCAAGAATATAATCTTCTTTCAGCAAACCTAAAAGAAGATAGCCACACAAACATAAAAATAACATCAAAAATAACAGGAAGCAACAATCGCTATTCCTGAATATTTCTTAACATCAATGAACTCAAATCCCCAGTAAAAAGACAAAGACTAAGATACTGGATAGGTAAACAGGACCCAGCATTTTGCTGCATACAGGAAACATATCCCAATGTCAAAGACAGGCACTGAGGAAAACTCTACCAAGATGAACTCTCAAGTTTGAACATCTATGCTCCAAATGAAAGGGCACCCACATTCATAAAAGAAACTTTACTAAAGTTCAAAGTACACATGCAATAATAGTGGCAGACTTCAACACCCCACTCTCATCAATGGACAGATCATGGAAACACAAACTAAACAAAGACATTGAAACTAGCAGAAGTTATGGACCAAATGGATTTAACAGATGACTACAGAACATTCATCCTAAAACAAAAAATATACCTTCTTCTCAGAACCTCATGGTACCCTTTCCAAAACTGACCATATAATCAGTCATAAAACAGGCCTCACCAAATACAAGATGATTGAAATAATCTCATGCCTCCTATCAGATCACCACAAACTAAGGCTGATCTTCAATAACAACAAAAACAACAGAAATTCCACATTGACATGGAAGCTGAACAATGTACTACTCAATGATAACTTGGTCGAGGAAGAAAGAAAGAAAGAAATTAAAGACTTTTTAGTGTTTAATGAAAATGAAGCCACAATATACCCAAACTTATGGGATACAATGAAAGCAGTGCTAAGAGAAAAGCTCATAGCTCTGAGGGCCTCCAAAAAGAAACTGGAGAGAGCATACACTAGCAGCTGAAAGTACACCTGAAAGCTCTAGAACAAAAAGAAGCAAATACACCCAAGAGGAGTAGACAGCAGGAAATAATCAAACTCAGGGCTGAAGTCAATCAAGTAGAAACAAACAAACAAACAACAACAACAACAATAAAACTATACAAAGAATCAACAAAACCAAGAGCTGGTTCTTTGAGAAAATCAACAAGATAGATGAACCCTTAGCCAGACTAACCAGAGAGGGCACAAAGACAGTATCCAAATTAACAAAATCAGAAATTAAAAGGGAGACATAACAACAGAAACTGAGGAAATTCAAAAAATCATCAGATTCTACTACAAAAGCCATTCAAACAAAACTGGAAAATCTGGATTAAATGGACAATTTTCTAGACAGATACCAAATACCTAAGTTAAATCAAGATCAGATAAATCATCTATACATTCCCATAACCCCCAAAGAAGTAGAAGCAGTCGGCCATCACTAGAAAAAGAGGCCCCTTGGTATTGCAAACTTTATATGCCCCAGTACAGGGGAATGCCAGGGCCAAGAAGTGGGAGTGGGTGGGTAGGGAAGCAGGGCTGAGGGAGGGTATAGGGAACTTTCAGGATAGCATTTGAAATGTATATAAAGAAAATATCTAAAGAAGAAGAAGAAGAAGAAGGAGGAGGAGGAGGAGGAGGAGGAGGAGGAGGAGGAGGAGGAGGAGGAGGAGGAGAAGGAGAAGGAGAAGGAGAAGGAGAAGGAGAAGGAGAAGGAGAAGGAGAAGGAGAAGGAGAAGGAGAAGGAGAAGGAGAAGGAGAAGGAGAAGGAGAAGGAGAAGAAGAAGAAGAAATCATTAAAAGTCTCCTAACAAAAAAAAAAAAAAAAAGCCCAGAAGCCCAGGACCAGACTGGTGTAGTGTAGAATTCTATCAGATCTTCAAAGAAGACCTAATACTAATACTCTTCAAACTAGTTCACAAAATAGAACAGAAGGAACACTACCCAACTCATTCTATGAAGCTACAGTTAGTTACACTGGGAATGTTTTCTGTCTAATCAGGAACCTGTCACAATTTCCTTTCATAGAGGACTTCATAAGAGAATTTTTTTCTACTTCTATCATGTTTAATGTTCCAAATAGATTTTAAAAACTAGTTGAAGCTTTAGAAGATATCATGTACATTTAAGAGGCATTTAGCTATTATAAATTATTTTGGTGACTTAAAAAATATCAATACCAAGTTGTATATTTTAAAATAAATTCTATCAGTTTAATTTAATAAAAAAGGAAATTAAGAAGGACATGGTGGGCGTGAGAAATAACCTTTTACTTTTCTGGTTGTATGTTTCTTTAACATTTAGAGGATAAGTACACTTCAGTTCCTAGGACTCATCTAAGACAGTTTTCAACTCTCTGTAACTCCAGCTCCAGAAGACGCAGTATCCTATCCCAGGCTCCTCAGGTACCCGCACACACACATACATATAATGAAAAATAAAATAAATCTTAAAAATATTAAAACAATGGAATAAACATAAGTAGGATAGACTAAACTCATTTTAAAACATTAGCTTAGGAAGAGTAATGAAATGGATACATTCTTTCTTACCAAGAATAACTTAAAAACAATGAAAGAGGAAAATATCATTCTAAGTCTAAGTGATACAAATCAAATAATATGGTATAGCCTCATAGATTTAGAAATCTGAAAGATGCAGTTGCATGCCCTGCTGTGGTAGGAATGTCCCTCACTGATTCTGTATTTGAACAGTTGGTCCCCAGCAGGTGGCACTGTTTTGGGTAGGCTGAGGAACCCTTAGGAGGTGGAGCCTTACTGAAGGAAGTGGGTCCCTGGGGACCTTGAGGTCTCATACTTTCCTCCTCAGGTTCTTTCTCTGCTTCTGATTGCAGGGGCACCAAGCACATCTGGTGCATCAGGGGCTTCGGGGGCTTCAGATGGATCAAGTGCATCAAATGCATTAGGTGCATCCATGCATCAGGTGTCTCAGATGCTTCAGGTGTGTCAGGTGCTGCCAAAGCTTCAGGACCAGCTGGCCTCCTGCACCTGCCTCTATTCCTTCCCCACCAGGAGAGAACACACTCCCCGGAACTGTGAGGCAGAATAAACTCCTTTTTCCTGAAATTGCTTTTGTCAGGTATTTCAGAGCTATGAGAAAATGAAGACATCTCTGTGACATGTAGATCATGGATATGGACAGAAGAAGAAATACAAATATGAATGGTTTGCAATAGACCAAAAAAGAAAATGATCTTAATATTAAAAGCTTCCTCTCAAATTCTAGGCACTGACTCCAAAAATCTGTGCATTTACAGGAAAGAAAATTATACAAAATCTTGTGTGCATAAATGCTAAAATGTTATGAAATATTAAAAAATGGAATTCAATAGTCTATCAAGAAGATAATGTATCGTGACCAAGAAGCATTCATTCTTCACATGCAAGAGTGCATCAACATTTGAAAATAAATCAATGTAATTCAATATATAAACAGAAAGCAAAGAGCTCATTTTAACATCTCAAGAGATGCGTGAAGAATCTTTTGATGAAGTTTGATGTCTGGGTAAAAACATTAAAAACTAAACCAGGAATAAGATTTCTTTAATTGGATTTTTCCAAAGCCTACCAAAAAATTCTCTGGGAGGCACCTTAGAAATAGGAAACATTTTGAAATAGTGGGAAGACATACAACGAGGCAGATTCCTAGTTAAAATGAAAGGGATATAATTTATATTTGCTAATGTGGAAAAGAATCCTCAAATTCATTTTTAAAGCTAATGTGATATGTATATATAAATGAAAACTATACACAACAGAAAAACGAAACCCTAACTATTTAGTTTAACTGAAAACAGTCTGGAAAGCTATGTGCCAAACTGCTAACAGTAGTTATTTGTTGAGAAGAAATGGAATTCAGTTGCGCTTGCATTTGTAGAGAACGTAGAATTTAAAGAGAGTTTATCTATACTATATGACATGTGGCTGCATCATCTGAATCTAGTACCACGGTGATAATGCCAAGCCTGGCCTCTAAAGGAAAACCTAGTTGCAGTGGGGAGGGGTCGTGATATTTATTAGTTTTATAACCAGTTAACATGTTTGCTTATGAGTATTAGTGTTGGTGGAGGGAGCTGAGGAACAAGCTACTTGTTTATGTATACCACATAAAGAAAACCACATGATTATGTTCTGATTAAGGACACTTCTGGTCTTCTGGGAATCCAGAATACACAGAAAGGTAGACCGGCATCTGTGATCCCTCTGAAATTATTCTATTATAGCCATCCAGTATCTTGAATCCCAATGGTGGCAAAAAAGGAAAGTCAGAGTATGGGTACCGGGCATTTGGGATGATCAAGAAAACAACTTAGCTTCACTCATGATAATCCAACAATAAGTCTAGGGACAAATGTCTTTCTTCTTGTTGTAGGTACAGCTGATGTCTATCTGACTGGCCAAATGAAAAGAGACTCTAACTGTGAGTCAAAGGGGCTGTAGTTGTTTACAAGATTTCTTTTTCATAATCCCACACACACAAATGCAAGACACAGAAATCTCTAGGCTCTAATCCCGAGACCCTAGGAGCCAGAAAGATAAAGGATGCTGGCCGTGCATGTGCATCCAAAAGCCACATCTGTGCCTCTCTTCCCAAACGGAAGCAAACACTACCTGATTCAAAGGATAAATCCCCTTTCTCCTTTAACTCCCAATAGAGCTCCATGTTTTATTGAAACTATATCCATAATCAAGTGTTTCACAGAGTAAAGTCAGAGAAAGAAATCCTTTCGATTTACCAGGTGGGAGTGAATATTTCACACTACTGGGCTGTGTTTCAGAATTTCTTCTGGGTGGCCTGATTAGAGTACAGAAGAGGTTTCATAGGATCTAAGTCCATAGCGGGCCATGGCATCACAGGATCTAAGTCCATAGCAGGCCATGGGTGCACAGACTCTCCCCTCAAGTAGACTCTGCCAAGAGGACAAGATTGAAGTAGAATCCTTATAAGGTATTTGAATTGTATGTTTTCCCCATGACAATCAAACTAAATAATGGAGAAAACAGTGTGGCTAATCTAGGGTGGAATTATCTTTACTTCTGGTTGCTTGTGTAGATGTGAGTGTGGGGTTAACCCTTTCTGTTCTAACTTCAATCTCCAGGGTTCCCCACTTTAGCTTAGGGAGTCTGAAGTCAAGAGAGTGACAGCAACATTTCCCAGATCAGAATCCACCTTGTATAGCCAGAATACATCTCTTCTTAGATGTAGAACCTCAAGAGCATTTCTGTGGCTTGTGCAAGAATATTGGACTAAACCTGCCCCGTCGTGGGCAGAGGTTTTGGCAGAAGCCCTGAGTGAAATGTACATGCAAATTCATTCCCAAGGTTAAGAGCTTAAACAATGAAGAGAAGGAAAGGAAACTGGGGTTGATCTTCTCGGGCACGAGCTGGCTTTGCGGTGATCTAATTGGTGTTCCTAGGCCTAGGAGTCTGCCTGACAAAATTGATCCAGACAGCCTTTTCCCACTGGCAACAACACAAAACCTAGATGACATAATTCACAGTATAGGAAATTGGGAGCAGATAGGAAAGGCGCAGCAGGCTACCGAGTTCCTTCCAAAGGGAGTGCACATATTGAACAGATTACCAAAGAGGATCCTTAAATTTGGCAAAAAATCACTTCATCCAAGAGATAGCAGCAGAGTACCAGAGAGGATGAAGGGCAGAGCAGCAAGGCCAGGAGCTGAATATGGAATATGGCAAGGACCTCTTGGGCCCTTCCCTGTTACTCCCTGGACTTCTGTTCCCTCCTATGAGTTCAGGTTCAGCAATACTGTAATTTGATACTGACATGTAGCCTAATGGGACTTTGTTGTCTGAACATCTAGCACTGGGCTAATGTCTTAATTATTTTCCATTGCTTACGACAGACAGATTTTTCCATACTTTCGAATGAAAGAAATTAAGTTGAGGCAAATTATTTATAACCACTCAGAAACTTGGGCTTCTGGAAACAGTTTAGGGTAAAGCAGCAAGGGTAAGCTTTGTCCCTTCTTGTCAAGTCCAGTGCTCATTCAGAGGATGGAGCAGCGGGACTACTCCCTTCAACCATAAACAAGGGAAAGTGTGTGTGTGTGTGTGTGTGTGTGTGTGTGTGTGTGTGTGTGTTTCATAAATCTATCAAACCAGCCAAAATCTCTCATGGCCACAGAGCAGCTGTCTTTCAACACATCTTCTTTTTGCCTTCTTAGAGAAAAACTACGACTAGCCTTTTACAGAGATATTTTTCAAAGCTAGGATGACAAATGTAGCGTTTCCTCAGCTGTCCCACACTAGAGGAAGACAAGGCAATAATGGCAGCCGTCACACAGCTGGAATTTCCCACAGGGACGAAAGCATTACTTGGTACTGGGAGGGCCAATACCAGACAAGCTTGTCAGAAATACCCAAGTGTCTTCCTGGAGACAGCTCAAATGCCCATGCATCTGAGTTTTCTCACATGCGTATGACAAAAAGGAGGGCCATTCTCTCCCATGCAGGAACTCCCTGAGATGCCCCTAGCCATGAAAGACAGACACATCAGTAGTGTCTTCCAGGATGTTGAATGATGTGATACTAGGCTGACTGAATCCTTTTGTCCTTCAATAAATCCTTTTGTTGTTCCTGAAAGGCTTCCAGAGCCCTGATTGGCTTGTGAATTGCAACTCAGGTCTACTATGGAGAATACCAAGATGTGATCTTGCTGACAGACATATTCTAGTGCTTTGTGAGGAGAGCACACACTTACTGGAGCCAGAGATGGCTTCAGGGAAGGGGAAGGGTGTGAAAGAGAAGGGATGACAATATCAGATCCCCATGGCTTGAGACCATTGCTTGGCATTGCTTAGGGACTAAACTGTGCCAGAATCAAGAATTCTTATATGCTTAGGAAAAGTAAGAGAAATATTTAATAATTCTGAGACTGTTCCCTCATTAATAAATGAGGCTATAAATTCTCTCACAGGATTGTTCTAAACATTAAAGTATCATTGCAGTTTCTTTTCTTCCCTCCCTTCCTTCCTTTTCTTTTTTCTTCCTTCCTTCTTTTCTACCCTTCCCCTTCCTTCTTTCCTTCTTTCTTTCCTTCCTTCTTCCTTCCCTCCTTTCCTCTCTCTCTCTTCTTTTTTATTTCTTCTCCTCCTCCCCCTCCCCTTCCTTTTCCTCTTCCTCCTCCTCCTTCTTCATGAGGAAGGGTCTTGCTGTATATCTCAGGCTGACCTCAAGTCATCATCCTTCTGCCTCATTTTCTAAAGTCTTAGCATTGCAGATAGCAGGGCACTCGGCTAAAAGGACTAATTTTTAAGTGTCCAGTCTACTACCTGGCACATAGCTCCTTCTCTTAAAACTTGTCTTAGTCATCATTTGGAGAAGCAACTGAGCCTTTGATTAAACAAATCTTTCCATTGTTCATACCTATAGATGAAAACATGTTGAACTGGCAAAGAAGCCCATGTTTTGATAACGGGAAGGTATCAGAAGGGTTCCTGACATCAGGATCATCTCTGTACAGTGGATCTCAGGCTAATGGCTAGAGGCATGATGCAGAGGCACACTCATGTTTCTCAGTGAAGCAGCAGTATAGACCAGGATGTGATTTGTAGCTTGTCAACCTTAGGAAGCTACAGAGTGGAGCCTCTGATAAGAGAGGGCAGCTGAGAGCTCATGAGCTTGATTACGTACCTTTCACTTACTCAGCAGAGGCTTACAGAAATAGGTCAAGTTCCTCAATAGCATTTGCCAAAGCTGCAACCATTCTGAATTATTATCAATACAATTAATAACAAGAAGAAATGAACCCAGGAATAATAACAATCACAGTGAAAGGAAAGCAAGGGCAGGGGATGTAGCCCAGTGGTAGAGAATAAGGAAGCCCTTGGCAGCGTCCAGCCAAAGAGGAAGTGGAGAGGTACTTCTCCTGCCCTCTTTGTTGACTTCAAATGATCTGAAATGAAGACATCTCAACAACATCAGCATGGAGGAGAACTTCTGCGCTCCCTTCCAGTATTACAGACGTAACCCTCAATTGTGCTACTGTTCATTCCTGAACAATGGAGCCTCAGATTTTGCATGTGTGCAGTGGAGAAAATGGCAAGCCTACCCAGTAGGGCTGAGAAGAGACTCCTGAAGATACAGTGAGGACTTGGTCCAACAATGCTTGCCATACGCCAAAGCGGCCCATACATGGCAGACACTCCTGCATACATGGTTTACCAACATCATTGTTGTGATTTACTTAAAGGAACAAAACTAAATAGAGACAAGTAAGAACTTAAATGGTCTTTTAGGTGTCAGAATAACAATAGGTTAGGGGAGGTGTTGTAGGGGAGGGGCTGTGTGAGCCAGGTACTGAGAGGAGGGGGATGGCTGTGATCCAGCTGTAAAGTGAGTAAACAAACAAATAGATGCAAAAAGGAATGGGTTGGGATGCAAAAGGGAATGGTTTCTTATTCCTTGAAAGGTAAAAGAGACCCATTTTGTTTAAGCCAGAAAGTTTCATTCCTGCATAATAATGGGCAATTAACCCAGCCTTTCCTAGGATCAAGCCCATCCCATCCTCCCTATGGGAGCAGATCTGACTAGGCTTTGAATTTGCACTTTGCAGGAGAGGTGAGGTTTGATTTCAAAATTAGATGGAACTTGCAATCCAATGCTCCTTGACCCAGACCTCAGGCACTTTAGACAGAATGCTGCTAAGCAGGTAAGGTCAGCTAGGAAATTCACACTCCCCAAAAGACAAGCAGGATGCTGAAGCCCAGGGCCCTGGGAAGCTATATTTCCTAGGAGGCAAAAATGCTTTTGTTTGGTGGCCTCTCCCAATCAAGCCACAGGTACAAAGTGCCACAACTACCCAGAGGGGGCGCCTTTAGCCAATTCAAACCGAGGAACACCCTTGCCTCACTGGGCACCCAGCCAGGCTGTACCCAACACCAGCACTTCATTTCTATGGTTCCTCTTGGGAAAGAGAGATGGAATTTTTTTTTTCTTTATTCTCAATACCACTTTTCTTCCTGTTTGCTTTTCCTCTTTGCCCTCAGGGTACAGAATGGTAGCACAGGTTTTGTGATTCTGTAAGTGTACAGATATATAATTTTTACATCCTGTCTTTAAGTCATTTTATTGGGCTTTATCTAATACAAAATGCTTTTCCTATCAATTAGACAGGGTATTTAAGGGATTTCTTTCTCCATCCACGTGGTTCTTTATTACTTACAGTTCCCTGTGACTCGAGTTTATTTGGAATCTTGTATATCTCACTTCTCAGACCAACATCCAAGTTGTTTCTATAAATAAAAAGCCTGGAGCCACTTAACTTAATTTCAATGAGTCCTCTCCATGAAGTTAAATGGAATAGTCTAGAGTTTTCTGGTATTAATCTATCATTTTCTGTTAAATAGTAGTATTATGTTGCCATCTTTTATTGTGAGTTTTTAAATGTCCCAGAAACGCTCTGGAAATCAGCACAGTTACAGTAATAAATGATAACTCCTGAGAATTCGAAGGCTTCTCTCCTTTCTGCTTACTCCTGAGAATGCTCAGGACCATGGTGTTGGACATTTTACCCTTAGCGTTTTAGCTAGACTGAAGCCATGCTGGGCTACTCCAGATCCTGAGCAATGAGATCATCCATCTTGGAGCCTGGTGGATCTTGACTTGGCCAGGAACATGCCATCACTCCACACCTGACCTCCTCTGGGCGGCAGATGCTAATGGATGTTAAGCTCTGCTTAGATGAGGCCATGCCCCTCACAACCCTGAGTCCCCACTCTGCAGATGGTCTTCCTCTTTCAAGGCTTTCAGAGTCTGGTGGAAATGTTCAAGTACCTTAACATCCACTTCACACAAAGGCTTTGTGAATGCCACAAAGGACCAAGCTAGGTCTTAACTTACCAATTGTGTTTAGCAGCGAATTTCACACTGCTCCAAACTCAGTCGATTCATTTTGAATTTAGATGAAATTGCTCCTTATCCCCAGTAGAATATAATAACAAGGTGCTTGGAGGGATAATGAAGGACAGAGAATCCTGACAGGATTCCATTATTAATCTGTCTGTCCTTCAACTCAATTCGTTCTTCCTCTGAATCTGAAAGATATCAAGGCAAAGATGTTGGAAGATTTGAAGGAGGCAGCAGATGAGGTGGGATCTGTAGAACAGTGATTTGAGATTCAGAGATTAAAAAGGTAATAACATCTATAGAAGCCATATGAGGGTTGGATGTTGAAGGTAGCATCTAGGGTGGTGGCCTCTGGCTGGAGCTTAGGGGTCATGGAAGCAAACAATTGGACAGAATCTGGAAAGGGAACTTGAAGTCCAGCAATGGTACCAGTTGCTCATAGATATATCCCAAGAGGTAAGGAACCAGAGGGTACACTAAGGTTCACAGAGAGACCCAGTTTGCAGGTGTACAGCCTCAAGCATAAATCGCAGTTTAGGACAGATCACCTTATATCTCAGACCTCTGAACGTTTGTGAGACAAGGATGCTATCAACTGAGAGAGCTGCAGTGCTTCAAGCTGCCTCACACAGACATGACTGACACCAATCGATGTTCTACAGCGGCAGGCTTGCCTCCCTCCCAAACCCTAAGCCACTGTGAACAATGTAGTTATTTCTGAACAAAGTACAAGTTAAAGGGGGAAAAACATAGTCTAGATAAACTTCTACATGGCAGAATATCTATTTTTAGCCAACCATGTGTAGTCAGTCATTCTGAAAAGATTCTGAGTTTTTGTTGGCTAGTGTTATTCACAGGACTCTCCCCAAGTCAGCAGACCCATGCCCCAGTTCCACAGAACTTCCTGCTTACAAGTCAAGTCACCAGGGTTCCATATAACCCTGCCCCTGAGTTAAGACAACAGTTTTCCACAGCATAGAACTCCTGAAATAAACAATTCCTAAGTTTAACATTGTTTGCTATTCTGAGTAATATGGTGAAATCTTGTCCTTTCTTGCTTCTTCCCAGCAGGGACATAAGCCACATCTTTATCTAAGGACTCCATGCTAGCCATGTTATCTGCCCATTGGCCACTTAGTAGCTATCCTGGTAACCAGATAGACCACTGTGGTGTCATGCTGTTTCCATCCAAGCAACCCTTATTTAGTGACCTAATGCTAAGTCATAGACCTATGTCAGTCACCGCACTTAAACCAGCAATGTGACATCTCACAGGAGAGGGGTGAGCACAAATAGAATATTGAGAGTCAAGAGACAGAGAAAGAATCATACAACTTTATTAGAGTATCTGCTATAATTACTCTTTACATTATCAGTTACTCTTGTTAGCATCCCATGAGTAATCTGCAAACTAAATTTCATTATACATATATATATTTATATATACACACATATATGTACATAAACACAAACACACATATATGTATACACACATATATATGTATATGTATAATGTATATGTATATGTATACATATGAAAAGAACATGGTAGTATAGGACTTGAGTAACTAGAAATGCACTCTCTATGGGAAGCAAAATTTTTATAAATTGCTCTCTCACTTATAAAATCATCCATATGACTACACATTTAACAACTGTTATTGTTATTAATGGTTGATATGTTACATGAACATAATTATATGTTATATAGCTGAGTGACATATATAACTGTCACTTGGTTATTTACTAATTCACTTATTAAATAGTTATTACTTAGGCATAAATTCCTGACAACATACTAGGTACTGAAGATAAAACAGTGGAAACATTTGCTGAAGCTTAGTGTCCATAGAAAACAGAAGGAGAAATACGGGCCAAGTAGGCACCACTTCAAGGGAATAGCCCATAAGTCAGTATGGGTAGGAGACCATGTGGCAGCCAAGATGGAAGCAGGAACTCAGTGGATCCAGAAGTTTCTGCTTTAGCTGACTCATAAGATGAATTACCTAGGAAAAAGATGCAGGCAAGGAGGGATGGAGGCAGAGACAACACCATGGTAAAGGCCTTCTGACATCCAGAGCATGGGTTATTCATGCCTTTGAAGGTGAAGCTGGCTTGAGCTATAACAAAATCTCTGATGGGGACTGAATTAATACCAGAGTTTGGCATTCTGTGTGAGTTCTGAGATGTTTGACAGGCTGCTGGGAAACTCCTCCTGCAGGACTCAGCCCTCATTTCTGGAGTGAAGAGAAATGTTGTACCCCATGTTTCTTGTGTGGAACATGGACTCTGCTTTGAAACACGGGATCTTTTTGACCTATCTTAACCTACTTGTCCAGTCTTACTTGACCAATATGCTTATCTGCTACCATAGTGACATTTCAGTTCATGTTCAACCAAGTTTATCTTAGGGTCCCATACGATTATAATGAACAGTGAGATTATAGCCATTGTCTGTGTGTCTGTGGTGTTTACACAACAACCAAGTTGCCTAACAAGGCACTCTCAAAATATATCCCATTGCTAAATGATGCATGAATATATGAGCACATTACACTAGCTGTCATATGCTGTCTAAAGTCATATACGTTTCTATATGGCTTCAGGTTTAAGACATGATTTTCCCCTCTATTTGCAGTGATCCTCTCCCTTTCAAATCTTTCTCCTTCTTCAAGATGAAAAGCAACGTGAACTCATCTGTAAGGTTTTTCTAACCTTTAGGTAATTATTTTTGCACGAAGTGAGGTGGTGAAAGTAAAGGCATGTCCATATAAGAGAATTGAGAGTCGACTTCTTTTCTCTAATGTGAGGATGGAGAAGGTAGCATCTATGAACTAGAAAATAAGCAGACCCTCTCCAGTCAATGAAATTATATTAGTTTGCTTTCTATTGCTGTGCTTAAACACTGACAAAACCAACTTGGGCAGGAAAGAATTTATTTGTCTTACAGGTTAACAGTGTATCATCTAGGGAAGCCAGGACAGGAACTAAAGGCAGGAGCTGCATCAGAGACTACAGAGGAAGGCTGTTTACTGGCTGACTTCTTTTAGCTTACTTGGTTATTTTTCTTGTACAGCCCAGGCCCTTACTCCTAGGGATGGCTCCACCTACAGTAGGTTGGATGCTTCTAGATCAATTGCCAACTAAGAAAATGCCCGCATAGTTCACGGGACTTTTTCCGAAAGAGGCAATTTCTCAATTGAGGTTCCCACTTCCCTGGTAATTGCCACAGAACCCAATCTATCAGCATACCAGCTTGATCTTGGACCTCCCAGTTTCCAGAAATGTGAGAGAGAAGTGTCTTTTGCTTAAAAGCTACCCAATTTATGCTATTTTTTCTAACAGCATGAGAGATTATTTAGAAAACAAGTAATTGAGAAATATAACATTTGGATAATGGGCTGTGCTTGTACAGGAGAGAAACTCATAGTTCCTTGGGCTTTCTTTGTTCAGTAAACCTACCTCATTGATTCCTTGCCATTTGGGGTTTCTGATAAAATGCCAGGAGTTGGGTATACTCTCCCTAGATACTGTCTTGTTTGCTCCTATGATAGTTAATAAGGCTTACACAAGTCTCTCCTGCCAAAGCTCAGGAAAGATACTGGCATATTAACACCTAGTGCTCATTTGGGAGAGATGAAGAGGAGAGGGAAAAAAAGAGGAGAGGAAAGAAAGAAGGGAGAAGGAGAGGAAAAAGAAGAGGTGGAATAAAGGAAAAGAAGAAGCAAGCATCACCATCACCACACTTTGAGCCTGCAATGTGCATCTGGCCCTTCCTTAGTTTCACACCTGGGTGCTCATTTCCACTGATGTCACTGGGAAATTTATCAGAGAACATATTTAAAGTCTTGGAGTTCATCTCATTTAACATAGTTACTCCCTTTTCCATCCCTGCCCTGGCAGACTTGACAGTCTGTGACCAGCATCCTCCTTAGCAGCATCAAGGGCAGGAAAGAGCAATGCAGTCATAGCTTAGGAGCTGTGGCAGGCTGTAATTCTTTCTAAAGGAATAGCTTGCCAGGAGAGTTGCTAGTATGGTCACATTTTATCAGCTTCCCCACTACCACCAAGCATCATTCTGTGACAAACAAAGCTCCTATCTTCAACTGGGTTTGTTTTAAACAAATGCTATCTGTCATTCTCTAGGCGGCTTGGATGCTTTGCCAAGGCATATTGGGGCTGTGCAAATGGTATTTAACTCACCAGGCTGCAAGAATTTTGGGATGGAGTATGGTGGTTAGGCAGGGTGAGAACGGGTAAGTGGCACTGTTAGACATAGAGTGTTTGGGCATGGGGACACTGAGACAGCATCTTGAGTGTTTTGATTCTAAGACAGTGTGTGTTATTCTTACCAACTAATTTGACAGGATTTGCTGAGTCCCGGCAAAGGGAGTTGGGTCTCCAAATAAAAGGGATGAAGAGTGTACACTAATGTGTCTTGCATTATATAAGTGGGAAAAAAGCACAGCCTAATAGTACAATTATAGGTAACTCTATAGGTCAGGTTGGGAGCTGAGAACTATGGAGGGAATACAAAGTGGAGGAATTGTAAGAAAGAGGACCAGGCAGTGTGCACATGGAGGCATTATGATGGTTAGCCCGACCTCGTTGAGACACAGAAGGAAGGAAGAGACAGCCAAGTTGTATCAGCAGGAAGAGGGTGCAGGCATCAGGACATACTGGAGCAAAAACCAAAAGAGGGGAGGCTGCCTGGTGTTCTCAGAAAAGCAAGAAGGCGATGCCAGAAGCATCTGAACATGAGACTAGACAACAAAGGAACTCCAACACCAGTGAGAAATTGGGACACTCGAGCTTTTCCTCAGTAAAACTGTGAGTCACTACAGGATTATGATGTGTATTTTCTTTTGTCCCTTGGAGGACCATGCTATGGGGCACAATAAGGAACCCTACTATGAGAATAGGGCTCTATCCTAGGAAAGAGGTGGTTGTGGCTAGGACTCAAATGGAAGAAAGAAATGTTGAGAAATAGCTGGATTAGGGGATGCACCTTATGATAGTCTCAGCAGAGCATCCTGAGGGTTGGAGGTGGGATAGAACATGGAGAAGTTAGAGGACTGCAAACTGCTGTCAACTGTGTTGGAGAGTGGTAGTGGGAAAGAACAGTGTGGAAAGGTGCTGGGGGGGTGGGGGTTAGCATGTGCAGGATTTGTAACTAAACAAGCTTAGTGGTGCGAATTTGAACTTGGAAGGCCACTCTGGTGTGACAGACTTGGGAACCAACACTGATATGTGGTATCACCAAAAACATAAATGGAGGAGAAAGGAAGACCAAAGACAGAAAGACAGAGCCCAGGTTACCCCATATAAACAGATGACTAATGGGAGAGAAGTATTATGTATGTTTGATACATGGTACCTGTTCAATGACTATTATTTAGGAGAAGTGGCTATTTTTTAAGTTGATATTTTATAATTGTTATGTCCATGGTACCTGATTGGTTTTGCATGGACCTAAATTACTATGTAGTAACCTCATTATCTATTTTTTAATGACAGTCCAATACCCAAATGCCTTAGTGTGGCATAATGGGTGCTTATAAAAGGGAGGAGAAAGTCAAAATGAACTGTGATGATAACTAATGATCCAGTACATTTTTCTAAGTATAGCTCTTCAAAATGGTGCAGCAATGGCCAGGGGCACAGAGTTTTTGGTCCCTTGGGAGGGCATAGTATGGTTGGGATAACATAGAATTTTAAAGCCTTGTGAAGGACACAGTGGAGGGAACTTAGCACAATAGAAAAGAGGGCTTGAACTTGAGTTCAGAGCTCAAGCTGAGGTGGTTGGTAGATGGGTGTGACCTGGGACACTTGCAATGTAGATGAGTGCACATGTATGCTCATGTGCTATGGGATGGGCCCACAGAATGTGAACATGAGGTGAATGAACCAATGGGTGGCAAAACAGGTTGTCAGGTGTTGTGGAGACCTGGGTAGGAGCAGGGCCAAGTTCAATGAGGTGTCAGTCCAAAGAGGTTTGGAAACAGTGGGGAAAATTTCAGAGAAAGGATTTAAGACCCACCCAATCACACTCTGATGCTCTGCCAGCTTGCTACAGAACCTCAACTTCAGTCTCCTTGTCCTCAATCTCTGGCTTTCAACACAGCAAGAACATCCATTGATCTGCTTAATAATAGAGCCTTGGGAGGGTGATGAAGTTCCAGAAGGTTCCTGGCAGATACCTTTGGCAGGCTGATGACCTCAAAGGCATACTGCCAGCGGTTTTGGAAGCAGCATCTTGGCAAGATCTGGGGATCTTTGTAGTATTCTTCCACCTTGAGTCAAAGGGAAACCCGGATGAGAATGAGAAGACAGGACCTGGGGTCAGAGTGGAAAGACAGCCCCACCCTACTCCCCACCCCACAGAAAGCCTACGGTCATAATAAAAACTGTTCCTGTGCACAGGTGTGTTCCCCTTTGGAAAGTTTAAGTTCCAAAGGGAATGATATTTATTAAAAAAAAATCATTGAGACATTAAAAAGAAGAAGAAGAAAAGAAAGGAAGGAAAGAAGGAAGAGAAGAGGTGGAAAGGAGACGGGTGGAGAGGGGAGGAGAGGAAAAGAAAAAGAAAATTCTAAGCTGTATCAAGAAATGCCCTGGTGGAGAAATCTGGGAAATGTCAAACATGTGTAACAAAAGGAGAGGCAAGATTACAGCCCATGTCATTCAAAACCATGTTAGGACGTCATTGGAAAAAAAGTAGGGAGAAAGGCCTGTGTTAGTGGAAAGCTCATTGACTTGCCCCTCCCTGTGCTAGAGTTGCGCATTTCTGACCACTTGGAGGTGGCTGTCCTCCAGATTCTCTTTATTCCCTCTGCTTCGTTCACAGTCTAGCTCTGACCTGAGTATGTGTTAGCACACACTCAACTTCTTCATCTCCCAGGCATCATTGTCTCTTGAAGCCATGGCAGATTCCAAAACTAGCTTCACGAACAAAAGTGGTAAACATGATCAATTTTTATAAACTTCTAGCTAGGCACAGAGCAAGTTTTTAAAGTCAGAGCAGTTTCCCAACTCTCCTGAGTCCACATATGTCCTCTGAGTGACAGCCATCCTCCTTTGGTGGGAGCTGTGATGTAGGCACACCCAGCCTGGGTCCTTGAGTTCTTAGCCCTCTCTTGTACTTAGTCATCCTTCATAATCATGTGTGTGTGTGTGTGTGTGTGTGTGTGAGAGAGAGAGAGAGAGAGAGAGAGAGAGAGAGAGAGAGACACATACACACACACACAGAGAGAGAGAGAGAGAGAACAAAATCCCTTTCTCTACTTTTCATAAACCTAGAAAATTAACTTCCTAATGAAACATCTAGCTAGAAAATACAACTCTATCAACTACTCAACTGGTTAAGAAGCTGGTGTTCTTGTCTCTGTGTCTCTGGAGTCCACTGCTTTGAAGCTGATACCATGCACATACTTTCCTGCTCTCTGAAGATCAGCAAAAGTATTGTTCCTCCACCACACATTTTTTTATTCTCAGATGGATGTCCCTCTACCCCATAAGCCAGATCAAACTCATTTCTCCCCAAACTTACTCTTGTGTGCCAAGTTTGTTCATTTTCTCTCACAGTCTTTATATCTCTTAATGTTTGGTGTATGTGTGTCCGTCATCTCATACATTGATCTTGGAGAAACTGCAGGGATTGATTCTCCTTTCTCTACTTTATATTTTCTCCTTCTTCTTCTTCTTCTTCTTCTTCTTCTTCTTCTTCTTCTTCTTCTTCTTCTTCTTCTTCTTCTTCTTCTTCTTCTTCTTCTTCTCCTTCTCCTTCTCCTTCTCCTTCTCCTTCTCCTTCTCCTTCTCCTTCTCCTTCTCCTTCTCCTCCTCCTCCTCCTCCTTCTCCTTCTCCTCCTCTTCCTCTTCTTCTTCTCCTCCTCCTCTTCCTCCTCTTCCTCTTCTTCTTCTTCTCCTCCTCCTCCTCTTCCTCTTTCTCTTCTTCTTCTCTTCTTCTCCTCCTCTTCCTCCTCCTCCTCTTCCTCTTCTTCTTCTCTCCTCCTTCTCCTCCTCCTCCTCCACCTCCTCCTTCTCCTCCTCATCCTTCTTCTTCTCCTCCTCCTCCTCCCCTTCATGCTCCCCCCTCCTCCTCTTCTTCTCCTCCTCCTCTTTTTCTTCTCCTCTTCTTCCTCTTCCTCCTCCTCCTTATTCTCTTCCTCCTCCTTCTCCTTCCCTTCCTCCTCTTCCTTCTTCTCTTTTCTTTTTTCTTTTGACATAGTACTTAAGATCTGAAAAAAAGGTCTTCATCTTACACACCAAACACTTTACCAACTGAGGTATTGTCCCAATCCCTAATTCCAGGATTTCTTGACAAATATAGCATACATCATAGAACATTGGTCAGTTCTGTCTTTACCACACTCTTTCCCCTCCTTTTTTTGGAGATGCTTTGTGAAGACATCATCAAACTACGAACTACAATCTTATCTGTCTTCTGGGATGATCATGGTCTATTTGAAATGCCTACAATTTGGTTTCTGTAACACAGTAATGGCCTGGTTCTTCCTGTTTCCTTAAGGACTTTAGAGTTCAAACACAGGGTCTTGTACATGCTGGGCAAATGGTAGATTTCTGACTATCAACCCCTATCTTAAAATTTCAATTTTTGAGATAAAGGGTCATTAAATCGCTCTGGCCAGTCTGACCTTGTACTTGAAATCCTTCTGCCTCAGCCTCCCAAGGATTACAGGTCTGCACTGGTATCCCTGGCTATATTACTTCTTTTAAATACCTTTGAGGATCATCTTATCATTTCAAGTGTGGACTTTAACCTAAGCATGTAATCTTCTGTCCACCTGAAGGATCTACCAGCTACATTTGATTGGGATCCCCATAAATGAGATCACAAGACTGTTTCTCAAACTTCTTATCTCCCAAGCTTGAATCCTTGATCTATCACTAGTGTCTCCTTTCACATTTTCCCCATCTGTCCAGCCCAGGCTACTAACTTGCCCCAGTGGCTTCAGAAGGACACACATATTCTCTTTCTGTGTTCCCACTATTGTAAGCTAGGTACTCCTCATTTCTTCCTAGACAACCACAATGCCTTCTGGATTGCTGGCAATGACAACATTAACTAGTGTCTAATGAACCCACTTTTGGGGGGTCCATTATTGTAGAGTCTACATGAATCCTTAGTAATATGAGGTACCTACTTCATACTCTGTGTTTTACAGTTAGAAGTCCAGAGAGCATTTGCTCAAGGTCATACAGTGTGCAGAGAGAGCATTGATTCAAATCCTTTTCAGCTCCCATACCTGAGCTGATCATTCCCAGGCATAAATAACAGAATCCAAATCTTTCAGTGTGAGTGTCAAAGCCATAAAACACAGCCTTCTCCCAATTGCTTAACATTTGTTTCTTAGCTGACTGCCTCCTTCCAGCCTAGGCTGCTGCTTTTACAGAATAAAACCCCTTTATCTGGCCTCTTCACCCCTTTTCACATTAGCATTTAAGGCCTACCTGTAAAATGTACACTTCCCAAGAGCACTCCATGGGCATCTGTTCTCAGAGATGATGGAGCTCCCACTGTCCCACCCACCCTAACTGTGTCTGCATCTGAAGTAAGAGCCTGCTTGCCTTACATTAGTTGAAAGTACTTCTGGACACCACTCTCACTATACCTTGAAGAGAGGAGTCACAGTTTATTTCTCTTTGAAGTGTTACCCTCCTCCACATTGGCATTTGGTGCACATGCTACATACAAGAAGCCTCCAATATATTTGGTAGAATTTCATAGCAGGATTTTGCGTAATGAAGTCTTGGGTATTTTACTAGTGTTGATAATACTTGGGAGGCATCATGGTCACTCTGGGTAGTCAGCTTCTAAGATACACATAGATCTCAAGCATCTTTATACTCAGTGTCGCCTGTGTGAGCATCAAGGTCTTCCCGTAGCTTATAATGGGACCCCAGTACACAACACTCAGAAGCATCTACTCTGTAACAGGTATAAGTTCTCTCTGAGGTAGTTTTCTCTGCTGTGCAGCTAGTAGCAACTGAATTTAAGTATCAGTGGTAGTTAAATGATTATACAAGCTAACATTCATTAAACTTCATAGTGATCTTCAGAAACCATCAAGAAGGCAGATACTGATATCATCCTCTTTCTGGAAAAGAATCCTTTGGTTCAGAAGGGCCACAAGTGGTGACTGACCAGATGCAACTTGACTCTTCCATTCCTATTATATTACCAATCTGTCTCTCTAGAAGCTGAAGTTAATAAGTACTAGTTTTCTCTCATCTTTCTCACACGCTAGCAGAGTTAGACACAGAAGCCAGGGATTGGAGCAGTGGACAATTTCTTATTCCTGACTTTTTCCTTGCGTGCTGGTGTACAGGAAATTTTTACAGACCGATGGCTCATAAAAAGACGTCTACTCACATCCTGGCCATCGTTAATCCTCTCATTAAGCTCCTCAGAAGGAGAAAGTAGCGGAAATGGTGGTGGCTGTGCACAGGTTGGGGCTCAGTTGCAGATGGGACATGAAGTCTGGCACACCATTGGCCATGAGTCACTGGAAGCCCAAGCTGTGTACCAGAGGACAGCAGGAAACCACAGGACCTGGTTTCACTCTTGTGGTGACAGTCTTTTGGGAGGCTGAAAGACCATGGTGGTTCAGCTGTTCCCTCATGGCTGCTTCCCCAGCAGCTCCAGACTGTGTTTGTCTTGGCCAGTCAGGATGTGGAACTCTTACTGGCTCAGGCAGTGCTACTGAGAGAGACACATCCACTTCCTGTCCCTCCACCCCACCTCCACTTCCTGTCTCTCTTCCCCCTTGGTATGGCTACTATAGCATTTTGTACAGTTCCTTCCTGCTGTGTGGAGACAGGTTTATGGGTGGTTAGGACACAGGGACTCTTCACCTTGGCAGTAGCTTCTCACCACACAGAATAATGGTCTTTGAAGTGGTTGTGGCTCCTGAGTGACCATGGAATCTAATGTCTACCAACAAATAGACTGCTTGGCACTTGGAGTCACAGTTTCTTTGATATAAAATGGTACCTTCAGCCTCAAGTCCAATGAGGAATCTTACCCTCTCATCCTGATATTCTCCTCTCTTGATTCATTTCTGTTTGGCTTAGTGCATAAATAGATCATACTTACTTTCTGGAAAATTCAGTATCTGTCTTTTTCATTAAAACTAACCAACCAATCAACAGAAATTTCCCCAAGGTCTTATCAACTTTAGTTAGTTGTTGCCTGGAGCTGTATTATGCCCACAGGAAGTTAACATAGCACCTTTAAATCAAGCAGCTAGAGAAGCACATAATAAATACTAGAAGAGTTCAGCAATTCCATTGGAGTAAGAGTGAGTGTGGAGTTTCCTTTTAAAGCAAGTGTTGAGAACAACCCTCATCTCTGATGCAGAAAAACTAGCTAGTCTCTTTATTCCTGTCCATAAAAAGAGATAAACAAGGGCTGCTCTCTGGGGTTGCTTGTAAGTATTAAACAACACAATATAGAGTCAAGCACCCTGAAGAATCTCTTGCATACTAAATAGGCTATAGCTAGGATCAGTGATGATCATTCATATTAGGACACAGAAGCACACATAAGACATGAGCCTAGTTTTTCCAGGCTCCCTTTCCAATCAAACTGAATAAAATCAAGAAGTCAAGCTAGCAAACCACATTAGGCATTTACCCAATGCAAGGCTACATGTTTAGAACTTTGGAGAAGTCTTTGTTGAGATAGCTGTAAGAGTTACTAAACTGAAAACACAGATGGCCGGAAGCTTCTACTTAATCCAGTTTCCAAACCTTTCCAACTATCTCCCACAAAGCAAGGATCAGCCTCTCCACAGTAAGAGCACACAAAGGTAGAGCCCTGAGTCTCTCTTCTCTTATAGATAACATCTGGACCTGTTTCATAGACAGGCATGGCTGACCCATAGGACTTCTAAATACATGCTGGTTCAAAGCTTTTGGACACTGTGGGCCATCAGATGATATTTTAACATACTATTCATAGTTTTGGTTCTTTGTCTATCCTTGTCTGGAAACTCACACACTTGCTTCTGAGGTTGCAGTCTCCAGTCCTTGCATACCAGCAAAGAGCAACCCTTCTGGCTCACATAATCTGAGAAGGACTGGTACCCGAGCCAGGCCAAGATGAACTCTGAAGCCTATTACTGACCTCTGAACTTTCCTTAAGATGTGTGTTTGATGTCTTATATATGTTTTTGCCCAAAGCTAAGATCTGTTCTCATTTTTCTCAAGATATTTTTATGCATCTTTAATAAGCAAGCTGTTGTAGAAGGCATGCTGCTGTAGTCTAAACATTTGAATTTGCAGCAGCTGTAAGCTTATCTATTTCAAGTCTGTGGATGGAACTTCTTTCAGGGAGGGCATGTCAAAAGGCAAGTCCTTGCGTCATGAGAAAGTCATAAAGGTGGTTGGCTTTTGTTTTGTTTTGTTTTCAATAAAAGAAAAAAAAAAGACTAAGCTCAAAGAATACAACATATTTGCTCTTTAAGGGGTGAAGATATTTTCTGCTTTGTCTAACATTTTTAGGCTCCTCTTCTTTGGCCATCAGGGTATAGACTTTCTTTTGAGTTTCCTGTTATTAATAAGGCCTAGGGCCAGTATAAAACAAATATCTAGTTATATTATCCAAGCAGCACGATAGTCTTTCTTTATAGGGCATGATGCTTGGTGAACTTGGAAGAGGTTAGCTTGCTTAATAATACACACAGTTAAGGAAGCCAAACACCTATATGCTTCTGTCCCTTCTTCCACTCAGATGGCTCATCTGCACATAGCCATTTCTCCATTGAGTACACCTGTATGAGTTGATACTCATCAGCTCTCATAGACCAAGGAGTAGACTAGATATTAGACAATTTGACTTTTAATCTAAGTGGGTGAGAACCACAGAACTGGGAAAACTGGGAAAATTGTGGATCCAAAGCACGAGTAAGGTTCACGAGAAGAGTTCTTACCCACGGGGAAGAACTTGCTTCTAGACTTAGACAGTCTGGGGCTGGAAACTGCTTCTTCCATTCATGGGATAGGTTTGAGAATTCTGGCAAACCTCAGTTTCCTTATCTCAAAATAGGGCCCACAATCATGTTTACTATACAGAGGCATAAAAAGAACTAAGCAAATGAAATGGGACCACCATAAACCACTTTAAGCAAAATGCTTAACTTTTCTCTTTAAAAGGACATGACAGTGTCTAGTCATACCTCACAGATGAGGCAAGTTTGTTTTTGAACTTGGAGGATGAGTAGGAAATTGTAAAGGGGCAAGAGACATTGCAAGTGAAGGAAGAACATTTCTAAACCTGAAGTCACACATGTGCACGACGTTATGCAGTACATGGCGGTCAGTGTGGTCAGACAGTGTACACTTATGCATCACTTTAGCAGTGGGGATATGTTATGAGAAATGCATCATTAAGCAATTTGGTCATTGTGCAAACATCAAAAAAATGTATTATACAAATGAAGATGGCTATAGCATCACTAAGTAATGTAACCATATGGAAAAGCTGATGCATGTTTGGTCTAGGATGAACCAAAAGGCCATTACATAGCAGATGGCCATATTTGTGGGGTGAACATGAAGATTGGACCAGAAGAGTAAGGCAGTTTTTAAAGGCTCTCTGTTCCAAGTTGTATCCAGGAAATACAACTCACTACTGAAAGGAAGGCTGAGTCCTGGAAAAGAAGGGAAAGCAGAAATTTTCAGTGTCAGTTGACCTCCTGAGAGTTCACATGGACCCTTTAGGTCTGTATTGACTATTTGCTGGCCCTCAGGGTATTTTCCAATGTGGACAAATGTATCTGGTTGAAGAATGTCATTGTTCTTTACTAATGATGCCTCGTGCCCTTCTTGGTGGAAATAGTGATGGTGCAGAAGTGGGAATTCCAGAGTCTCCTCATTGAACCACCATGGGCAAGTCTCAAGGGACAATGGTTGGCCAAGATGTTCCCAAAGGTTGTCTTCAGTTTTAGTTTGTGATTCTAATTTGCCAGCTCTAAGTAATGGGCCCAATATCATGCAGTGATTGAACATCTGCACTGGGATTTGGCCCTAAACACTCTTGCAATAGTCCGTGCTTGTCAGTTTCAGTCTATGCTGTGTCTACACTGTGCCTAATAGCTTTGCCCAGGACAATCAAGACAGTTTCCTTTGTTGTCATTTGTATTTTAAGAACTGCAGTTGTTCTCAAATTCAGACATAGAATTCAACTTGGGAGCTCGTGGGTGATGTGGTCTGTTTAATTAAAATTCTAGAACACAGAGTCCTCCACAGAGTCCTTGCTCTGGAAGGCATCCTGGGGTTTCAACCCTATTCAAAGTATGGGAGTGTTTACAGCAACATTTCTCCTGTACCGTGGGCTGGCCTATAGGCAGCACTTCTGCTATCAAGAGACAATCCATTACTCTGATATCTCTTAGAACAAAACCCTGGGTGGCCAGTTTCCATAGATTTTTTTGAAGCCCTGTGTGTGTGTGTGTGCATGTATGTGTGTGTGTGTGTCTATATATGTGTGGTATGCATGCTGTGTACTTTGTTGTGTGGGATGACATGGCTGTAATGAAGTCTGTCAAATTCAAGAAAAAGGCTTTTACCCTGCTGTGGATGATATTTTCAAAAAATTTTGAACCACCTTTGTCATCCAAGGACAAAGAGATACACTTAAATGTTAAACACCATATGGAGTTCAAATCAGGTTGCTGACTTTCAAATGTTTTCTTGGGGTAGCATTTGTTATTGGTTTTGAAGTCACCCCAATTTATGCCAAGTGTTTATTTCTCTCTTAACTGCCAAGAGTCTCCCTAAGCAGACTATCATCTATCACTGAGAGACCACACTGCCAGATATTATCATAAGGATGTGCACACTGACATCCACAGTCAGAGAATCTAACCTTGTTTCTTACTGAATAACAGAAGATGGTCAACCCAAGTTACTAACCATGTTAGGTAACTCAGTAATAACCCAAGGAGAGGCCAAGTTATAATAACCAATAAGTCAAGTTAGGTAACTGCACAGTAGCTGTGGGTTGCTTTTATGTGTCTGTATGTCTCCAGTCTGGGAGAGATGCAGGTGTGGTTATGCATTCGTATCTGCAATATAACCCAGCCCCACACACTCTTCTAGCGTGACAAGAACTTGATACCTGGCCAGCAATTTGGTACCTACTCATTTCTGAAATTTGGAAACTAAAACTACACAAAGAACTTTCTGGTACCAAGCACATCTCTCTCCTTCAAATGCTGAGTTCATGTTACCCAAGCCCTCTGGTCTCTGGCTTACAGTAAATAATTGTCCACAGCTGCTGAGAGTTGGTTTATCCTCCAATAAAGGTCAGGATGGCTGACTAGACATGAGAAGGAAAACTTCGGAAATTTGGTGTTTAGACTAGCTTACATCTCTGTTTATCTCTTTTGTTTTTGTTGTAACTAAATAGGCAAATGTGGGCTGTGGCAAAGGCATGGCAGAGAACCTGGATATCATGCTGTTCTTTCTAGGTCTTTAGTACTAATGCATCAAATCCTTCCTTGCCTTTTGCCAAAGTAAAAATACTCCCATCCTAAAATCCTTGGGGACATCTGATGAAGATGAAGATGTTCTTCAGTACCAGGAAGGGAAATCAGTCAAAGGCCCTAGCTCTCACCAGAGTGCATGTGTGTGTGTGTGTGTGTGTGTGTGTGTGTGTGTGTGTGTAGGGGCAGTGGTGGTGGGGACAGCAGGGCCTGGTGGTGCATGGCCATTTCCCAGGGGAGCTGAGAGGACAAGGGGACAGACATCCCTGCCATGCACATATCCCGGTAATATTTCTACACTTGGCTTACAGTGGGGCCCACACAAGCTCTCTCTCCAGCTATATCTTGGGACTTCAAGGAGGAGACCTATTAACAGGAGGAGGTGGGAGGCATCCTCCCAGGAAAAAAAATTTATTGGGTTAAAAATCCAAGGCAAACACAGTTTTCTTTGGAGACAGAAAGAGGGAGAAAAAGGACAAGCAAGATAGAGTCCAAAGAAA
Source organism: Mus musculus (assembly GCF_000001635.26). NCBI lineage: Eukaryota > Metazoa > Chordata > Mammalia > Rodentia > Muridae > Mus > Mus musculus. Next base: position 28,831,957 of record NC_000080.6, on the reverse strand, counting down.
ATGAAAGCAAGTGCCATGAATGTCGGGGGAGGAAGGAATGAGGAATAGGAGACCCTTAGCTAGGAACAAACAACAAGGGTCACCTAATGCTGGATTCACAGGAAACTCAGGTCCTCCTACTATATGCCATGGTAACATGACACCAAAATATGTCTAAGGGTGTCACTTGGGTATCCCTGATCAGTTTCTGCATTGCAGAACACTTCTCTCCTATATCAAATTAAGTCAGGCTAAGGGTAGAAAAAGCACACAGTCAAACAGAGCCTCTGGGGTTGGAATTGGAGTTGGAGCTGTAGGATATCTTCCTTATTGGGCATCCATTTCTTTACCTACTGACTCTGCAGACTTCTTAAACTACCCCTTAGGATACTACCTGGTGCACAAGAACCCTGTAAAACATTTATTATTACTTTCTGTGTCACATCCTCAACTGCCTGCATACAGTGTCATCCCTTAGAAGTCTCTTGTTTCTACCAAAGGTCCAAAGTCAAGGCTGAGCAAGTTTCTACAAACTCTACCACCAGCTTGTTTTGTAGACCAGCGCTGCCCAATGGAACTTTCTGAATGGGCCAACATGGAAGCCACTGGATACCCTTGAAACATGATGTCTGAAAAGCCGAAATTGTATTTTCCTTCAATTCACTTAAATTTTATGACCATATGTGGTTAGCGGCTACTCTTTTAGACAACACACACTGTATGAGTATTCTTTTACTCCCCTCTAAAGATATCTACTCTAGTCGATTTGTTTCATTCCTTATTATTTTGCCTCGGAAATTTAAAGCTTCATTTCTACAGATTTGTGGACTGCAAACACGGCCCAGTTGAAGGCAGAAATGAGAGCCAGAACTGAAACAGCACTCAGCTCATTGACCCTCATGTTCTAGCACGGGGCTGCTTGGATACAAAGAAGAGACTTTTCCCACTTTGGTTTCCAACCTGAAAGAGAACCCCTATGCTTCTGTGCTCTTTGTCTAGACAACTCGACCTTGATTTCTGAGTCTATCTCAGACACAGCTTCTCCTTCCTTCCTCTAAATCCCCTGTACTTTCCTTAATCTGAAAGACACGGCAGGGGTCTGGAGTTAGGCACTCAGACCTTTGAAGCCATGTACCTTGCTAGAATTCCAGCTCTGTCAGGCATCTGAGATGAAAACTTAGACACATTATGTCATCATCTCTCTGAGCCTTATGGTACTCTACTATAAAATAGTGTAAGAATGATAGGAATGCTCTTATAGAGAGGAACTAAGGAGTTCTTATTAGTTAGCAAGCTGCCGGTAAGGTTGGCTTCATAACCTGGGCTCTGTCTCAACAGCAGTATGGAGTGCTTGTTTCCATATGCATTCTTACTTTCAGTAAATATTTATTGAGCTTACCATATACTAGACATGTTGCCAAGCAAGAAAGATGAAACATCATGGCAACTAAACACAGATAAAATCACCTTGGGGTATGGGAGATGGACAGAAGTGTATTCCAAGTAAAGATAAATATATGAGCAAGCCAAATAAGAAGCTCCTGGTACAAGGACTGTGGAGAGATAGAGACAGACAGACAGACTTATAGACAGATCATAAAAGGCTTTTCTGAGGATGCTGAAGTCAGCAGTGTGAGTAGGTGTTGACTTATTAAGGAGGAAAGGGAAGGGTGTTCTAAAGAGAGGAAAGGCTTTGGGGTCCTGAGATCCAAAAATCTTCCAGAGGAGGCAATAGGAATGGGATGCAAACAGTGGGTGAGCAGCCCAAGCAGAGCCCTATAGCACAGATGGAAAAGCAGAGCACCGGGGCTGGCTTCACGAAACCCCATCCCCCTCACCCCCCGGCTTCACCTAGCAAAAGCAGCTGCGCTGTAGCTCCTCACGCAAAAGTGGACGTTTCTGGAAGATGTTTCACATTGTTAAGCAGGCTTCAAGGGTTTCCTAGATGGTTCCTTTGGCCAAGTATTAAGAACATGCTGATTTTTGATAGCACAGTTCTCTATCCTTGATTGAGGATTCGATGAATGTCTAAAATGCTGTGACCTAAAATACAAACTCCAGGGTAAGGTCTTCTTAGAGAAGCTCTTTGTTCCCTGCCTTTGGATAAATTGTATGGTGTCTTGCTTATGGGAACTGTGAAAGGAGAACTCCAGAATCGTCGTGTAGGCAAGAGAAATAACATTTCTCTGGGTTGTCACCAAAACCAACAAGCACCATGAAGGGAAGAAAAGGCCTCCATGAGAGGAATGGAGGCTTCTTTTCCCAATGGCAAGGTTTGCATGAAAGTGACAAGTGAAATCAGCCCCCAGGCATGTGGAGGTGCCTCGTGAAAGCTAGAGTCTAAGATCTTCCTGTATGCTCTCCATGCAGAGGTCAGCATTACTCCTAAGGTTAAAACACACACACACACTCACACACACACACACACACACACACACACACACACACACACACTCACGCACACACACACACACACACACTCACACACACACACACACACACACACACACACACACACACACACACACGACAAAGCCTCACCTCCTTACTCTCTAAGCTTTCTTCTCTGTAGTTCAAACTTGCACAGATTTCTGTTTTCAGAAGAAATACACAGACCCACCCACTTTCAGGTGACTCATTTTAGAAAGCTCACTTGCCAACAAGAGGAGAATCTGGTCTGGGAGTTGAACTATGCCACCAAGGGTAAACTCTTTCCTGCTGTGTTTGGTACCTAGACCTCCAAAAGAAGTGCTCAGCATCCTTAATCATCAGGGAAATGCAAATCAAAACAACCCTGAGATTCCACCTCACACCAGTCAGAATGGCTAAGATCAAAAATTCAGGTGACAGCAGATGCTGGCAAGGATGTGGAGAAAGAGGAACACTCCTTCATTGTTGGTGGGATTGCAAGCTTGTACAACCACTCTGGAAATCAGTCTGGTGGTTCCTCAGAAAATTGGACATAGTACTACCGGAGGATCCTGCAATACCTCTCCTAGGCATATATCCAGAAGATGTTCTAACTGGTAAGAAGGACGTATGCTCCACAATGTTCATAGCAGCCTAATTTATAATAGCCAGAAGCTGGAAAGAACCCAGATGTCCCTCAACAGAGGAATGGATACAGAAAATGTGGTACATTTACACAATGGAGTACTACTCAGCTATTAAAAAGAATGAATTTATGAAATTTCTAGGCAAATGGATGGACCTGGAGGGCATCATCCTGAGTGAGGTAACCCAATCACAAAAGAACTCACATGATATGTACTCACTGATAAGTGGATATTAGCCCAGAAACCTAGAATACCCAAGATATAAGATACCGTTTGCGAAACACATGAAACTCAAGAAGAACGAAGACCAAAGTGTGGATACTTTGCCCCTTCTTAGAATTGGGAACAAAACACCCATGGAGTTACAGAGACAAAGTTTGGAGCTGAGACAAAAGGATGGACCATCTAGAGACTGGCACATCCTGGGATCCATCCCATAATCAGCCCCCAAACGCTGACACCATTGCATACACAAGCAAGATTTTGCTGAAAGGACCCTGATATAGCTGTCTCTTGTGAGGCTATGCCGGGGCCTAGCAAACACATAAGTAGATGTTCACAGTCAGCTATTGGATGGATCACAGGGCCCCCAAAGGAGGAGCTAGAGAAAGTACCCAAGGAGCTAAAGGGATCTGCAACCCTATAGGTGGAACAACATTATGAACTAACCAGTACCCCGGAGCTCTTGACTCTAGCTGCATATGTATCAGAAGATGGCCTAGTCGGCCATCAGTGGAAAGAGAGGCCCATTGGTTGTGCAAACTTTATATGCCTCAGTACAGGGGAACGCCAGGGCCAGGAAGTGGGAGTGGGTGGGTAGGGGGGTGGGGGGGGTGGTATGGGGGACTTTTGGGATAGCATTGGAAATGTAAATGAGGAAAATACCTACTAAAAAAAATAAAAAAAAAAGAAGTGCTCAGCACAGCATCACACAGTAAGGGCTGCTGTGTACCAAGTGCTATCAATGGCTTCTTGCCTATTTGCATACAAGGAAACAAAAAATGGCATGTTTTTGCATAAACTGAGACCCTGCCCCTTCACTCTGATTGGGTCAAAAGGAGTCACATGCCTCCCCCTCAGGCCAATAAGTCTCCTTGAAAAATGTCCATGTTCTTATTGAACTAAATAAGATTTACCACCCCCTCCCAGGCTCTAGTGCTTTCCTGACTACATTGGGTATGCATTCAGAAGCAGAGAAAGGAAGGGATGTAGGGAAGGCAAATGGACTGTGTCCTCCAAGCAGTGAGCTCCTTTCTAGAAAAATGAGATGACTTTATAGCTCTCCGAAGCTCCACTTCATTCATCCATCCACTCACTCGCTCACTCAGTGAATATTTATTGGGTGTTTACCCTGCATGGGGAGCTAGGGAAGCTTATTGAGGCACCTCAAGGATTTTTCAAATACCTCTGCACATATTTTTCATTCACTTGCCACATGTGGAGGCAAGTATCCACAGAAAGAGGCAGATGCATTCACGTGGCACATTTTAAAAAACCCATGTGCCTAACACTCAGGTCTCACATTTAGATCTTCATAAATCTGGATTCCATGGGGACCAGGTCATGGTATCATTTCTGGCCACTGTCGAGGAAGATTTACGATGGTTGTTTGCATGACCCAACCATATGCTCCGGCTGGGGAAATCGTCTGGTTAGCCTGCTTTGACGTATGTATTGATGACAAAGAAAGTTACACCACACCACAGGAAAAAGACAACATAAAAACATCCCACCATTTATCAGTGAAGTGCCTGCAGAAATAATGACCTTGGTAAAAATCAAGAGATGATTAAAAAGAATTAATGGATACTTCATGAAAAAGATGTCAGGGTGGGAGGGTCTGGAAGCCAGCTGTCCTAACATTTCTGGGGCCCAAGGTGCATTTTATTGGCTCTATGAAGTGCATGCTTTTAGCCCCACAGCAGAAGACCATGAAAGGCAAGCTGACAGCTAGTGCCCTCTCTCCTCTTAAACCCTTTCGAAGCAGAGCTTCAGGCTTGAGAACAGCAGATTTTCAAGCAGACTAGATCTTTTCCTCCACGTGACCTGAATAAATTGCAACATTCTACATGGTGTCCAGAGAATGGACCCTTTAGGATTATAGGTCAAGAAACTTGGGAGATTCCAGGATAAAGGCAGGGAATGAAGGAGGCAAAATGCATCTGTCCCTGGCTGCCTCCTTGGCAGAGACAACACTGCTTGTATCCTGTAGGTGGGTCTGGAGAGTAAATGAAGCTCTAGATCTGAACTAGTCAAGGAGAGACTAGAGATAGCAAATGATTACTAGACAGCATCATAAGTAAATATCGTATTGTTGTTATTGTAAGTAGTATGTACAGGAGTATGTGTGTTGGGGTGGGGGGAGCAGCATGTGGGGATGAATGCCTGTGCACTTGGGAGGCTAGAGGAAGAGGCTGGATATCCTGTTCTAGTACTGTGCCTTAGTACTTGAAAGAGTGTCTCTTGCTGAATCCAAAGAGTCCGGCAATCCCCAGTGATCCTCCTGCCTCTGCCCCTACAGCAGGGACACAGGCACATGTGCACAGCTATGCCTACCTTGCTTTATTATTTTTTAACATGGGAGCTAGGATCTGAACTCAGGTCCTCACACTTCTACAGCAAACACTCTTACCCACTGAGCCATCTTTTTAGAATGGGGAAATTTGAAAAGTGAAGCCTTCTATACTCTGGTGGAGGGAACAACTACACAGCTCCCTACCCAGTCAGAAACCATAGATGTGCACACTGAAAAACATGGCTTTTAATTTACATAAATGAATAAATGAAATGTGTACCCTGTATGTATGTATGTATGTATGTATGTATGTATGTATGTTCTGTAAATACTAAGGCAGGTGTTTTGTTTATAATAAAAATTACAGTCCCTGGCATCAAGAAAGTAGCCATGATGGACCTATGAAAGGGCAATGCATGAAACCCATTCTTTGACTCCCAGAATGATCATGGGCCTGCCCCTGGCCTAGTCAGACCCACTAATTCCCTTTGTGCTTGTCACCCACATAGCAGCCAGCATCGACTCCCCACATACTTAGTTGCTTAGTACCTGTAAGTACGGTGGACCTCAGTTGGTCATTTCTTTCAGGAAAGAGTTTTCCATGTACTAGATACCTAGGTTTTCTCTGTGTTCCTCAGTACCAACCCCTGTTATTCTGCCCACACACCTAGAATGGCCATAGACCATGACTTGGGGTGTAAGGCACCCCTGGATCTTGATCTTTGCTATATCCCCTCATGCAGTGCAGCATGGGAGATACATATGTATTTTTGAAGTGACTGGCTATTTAATCAGATGGATGCAGAGTGGAAAGGGTATGACAAAGGAGCTAATTGGGCTTCTTTTAGACTCTCAAGTATCAGATTTTCTACACACTGACAAGTTATAGGCGCAAACTTGAACACACTTCAGCTCAAAATTTACTGGGTTCCACAAGAGACTGAATAGTCATTGGAAATCCAAGTGAGTATTTGTCCTATGTCTAATCTGCACTGGTTTTCTGCAGTGAGATGTAGTTCTTCCCTCTGTCCCATTTCCACATGGTGGATAATGGTCACTCAATAGCTAATTTTCTTCTCTTCTTGAAAGGAACCACCTCAGACTAGCTGGCTGCCTGAGTGACATTGGATGAATCTGTTTGGTATGGGATGTACCTGAATTACAGATGACTGGCTATTGTGTGAGTCTCACAACACACATAACCTGCCAAGGCTAAGAGAAAATGGACTCTCTTCTGGTGGAGTAGAAACTTAAATTGGAACCTACTGCTGTGGCAGAGAGACTTGAAAAGGAGCACTCATGATCTTTATCTATAGCTGCTCCGGCCTTGAATATGGTCAGGATCCAGTACTCGGTTTTAATGAATAGAACATGGTAAAAAGAACAAGATATATATGATGACTCCAATAGGTAAGGCTGTAGCACCTGTATTGCTGTGGTCTGTCTCTTCCTTGCTTGCTTTGTGAAGGCAGATGGTGATATTGGGAGAGTATGAACTGAACAACTGAGGCTGGCCTGTGGTTGATAACTATCAGGAAATGGAAGTTCTCAGTCTTGTGGTTGCAAGAAACTAAATTTTGTTAAGCAACCCAAATGAGATGACAGATATTCCTCTCCGGTCAGGCCTGGGGTGAGACCATAAGATCCAAGGCAGAGGAGTTAGTTAAATCATGACTGGATTTCTGACCCACACTGTGAGTTGTCTGGAAATGCTAAGTTTGTGGGTGATACTATATATGTCAATAGGGATCTACCAAAACCACAGTTCTATCTTCAGCTAGAGGGACATTAAGAAAATTCACAGGATCTCAGCACATACTTGAAGGTATGCTCCAGATGAAGGCCACACAATTCCTGGTGGACCAATAATGACATGGCTGAAGGGTAGGCTGACTTGAGCAGGGAGTCATCTATCACATGGTATATGAGTTTACCTTTGATACCCACCTAGGAGGATGTGTTATGATAGGAATCTTGTTTCCAGATCTGGTAGTGAGTTCACTAAGAAGCTTTAAGAGATCATACTGAAGATTCTAGTCTCACAAGGAGTCTAGTAGGAGTTCACTGCAGTAAGGTGGGTGGCTCAGAAAAGAACTTGAGAAATTGAGGTGAAGAGGAGAAGGTGGGCTGTCTGAAAGTGTCTACCCCAGAGTTTTGTCTGTAGCATAACTATGTACCTGAACAGCCGCAAAGCTAACGGTATTGATGGCTCTAAATTAGGAGTGAAGAAGGGGCACATTCCCCATAGGACTCCTGGGAGACTTCACCTCTCACCCTCTGTAGTTAACTTTAGTTAACATAGGTGGCTCCAGCACCTGTCCCTAAAGGCACCTTGCTTCTCCTACACAGAACAGGGACACACTGAGTTTTGGCAATATCTTCATTATTGTCTAGACTTTGATAAGCATCATCAATAACATTTGCTTTTTAAGATTCCAATTTATGCCCAGATATTAGTGTTATAACTGTTAAAGAAGTTTAGGTTAATGGTTATATTTTTTGTTTCTGGAGTGTGTTCTGCATGATAACAATAGTTCTTAGACATATCAGAGAGGCTGCTGTGGTCCCAGATTAAAAAGAATTCATGTCTGCATACAACATTGAAAGCCCAGAGAATATTCTCAGTCAAGGATCTGCTGCTGTATAATCCTTAGGGTTGAGCCCCTTAAGACTGGAGTAGCCTTGAGATCATATTTGCTGAAGGGGCATGGCCTAGGACAAGGAGAAGGAGACAATATCATCTTAACAAAGGCACCTGGCACAGCTCCTGGAAAATTATGGATGCTCCACACCCCATAAAACCACTTGGAAGTCCTGTCTCCAAAGCACAAGGCAATGTCTAAGTAATGTAAGGTATAATAATGTCTAATGAACAAGCAATGTATGAGTCAAAATCTTAAGGAAGGAAAGAAATCCCTTCAGCTCTTATATGTAGGTAAGATAAAGGATGCTAGGTTTTGCGTTCTTGTTTCATTGTCATTTCTTGTCTCATGCCAGCCCTCTGCCCTGGAGCCCCCAGCAGATCCCCCTGATCTCATCAGACACAGAACATGTGTTCACAAACATACAGAGGCATGAGTGTGTGTGTGTGTGTGTGTGTGTGTGTGTGTGTGTGTGTGTGTATGTATGTATGTAAGAGATGAGCCTATGTTTCCTTTCTCTCTGTTTGGGTTTTGGTGTACAATTGGCTCAGCCTCATCTACCCTGCCAGATAGTCTCTGTCCTCACAGAGAGTCTACCCTGAGAGCAGGATCTCCAGTGTGTTGGGGAGAAAGGAGTCTGAATAGTCCTCACTTTAATCACCCTATCCCACAGGCAGCTGCCACTGGAAGGTAAGCAATCAGAGCACCATAGGCCATCTAACAAGGGCTGGGGAGTCTGTGAGATGCATGTTAGAGCTGCTCACCTTATTGGTAGTAGGTGTTATCCAAAGCACCATGTCATGGCATGCAGCTAACTGTATATCAAGCTGCCTAAAAACATAATACTTTCATCTCCTAATGTAAAAAAAAAAAAAACTGAATGGCCCCATCCCCTGCAAGCTCTGAGCCAGTACCTTGTGACCCTTGTTCAGCATACCTCCCACACCAAAATTAGGCATCTCACAAGAAATCGATTCACTGTAGTTACTAAGAATGGAAAGGAAATATAGATACATATATTAAAATAATTATAATCCAGGAACAACACATACAAATTAATATATAGTAATATATTAATCAATGCCTTAATCTATGCATCAGAGGACGAAGTCAAATACAATAGTTCAAATCTATAGCTACCTCTTAGCAAGCATGGTTGTGGGTGCTGTAGCAAGTACTTTGTGCCCAATTAATACATCTAGCACTACTCTGAGACAGATTCCCATGGTGGTAACTAAAAGCAGTGAGATGCTCTCAAGCTCAGCAAGGCTGCAGAGCCTGCAAGGGGTAGAGACCCGGCTCACTTTGCTGTCCTTAGCTAGCCCTTGTCTGTTCCCCCCTGTGTAGTAGATTAGAGCCTATCTTTGAAGCTACACATTTTGCTCTGAATTTCTAGTCACTGAGATGATTTTAAACTCACAAACTGAGATGAGATTGAGTTAACAGCACTTTCTAGAACAGTGCCTGGATGTAGCTTATATTATTATTATTATTATCTGCAGCATTTTTGCAATTGAGAAAACAGCATCAGAGAGGCTGGGCAGGATATCTTAGGTCACAGGGTACTTAGTGGTATATATAATAGGGATACCTGGGTTGGTTTGTCTGTCCTCCTGTGGCTGGGAGGTGGTCTAGTGAACCTTGCAGCACATTTTCCTAAGGCCCAGAGGGTGAAAGAGCCGCAAATTGTTTTTACAGTCCATTTCTTCTAAGTGAGTCGCCCTCCTGGGTAGAGCCAGTCCCCGATGACACTGGACATGCTGGCAAGCACCCTCCTGGTTCTGCAAGCTATCAGTAGAGCTAAATCGAAATGTCAGATCATATCCTGCCTGACACTCTACCTTCCCCAAGCGTACATTAAACCTCTGAGCACACTGGTTGGCCATTTTCTAACGCATTTTCCAGACGCTTCCTTCCACTCTGCCTTCAAACTCTTTCCTTAGCCTCACTCTGGGAAGAACAGCTTGATGTGGGAGGTCGCCAAGGTATCTATTAATAGCCCACCTTTACAGGTTAGTGACCCTTGGCATTCTACATAGCATGGGAGCCTACAAGGGGTTGAGGCTCAAGGCAGGGAGGCCAGGGGCCCCAGTGGTACAGTTCATAAGTGAGGCTGGTGTGAACACAGGCGTGTCCCCACATTAGGCTGCAAAGAGGATTTGGAGGGAGGGAAGCTGCAGAAAAGAAAGGCAGCCTTATTCTGCATGCCCAGAACTAAATGCTACCTCCTACCTCCCATCCTAAAGTGAGACAGATTAAGCTCGATTAAACATAGTTACTCAAATGAATTTAAACTTTAAATAATGCATTCCATACCATTTCACAAAAAGCATGGAGAGGGGCAAAAATTTGAAATTGGCATCTTTATTGATCTTGGATGTTTTAGTTAATGTGCAAGGGATAATCATATTTCCTAACATATTTATCTGACCTTAGTTTTGGTAAAGTCTGTTGACTCGGAATTGTTTTCTCAGTGATGTTCCTATGTATGAAGCACAGACAGCAGCATCTACGTGTAAATTGAAGTGAAAAGCTTGCCAGTAAACCAGAGTGTGTGAATTCATTCAGACATTAGACATGCTCCAGAAGAGGGTGAATATACCCACACAGCATCTGCACTCGGGCAAGATGGCTTTGGCAAGCTTCATAACATGGCTTTCATTTGCATTTCCCAGGTTTCTGGGGTAGAAAAAAACATCTAAAGTTCCTGCAAACTGCACTGCTCACTTTCGGAGAAGTCTAAAGTGAGATACAGGGACAAAAATGAACAATGTTCTCAGAAACGAAGCTGATCTTATGTTCATTAGATGACTTCGATTTATTTGTTTTTATTTATTTATTTATTTATTTATTTATTTATTTATTTGGCTTTGGTGGTGACAGGGTTTCTTTGTATAGTCCTGGCTGTTCTGGAATTTGTTCTAGGCTATCCTCAAACTCAGATATCCGCCTGCCTTGCCTCCTGAGTGCTGGGATTTATGGCATGCGCCAGCACTGCCCTCCATATTTGCTCGTTTTTATTTCTTGTGTGTGAATGTTTACCTGCATATAGATATGCGTCCCAGGTGCCTGTGTGGAGCCAGCAGAAGGGGTCAGGTCTTCTGGAGCTGAAGTTACTGATGACTATGAGCTAGAGCTAGCAAGTGGGTGCCGGGAACTAGACATAGTCCTCTGCAAGAGGACGCAGTGCTCTTAATTGCTGAGCCATTAGCTCCAACCCCATAATACATATCTATAGATATAGAGTTTATAGAGATAAATGATAGATATACATACATATATGCCGATGTCTGACTGACAAACTCTCTCTCACAGACATACACATACACACACACACAGACAGACAGACACACACACACACACACACACAGAGGCACGCGTGCAGGCACGTGCTTAATCCAGGATCTTGAAAATCTTGACTTCCTGATACTACCTGTGTGAGAAAGTTCAGGTATAAGCACATAACCCATGAGAAACTTTTCTGTAATATAAATAATCAGATCCTAATATCTTACATGCTTTAAAACTAATATTTGTATCTAAAACCAGCTCCTGGGGTTCAGGACTCCAGGACCATCTCTGAGTGAAGCAGTCTCCCTTCTGCCTCACTGACCACATATCCCACTCTAACCAAACCAATTTTGAGGGACCCTCATGTGATAATTAAAATTATCAGAAGCCAAGACAGGAAATATATATATTTATTATATACATATATATTAAATATTATATATATTATATATTTTCTTGGTTTACATTTCAAATTTTATCCCCTTTCCTCATTTCCCCTCCGAAAACTCCCCTATCCCATCCCCCATCCCCCTGTTCACTAGTCCACCCACTCCTGCTTCCCTGTCCTGGCATTACCCTACACTGGGGCATAGAGCCTTCACAAGGCCAAGGACCTCTCCTCTCATTGATGACCAACAAGATCATCCTCTGCTACATATGCAGCTGGAGCCTTGAATCCCTCCATGTGTACTCTTTGGTTGGTGGCTTAGTCCCTGGGAGCTCTGGGGGTACTGGTTGGTTCATATTGTTGTTTCTCCTATGGGGCTGCAAACCTCTTCAGCTCCTTGGATCCTTTCTCTAGCTCCTCCATTGGGGACCCTGTGCTCAGTCCAATAGATGGCTCTGAGCATCCACTTCTGTAATTGTCAGGCACTGGCAGAGCCTCTAAGGAGACAGCTATATCAGGCTCCTGTCAGCAAGCACTTGTTGGCATCCAAAATAGTGTCTGGGTTTGGGAACTGTATATGGAAGGGATCCCCATTCTTATAAGAAACACTGGGGTTCTCCTTCCAAGTTCATTCAAGGCACTGCCGAATTAAATAGGATCTCTTCTTTCTGTCTCTAGGGAAGATCAACGAAGCAAAATAAAATTGCTCTAAAATTTAAATAAAACAATATTTGAGCTAAAGACTATTCCTGCAAAGTACAGTCAGTGGTCATAAAATATATAAATAAAAATTAAGAACCCTGCAAATCAAGAAGCCCGACCAATCAATCAATAGTTTCATATTATTGAGTAACCATTTCATGAAGTCTTGTCAGTTCCTAACCGTTACTAACAAACATGTTTGTGACAGAAAATGTTGGGGTTCAGCTATGCAGTATATTATTAATTACTCTCTCAGTTTTCAGAATGGATCAACAGGAAGGTGCCCCAGGGGCAGCTATGGATGCCACCCCTTTCCAGGGACACACACACACACACACACACACACACACACACACACACACTTAATGCAAAACAGACATAGGCTCTGTTAGTCAAAAGCACCAACACAAAGACTTGTTTGATATATGTGAAACATGTTCTCTCTTTTGATAACTCCTGTCTGTGTTTTCAGAAAAGTAATTCCTATAGGAAGCAAATTCTTGATTCTTTTGTCTGAGTTAGGACTTATCTTGCCTCCTGCGCCCCCTTTCATTATCCCCCGTCTCTGCTTAACCTTATCTCTTCTTCATCCTTTACCTCCTGTCCCCAACTTCTTCACCCTTTTTGGGTGGGTGAGGTAGGCTCCTGCTGGATACCCCATGTTAACTATGCGACCTCCAGAGGATTGGTGTTACATGTGTGTGCCACTAAATTCAACCTAGCGTTTTGTTTTGTTTTTCCTATTGTACATATTTTTAATTTCAGGTGTTTATGTGTTTGTCTGCACATATGTATACATGGTGGTGTATGCCTGATGCCCAAGGAAGCCAGAAGGCTTCAAATCCCCTGAAAACAGAGTTATAGGCACTTGTGAGGCACCATGTATGCACTGGGAACTGATAGGTTATCTTAACCACTGAGCCATCCCTCCTGCCCCAACCTGGTTTTCCCAGCAACACTTACTCCAAGAACCTGTCTTCATTCTTACTGCCCAGTTCACCCTATGTTTACTAGTTTTTCTCCAACTTGAATTGGGCTCATTAGAACATCGCTTTATGTCATTATATTTAGAAATTATTCTGAATATGTTGATTTGTCTTCTCTGAGTGCTATACCAGTGAATACGCTATTACCAGGATTACCAGGAATTACAGTGAAGAAAGTTATTTCTACAGTCTTTTGTTTGTTTGTTTGTTTTTTGTTTTTGTTTTTGTTTTTGTTTTTCAAGACAGAGTTTCTCTGTATAGCCCTGGCTGTCCTGGAACTCACTTTGTAGACCAGACTGGCCTTGAACTCAGAAATCTGCCTGCCTCTGCCTCTGCCTCCGTGTGCTGGGATTAAAGGCATGCACCACCATGCCTGGCTTTATTTCTACAGTCTAAAAAACAAAGTAACAACAATAACTTACTGTGCTTTTGATAATCTAGAATATAGGACCTTTGAATTTAGAAAAATGATGTTAATTTTATGCATTTAAGTACCTTTAATATTAATTCTTCTAAAACCTAATTTCTTTTTAAAATGTGATGGGTAATACATTTTCTATATTAGTTAAGGCATTTTAATGATTGTGTGCATGTCTGTATACACATTCATGCATATGGGGGAAGACTTGAGGTGTCCTGTTCTAGCCCTCTCTGTCTCATTGAATCAAGAGTGAGGCTATCATCCTGAAAGTTCCCCCTGGCTTTTTTGCTACAGAGCATGAGTTCTAGGACCAACACAGGCACACCCAGCATAAGTTTATGTGGGTACTGCAAGGGATTTGAATACAGGTCCTCATGCCTGTACCTTACGCCTGTACTGCAAGTGCTCTGACCCTCCGAACACCCCCAGTAACCCCATTAAAGGTAGTCATGGTTACATCCATCCCTCAGTTGACTGTACCTTGAAGTCATTCTTTTGTGATTTAAAGTTCATCTGCAGATGAATACAACCCTGGAGCACAGCCATAAATATAAACACAGATGAAAACTTGGTGACAACTCAGAGCCTGGTGGGTTTAGCTCAGAGAGCCAGTGCTCCACTACCACGCTGTAGTTTATTTCCACTAATCCTTGTTATCTCATTTCATTGTATTCCTCTCAATAGATGAGAGACTTTGATCATTTTTCAAAATGAAGACATACATGAGCCATATGGACACAGGTTGTCCTGAGGTCTTTTGCACCAAGCTATGAAAAATGGAAGACGATACATCTTGCTATTTCCGTAACACAGCTTTTACTTTGCTGCTAACTTTTTCTATATTATAATTTCTGGAGCCTTCTTCATATGTCAGCATGAAAACCAAGTCATTCTGACATGGACTCTATTGCTGGGAGTATTATTCTTTCACACAAAAGTATAGGAGTGATTTTCCCTTTGGGAGTTTCCATGATTTTCAAATGAGTTTGATATTACGCACTTTTAAAAAGGAATAATTCAAATGCTGCTTGTGACCAAAATTACCTCTTTAAGTTCCTTGAGCTAAGTCTCATGATGTACCTTCCCTTCCCTACGGCTCCTCCCATATTAGTAGGCAATAACATATTACTGTGAAATATTACTGGTTGATTTTGACAACTTTATTTTTGGCTCTGGCTGTAGAGGAAGTGGAAAATTTTAAACAGTTTTAAACCAAACAGATTAAAGAGATCACCTCTGCTCTTGCTTTGTATGAAATAAAAGTTCAACCCTCCCATAACCGTTTCCCCCCTCCCAGCCAACAGCAGTCACTGTGTGACACACGTACACGACAGACCTTGTAGTCTTTTCTGCTAGAATATGTAATCACCTAGAGAGTGAACATCTTCCACCAAAAGAAGCCACCAAAGGCAATTTCTATTGGAGCGGTGGGCAGAGTAAATATAGAAAAGACTTACTGCAATGGTCTGCAGTGATTGGCACCAGCAGCCAGTAGCTAGACAGCAGACTCTCACCAGAATTCAGGACCCAGCACAAACTTGGGACCTCTGTGTTCTAGTGACAGTAACAGAAGAAGCTTTGAGATCGGCCAGTGTGGCCACAAAAAGACACTCACTGGCATGTTTTAGGACAGAAATGATAGATCTGCTGCTAGGAGATTATAATTATTTAATCAAAGCCAGACTGTGGAACCAGGAGGGGCTTTGTGTGCCCTCCACAAAGCAGAAAAAGAACAGAACTTGAATACTGACAGGCGCTGGGGACAAGATGCCTGGGGTATGTGCTTTCCCTGACCAACAAAGGCCCATTCCAGACGAGTGAGTGGTCACATCTTCTGGGCTATGTGTCCCTCCAGGAGAAGCCTGTAGAAAATGAGCTATGGACCATTCTCTTGCTGTGAGGAGGGAAGGAAGAGGAAGCAATGGTATTTTCTTTCATGGTTCTCCTCCAAACTGGAAACTACTCACTGATCCAAGCCTTTCTCTATTACACAGGCATGCATGCACATGCATATGCATGCATTCACGTGCACACATGCACTGAAGCAGCAGACTTGTGCTTTCCTCTTGCTCCATGTGTAAGTAGTT
Source organism: Mus musculus (assembly GCF_000001635.26). NCBI lineage: Eukaryota > Metazoa > Chordata > Mammalia > Rodentia > Muridae > Mus > Mus musculus. The sequence continues at coordinate 28,815,890 of NC_000080.6, read as the reverse complement.
CTAAGTCCTAGTAGGAAGAAAAGCTTCCCTGCCTACTACCCCTCTGTGTCCCACATTCAATGAATAAGAGGATAGTCATGTCACCCACGACATGGTTCCGCAGTGCTGGGCAATTGAAGATCAGGGTCTTAAACGCAAACTAGGCCTTGCTCGTCTGTTAAGCATTTTATTCCACTTCAGTCTATAGGAAAAAAAGCCGAGATGTGGGATGAGGCCGAGACTTTCATAAACTGTTGTTAGATGTTTAGACTTCCAGGAGGAAAACTGTTAATTCAGCATTACTTCACATTCTAGTCCCCAAGAAAGTAGAGATTTAGAGGTGTTCTCTTGAATATACTTAATATATATAAATTTTATTTCTTGGTTAAAGCTCCAAGAAATAATGTAGGAATGGGCAGTATACAGGGTCATGGTGTTTTCAAAAAGGAAATTCCATGAAAGCATGCAGGCATTCGGGCGCATGACCTAATGTCATCTTGATATCATTAATCAATGTGTTCATTTTTCAAAGCTTTTCTCATTCCTTATCTCAAGTTCTTCATCCTGTCACTTCCCCTCTATCCTGCTCTGCAGTTAATGTATACTGAGATTCTTCAGAGAATGGACACTATCAGTAGAACAATGATTGGCACCCACCCCTAACCCCTCGCAATCACCTATGCAGTGTCTGAACATGGGATAGCAGAGAACTTTTTAAGCGGCCCAGTTGTAGGCCAGGGTGATGGTTTAGTAGGTAAAGACACTCTCCATGCAAGCTCAAGTACCTGAGTTTCATCTGCAGAATCCAAGATGTGTGACAGCAGCCTGTAATCGAAGCACTTCTACAAAGAGGTTTGTGATAGGAACAGGAACATTAGATGGGCCGTCCTAAAGAGCTAACAAGGAGTATGCACACAGAGGAAGAGAGAGAACCATCTCCCAGAAAGCTCCTCTCTGACCACTGTATGGAGGTCCTGGCATGCACATATACTCCCTCACTCCAGCATAAAATAAATGATGTTTTGAAAAGAGGAGCTGTACAAACAGATATTTTAAAATATAATGTTATCCTCTCAATCAAGCAGCTAGACAAACTGCCAGAATGGCGTAAGAGACTTCACTGTAAGCAAAGCGGGAGCGCTAACTATTCTCTTGCTGCCCGCTCTAACCCTGGGGTCACTGACAGTAATAGGCTGGGGATGGAATTTTCTTTCCCCATATGCTTGCTCTTTGTAAGGAACAAATTTCAGAAACAAAGTATGGAAAATATTTAACCTTCTGCCACGATTATTAGGTTTTGAAGTTTAAGAGGGAAAAATGCCCAAACACATAAAAGTGGAAAATCCCCAAACAATTTGGTGAGATATGCATTGTAGGTTTCTTCCATCTGAAATATCCTCCAAAGGTTTGACAGACGTCTACTTTTGAACACATGTAAAGACATCTCCGCTTTCAAAAAAATAAACTTAAAAAATGAGGTCAATTTAAAGAAAAATAATACAGAGGCTTTTATCAGTTTCCAAAAGGAGGAAAAGTCAGAAAGGAAAATACCATTAAGTATATTTTAACCACTCATGCTTTGGATTCAACAACCTCAGTCATTTCTTGGGGTATTGTTAATAAGGAGTTTTGTAGATGGGGGAGAGGGTTGAACCCAGTCTTTTGCTGTGATACAAATATGCCTTTAGAATTTACTTTGACTTGCCATTCTAACAGGACAATAATCTTCTTTATTTCTCCTTTATATACCTCAAGTCATGCAAAAATAGCTTATATAGAATCTATAATTAAACAAAGATGTGGACTATTTTTACAGGTTGCAGTTGGCACTAATTTTGCCTTGTAAGTGAATGAAGAGGAATTCAAGGTAGCAGAAAAGGTTGGGAAAGACAATGTTGAACATTCTGCTTTTGTAAAAAATAAATAGCAAAGTGGACAAGAAGACTGCCAAGGGGGCAAGGGCTGCCCAGAGCTCTCCAGCCTTCCCTTCATGCCCCAGGAAGGCCCTGAGAATTCCCGTGTTCCCTTTAGGAGAGGCTTCGTGCATTAACTAATTGTTTACAGTTGCTAGCCCAGGCTGAATTTTTCTCAGGGTACTAATCATCAAGGATACTACTTTCTACTGGGTCTGAGTAAACTCAGAAACTGGGGGGATGCTTTAAATATACCTTCAGGCTATGCTCTGTCTTCAGTTGATGCTGAACTGGGAGAACAAAAGACAACTCAGCTGTAAAACCACCAAGCCATTCACTTGGCACCAAGCAGACAGTGGACCCAGACTTACAGGATTGACTGTACAGTTCTATTTGCTTTTTAACTATGGCCCTGAGACAGGAGACACGTGGTCTTTCAACTGGAGAGGGCACTGTGGAGGAAATGAGCTACCTTTCTGGCTGTTAGAAATGTAGAACCTGGTACAGAGGACCAGACATGTTTTCGAAGATTAAGAAAGAAAGAAAGAAAGAAAGAAAGAGAGAGAGAGAGAGAGAGAGAGAGAGAGGGAGGGAGGGAGGGAGGGAGGGAGGGAGGGAGGGAGGGAAAGAAAGAAAGAAAGAAAGAAAGAAAGAAAGAAAGAAAGAAAGAAAGAGAGAGAGAGAGAAAGAGAGAGAGAAAGGAGAAGAGAAAGGAGAGGAAGAGAAGAGGAGAGGAGAAGAAGAGGAGAGGAGGGGAGGGGAGGGGAGGGAAGGGGAGGGGAGGGGAGGGGAGGAGAAGAGGAGAGGAGAAGAAGAGAAAAGAGAAGAAGAAAAAGAAAAAGTGTATTCCAACCAAAGGCAAATCAGGTCTACCTGAAAATTCCAAAGGAACATCATGCAAAACACAGTCTATGTAGTTTGGTTTCTGTGCCGTGCTCTCTTTCTTTTCCAGGAAATATTGGCGCAATAATGATCTTTGTTTTGCAGTTTGCTGGTCCCTTAATAAGATTTTCCCTAAGTAGTTTCATTCAGTATACTCATCCACCATTTATCAAGCACAGCTATGTCTCTGCAAGCCATTGTTGATGCATCTGCAAAGGTCCTTAGGACAGGGGGTGTTAGAACACACAGCGCTGGAGGAGTCTGGGAATATGGAGAAGTGTAGTCCAGAAGGAGGCGCACTCCCCGGGTTTGTGAGATGGGAGGTAGCAGAGGCAATCTAGGCAGGGTAATGTGTGCAGTAAGTTACAGAGAGACAGGGCCATTGAGGGAATGGGAAGTCGGGGGGGGGGGGGCGGCGAGGGAGGAACCAAACCCTAACATGTAACAGGAAGTTCAGTGTTCATGTTGATAGTATACAGAGTTTAATTTTGTCCACTTGCCTAGCATAAATGTTCCTATCATTTCCTGGCAATTTTGAATGTATCACCTGAAGCATGCGTTCATGTAGTAGCTATTAGTCCTCTGAGGACTGTGATACATCTGAGTTGGTGTCCATAAACATGAAATGTCAAATTTTACCCAGAACTCACAGTCAAAATAGAATTCTTTTTACTTGGACTTCATTGCTATAATGATCTTGTCAAAGCAAAATAAATCAGTTTCTAGATGAGTTTATTCTTGAACTAGCAAGTCTTTCCAATCTCCTTCTTATGAGGATGTCTCATTAGGGGTCTTGATCATGCTTTGGTAGCTGAATGCTAGTTGACTTGATAGTAAGTACCAGAGGTCACAGTCCCAGAAGCATGCGAAGCATACATTCGCAACCCAGACCTGGGTTGTGAACACGGCTGTGGGGGTAGTTTCTTCTTAATACCCCTGACTTTAACCGTGTTCAGAAATAGAAACTTTATAATTCTCCCAAATATGACCCTTTTCTTTGTTTGAAACCCAGTGGTCTCATAATGAAGGGAAAAAATATCTCTACTGCCCCTCTCTAGTGTTGAGAGATAACTTGGATGTATGGGTTCTCATAAAGTTTTATCAGAGCCTTGCTCATCTTATAATATTACCAATGGCTGAACTCTGCTGTGACTGAGTTTCATTTGAGCTTAAGGAGAGCCAAGTGAATCATCCCAAGAGAAGAATATCTCAGATTTCTGTCTGAACTCTGTCCTCCCTCATCCCTAGTTACTGTGGGAGGAATTAAAAACAACATGCACCCCTCCAAAGGTTTGTAGTAGAAGTTCTGTGAATATCACTCATAAGGAAGGGGAGGGGAACAGAAAACAAGCGCTTGGGAGTACAGAGTACTTGCTTGGTGCTAAACAGATACAACCTGAGTAATTAGTGCTGCTGTTTGGACAAGAGGTTGGAAATCTATACCTGTAGTCCTTGGGAAAAGCATCTTGATCAGTGACTGTTGCTTGCCTGAGCCATGGAAGGGGACATAGTCTGGGATGCAATTGCTTGGTTCCTGCCAATATCCCACTGTCTCAAACTTTCTGATAGTGCGTGTATAAGTCAAGTTTTATTTGAACATAGCAAAATTTCAAATATATGAAGAAAATACAGACTATAGACTTATCAGAAATAGACAGCATACATAGAGTTCTTTCTTCAGGACTCCAAGTTCACACAACTAAACAAAACAGAGTATCAGTCCCCTGAAGAAAATCATTCTGGTAAGCGACCTGAGTGAGTATTCTCAAGAAAAAGGAGATTTTGAACATGGAATTGAAGGTTGAACGGAAGCCCAACAGAGCATTCCCAGTGACAGGAAGCAAAATAAGCAAAGGTCCAGAGGTGTGGGGGCTCATGGAACATCTGGAGATCTCTACATTGATGGGAACAGAAGCAAAATACAAGTTTTAGAAGAAAAGGAGGTGGTAGGATGGACTTGAGCATTGCAGAGACCTTCAGAACTATAAAGATTTTTTTTTCTTAGACAGCCATAGACAGGGAGTATCTTCTTCAGACCTGTATTAGTAAATGATTATCATTCAGCAAGCTGGAAACTGAACAAGGAGGACCTCGAGAGGCAACAAAGGTCAAGTAGAAAGCTACTGCAGAGTTGATAAGGATTTGTTCAAAGTCGGTGTCAAGGCTCTAGAAGGAAGAGATGTGCACAAGCTGAGGACAGATGCAGCAGTCACAGAGTTGGCTATGGTCAAGGGCAGTGGGATCTTTTTCTTAGTCTCAGTTTCAGTCTCCAATGGGTCTGGGGCAAGAAAGTTAGGAGACCTTGCTGGGTGGGGCAGCTCAGTGAGTTTCTGCTCTGGGAAAAATACTGACCTCTAGCATTTTCCTAGGGGTTTGACACCAGTATGACCTTGACGGACATGTCTTTTCTCAGTCCCCATTGTACTTTTCTACTTCAGGAAGATACAGGCTCATCCACACAGGGGTTTCAGGAATTGTGGGAAGGGGGAATCTTGAGAGGTGGCAGACGTCTTTTTGATTTGCCTTCAATCCTTGAATCTGGGAGCTGGGGAAGGCTTTGAACACCCCACCCAGCTCTCTTGAGACAAAACAAACAAACAAAAAACAAACAAACAAACAAACAAACCAGTATGCAGAGACTGATGCCAGCCATGTCACAGGCCTCCCATGGCAGATGTGGTTGTTTGAACTGGGGATATGTCTGGGGACAGAAGGCAAGGAGGTTAAGACTTTATATGTCAGTTCCATGTTAATCTTAAACCATTGCCAGAATAAAGACACCTGTATTTACCAGGATGAATTTGCTGAAGGAAACAGACTGGTATTATATTATCACATACCAAGAAAATATTCCAGTGCTGTAAAAATAATACGTTACCCTGAAAGGGGTCCCCTGAGCTAATTCTTCTTCAGTAGATCAGGCCAATAGTACTCTTATTAGGCTAATAGGATATACCAATCCAGAGAATGATTGAACTCAAATATGGACATAATTACCTAGCTGGATCTATATAGCCAGAAACTGGAACCCTAGTGACCATAACCACTATGCCCTTAGATGGATGTTATTGTTTTCCAATATTTTCTCCAAGTCACAGTCCTGCTTGTTATTGTCTTGATTTCTCAGGTCTTTACACTGTTGACTTAAGTGACAAACATGTTACCTGTTTTCAGAATGCAAACCAAACACATGTGCTCTGATTCCTCCAGTGTCTCTGCACAGAGTGTTGCTCAGAGACAGTTGAGGCAGGCAGCCCATCACATGCTGTGCCCCCTTTATGCCCTGTCCAGATGCTCCCAGTGAAAGTAAGTTCCCATGTCTGCAGCTTCCCAGTTTGACTGAATGGCTCAGCCCGTGGGAAGAGTCCCTTTGAGGAATCTGCAGTTCCCAACAGGCAGGCAAAGCATTGTGAAGAGAGGCCGGGTGCTGGAGCCTTCCTTTCTTTTCTCACAGATGTGAATATCCCTCCCCGGCTTTTCTTCCTAAGCCCTCTGTAATCTGGCCTGGGGTAGGGGCATTTGCAGTACAAGAACATTATTCTGAAATCTGTCACTCCTCATGTTAAGTAGATTCTTGCATGTTCGCGCCTGTGCTTATTTTGAAGTAAATTTATGTGTGGTCATAAGAGCTTCTGAGGCAGGGAGATTAATCATGGAGTCACCACACTCACTGAGGAGGAGTGGAAAGGGAGGAGTCTGGGCTTAGTTTTTTCTGGAATAAGAAAATTCCATGGTGGCTCGGGCTGGTTATAATAGTTCTAGTATGGGCAGTCATGAACCATGGTCACCTACAACAGTCTACCCTAATTGTGGGCTGTGAGGCAGCAGCCTTGAAACTAGATAAAAATATCCCTTCTCTGACAGTATCTCAGACCCACTGACACAGAGCCCTCTGAGACTGGTCCCAGAAATCAACATCTTGCAAAAATCTAGGATGTGGGAGATGTCAGGCCTTCACTTATGCTAAAATTGAATGTGTCTTGATCTTACAGTAGTATTTTGGAAAATAAGTCATGAATGGCCCATATTTACCTCTTTCCTCAAATCTAGCTCATTCAGAAGGTGCTGGGATACTTTGGAGGTATTACCTTAAATATAGGACTAGAGATGTGATATGGAGTTAAACATGAATATCTCATTGCTCAAAAACCAATGACAACCCCATGTACTAAAGAAGACTAATGCTAATATTTAAGCAATAGGTTTTACTTTTTGATATAAGGTTCTCAAAATATGTATCCAAAGGTCCACTAGTCTATTATAAGATAACATTCTCTCTCTTTTCTCTCTCTCTCTCTCTCTCTCTCTCTCTCTCTCTCTCTCTCTCTCTCTCTGTTTCTCTCCCCCCTCTCTCTCTTTCTCTCTCCCCCCTCTCTCTCTTTCTCTCTCCTCCCTCTCTCTCTCTCTCTCTTTCTCTTTCTCTCTCTTTCAAGTACATGATAAAGGAAGAGCTTACATTTCCCCCTCCACAGGTAGAGAGGAATTGAGGCCCAGTGAACTATGCCCTGAGAACACACTAGTGTGGAGATCTTCCATTGCTTTGTCGTGTCTTGAACCATGTCTGCTAGTACCCATTGCCAGCGGGAGCTGCTTTGTTGAGTCAGCCTGTTCTTCTTTTTTTCTTTCTAGAATTCTGTGTGTGGGAACATGCCACTTCACAGGATGTGGGGTCTGATTCCCATGAAGGATGCACGTCCCGTTGCTGGAATTTTGCCAGGTCTAGATCTATCCATCTATGGGCAGATGACCCAGTCTCTAGAGGAAACCCGGCAGTGTTCTGATTTTAATGACTCTTAAGCCAAAGATGTTCTACTTAACCAAGACTGGACAGCATTTAGCAACTTGCCAATACTTAGACTGGTTAGTCATTTGAAACAATACAGTTACCAGTGAATCATAGCTAAGTAACAGAAATGAAGCCAAATTAATGAGTGGCAGAGTTCCCTTTGGTCTGGGAGGCTGATTTATAGCTTCCCTCCTAGAAGTTTCAGGATACGGATGCAGATTTCAGGGCACATAGAAACTGATATACTTTTTCCCTTCCACTAAGTTTAGTAGTAGTCCATTGACAGCTGTTATGGAGGATAATCAACTGTTTTCTAATTGAATCTGAAGCCCATCCCACAAGAGGGAATTTATGGTTCATGCTATAAACCTGTCCAAAAGCCTGTGGTTTTATGAGAGATCATAGTCACTGGGTAGAATATACTCATTTCATTCACATGGACATGCAGTCAAGCTGCTTGACTACATGATTATCCAAGTTTGTGCTGTTTAAAACAAAGATATGAATGGGATCTGTCTTCATGTAATGGTCAGCTCCTAAGAGAGAGCAGTGCCACATTCCTTATCTGAAAAGTAAGCTATACTCTCTACCACAGTCGTATGCAATGGAAATATTGTATAGGACACATGGGTAATTTTAAATTTCCCAGTAATGATATTATAAATAGTAAAATAAAATAGTTTTAATAATATATTCCACTTAACCCAATGTAACCAAACTACTGTCACTTCAACATGAGATCAAAATAAAAATACATGACATGTATTGTGACCCCCAAATCTAGAGTATCCTGCTTTCACAGAGCATTTCAATGCAGATGTAAATCTTTCATCAGACATATTTGATTTTAATTTAGATATCATGAAACTAACGGGAAAAGAGTAGATTCTCATATTTACTCTATAAATATGCTTAAAAATGTTCAGTCCTCAATATGAGTAATTTTAACTAAATTAATTTAAATTAAAATCAAAACATTAACCAGTTAGAGAAGCCACATAGCCATGCTCAAGCTCATAGCTCATGCTCAGCTGGTAGTCACTCTAGCTCTACCCTCTGGACTCTGATTCTAAGAGGTTTTGCTACTGCCTCCTCTAGGAAGGTAAAATTAAGATGATGGCAAAGGAAGCAGGTGGTTTGTCTGGAAAGAGGACAGTTTTTAGAGAATTGACAAATGTTCAAAAGCACTTGTTTGAGAAAACCAGGCTATGGCTTAACTTGCATTAGCTCTGGTTTGCTCACATAGAAATGAGGACTAGGTGGTGTCTTTCACAGTTATTAACTGGAATCAGGCATCATGACAGGGGCTGTGAAGTATAGGTTCAGAAGACAATGGAGCCTGAGAACATCTGAGCAGTTGGCTCTCAATTTATGAGTGTCTTCACTTCGTGGACATAAACATTTCAAAAGAATGAGTCTTTGATAGAGAAGAACTTACAACTGACTAATAATCTCCCAGCTCCTGGGACCTTGAGAAAATGTCCCCAACATCCATGAACTTGGTAGTAGTAGGCACCAAGTGATGATGAGAGGCATGGGCTCCTCTTTAAATTTTACTTACGTTGTCCTTCTCCCAAGAGCCCTTGCTAGTAACCCTTTACCCACTTTTCAGAACTCTAGTTCCTGAAGATAGTACTCCTTCAAGAAGAATTATTCAAATCCTTTCCATGTTCCCTATAGTTCTTATAGGAAAGCAATGCTGATAAAGGAGTTAGGAAGCCAGAATTGTCTCTTTCCCAGGCATGGTCCCAAATGACTGTTTCTGAATCCATTTATAATCAATGAGATAAAAAAAAAGATGTTTCTGGGGAAGAAGACAGGATATCAAATAAAAAATAATATTGCTGTCTATTCTTGGATGTCCAACACCTGGATTAGTTTATTTAATTATACAACTCCTTTGGAAATTAGGGAACCTACCTAAGTCAGTTAATTCAGTACAAGAGCTAAACTGTTGACTACTATGCAGCAAAGAGATGATATTTGAGACATTGCCACTTCTTTCACTCAGAGAAAGAACCAGAGATTTGTTTGAGGTAATAGTGAATCTGATTACAACTTCATTCCCCGACTCCCTTGCAGCTAAGGGTAGTCATGTGACTAGTAAAGTGGAGACAAACATTTCTGTATCAGGCTCCTTGGAAAGAAACCTCTGACAACATTTCTCTCCATGTTCTAGCTTGAACTTTGTATTCTGCCTAGAGACAAAACAGCCATCTTGTCATATGAGGTTAAGAGCTACTTCAAGGCCACAGAGTAAGATGCTAAGAGAAATCATGATCTTTGAGACCTTGATCAGCTACAAACCCTGCTGAGTTGTGACACCTGACCCCCATTAAGACACCCATATAACATCTCTATTTGATTAAACCACTGTGCTTAAATGTTGACAGCCAAAGGAATCCTAGTTAACAGAAGTTAGAGGTAGTCAAGACACCTAGAAAGCTTCATTTCTTCCTCCTCCTCCTCATCTTCCTTTTCCTCTTCTCCTCTTTCTCCTTCTCAAACTTCTCCTTGTTATAATTCTCTAATGGAGAATTGTCAGGTCATCTTATCTCCATTACATTTTTGGTTGACACACATTTTCTATTGTCTTTCTTCATCTGATTGCTGCTACCAAAACAGTTCCCGGGAAGTTTTATTTTTTTTGCCTGACCAGAATGGTTATTCTTGGACTACCTGTAAGGTTTCCCACGATTGGCCCAGAGATTCACCTGACAAAACTAAAAACCATATAATCACAGTGGCAATGATCCCTAACTCCCTTCAGTCTAGAATTCCTGTGGAACAGAAGACAGGCATACAGAGCTTCCAAAATAGTCAATTAAAATAAAGTCCTAGACAGCAGTTGACGTTTACCACTTACAAGCCAAATTCAGTCCCACCCTGACTCTGTGGATACTTGTGTTTGAAACACACATGCTCATTTGTTTATACATTGCCTGGGGGTGTCTTTGTACTAAGTTAGCCCCATGAAGTAATTTTAACAGAGTCAGTATGGCTAAAAAGCCTTAAGTCTTTACTCTCCTGATCTCCACGGGGGGGGGGGGGGGGGGAGGCTCCTGCACGATCCTGACCCTTACTACAGTGTATGAGCAAGTAGCTATTGGAAAAAAAAGACAGACTAAATAATATGACAAAGAATGAATCCAGCTCTTACCCTATGTAGCGCCTGCTATACTGTTGTCACAACACCTCATGGTAGAGTGGTTGGGCCTATTTGCATCTGAGGATTCTGTCTCTCAGAAGAAAGATAAACTATGTGGAGTAAATAATTGATGAAGCCTGAGTTAATATACAGTTCTGTCTGCATCTAAATACCATGGTTTCGACCATTAATTATTATACTATATTCCTCCTTTTATACTAACATCAATCCAGATGGAAAATACTGACAAGGAAAAGGGAGACCATTTTAAATTAAAGACAATAACAACAACATCTGTGTGGTAGAAGAAAATGAACCTAGCTCAGAGAAGGCCCAGAACATGGTTGGAGAGAAGGAAAGGAGATAACGGGTCCAAAATTGGTGGAATAAGGCACCACGGATGGATGGAATGAAGGACGGAATAAAGGGATAAGACAAGGAAATTTCATGACCCAAGGGCCCACGGATTGAATGAAGCATTGGTTAGATGGGGGCAGGGAGCCTTTAGTTCTTTGCTTAGACTGTTCTCAAGGTATAAAGGGGGCATGGAGCAATTCAATTACTTCTCCTGTTCTCAGTTAACACAAGACTTGAGCCCTCAGGAGTGTCAGTGAGGGGTGCTGATTCAATAAGAAGTTACTGGGTCTAAGTGCTGAGACTTGACTCTTCTATCACCATAACACACAGCACTGTCAATGAGCTGGCAAGAGTGGAGCATAGTATCATCGCGCTTGAGACAAGAGGAGCAGAGGATGCTATTGAGGTCCAGGATCTGCATCAAGACCTCAGGGAATATCATCATGGAGGCAAGTTACAACCATGGGAGCATGTTCATCAGGAGCTGCACTCAGGAGAGTAGCACTGCTGGCAAAACTGAGGCATTGTTTCAAGGGTGGAGCCTGCAGCATGGGGTGCCATGCTGGGCATCACTGACCTGTGCATTTTACTGCTGTGACTACAGTGCAATTATTTTTAATTGGATGGGAGTTCCACACTTGGCAATCATAACATACAACTATCACATAGGTATGGACTGAACTCTTCCTCTAGAACTGACTGGCTGATTTCAGTCATCTCCATAATGTCTGTGAGAATCTGGTTGTGGTGAAGATTAGATGAAGCACCACATTATCATTAAATTCATAAGATATGTATCCATTTGGCCAATAATGGATAGTCCAGGGAATGTCATGACCAAGGAATCTGGCTACTGGACCTGACACTTCAGCTCAGCACACCCTTGAAGACATGGTCAGCACAGGCTACTCAGCCTGACTCCACAGCCTCTGCTTTAGGACGCCTGAGGTGGTGGGGGAAAAGCTGGGTTTCTAGATGTCCATGCTGCCAGCCCTGGATGGCATGTCAGGAACTGCTGAACTCAACTGATGTTCAAAAATCACTGCCTGTTTTTCTCTGCTGTGGCCAACAGGGTCAGACCTACTCTGAAAGCTGTTAAGGCCACAAACTCAGATTCTTTTATTCTTGTGCAATTTCTGCTGGGCCCCAAGCTTGACTGTGATAGAGAGCTCCCGCCCCACCCTCCAGGTGCAAGAGTAGGGCTTGGGAGAAACAGGATGGAGCACGTTTCAGGTGGGAAGATCCCGCCACGTCACATCTCGAGGGGCCTTTGGTGTGGATGCTCCATAGTCCCTTACTTTTCAGATCTGGCTTGGCCCCTGGAGAAGTAATTAAACTTCACTTCCGCTTGGAACCATTTCTTAACACAGTTGAGGCCTGTCTCAGGAGGATTTCTCTCCTCACTGGCAGTTCCTAAGTCACGCGCATTTCTTCATCTCTGGATAGTTTCCATGACTCTTGGTGGGGGTGATGGAGTATGCCTTGATAGTTTTTGTTTTTTTAATGCCCTCACTATAGTCTCATAGTCAACGTGAATTTGAAACCGCTGACACTCCCTGGTACCATGGTGAAGATACGGGTTAAGCAGAAAGGGAACTGAGGGAAGAGAATATTTATGAGCTATGATATGTTATAAACACCTGTCATTTATATAAACAAGGGGACTAGAGATTTTAATAAGGTAGCTGCTCCAAGTTCTGGCACTCAAGTAGAAAAATCTGCTTATTGCATTTCCTGTGTGCAGGGAATCTCACTGAAAATACCTGGCACCTAGACAGTACTTTTGTAAACAGCGATTTTGATCTCTGGTGTATTCTAAATTAGACAAAACATATGTGATACCGTAATATTTAATAATTTCCCACAGCTTGCTTCCATTTAGGAAGTGATGGATGGGGATGCCATGTTTATATTAAGTCACCTTGAAGGACTTTCCTGTGACGATTGTAATGCTGAGCCCGGAAAGATGGAGCAGTCGTGCTCAGGGACCACAGAGAACACTCATGGTAAGATCCCCTCCATGGGCACACCATTTGCTGTTCAGCTGTGTCCTTGTTATCCATATCAGTACTTCCAACAGAGTAATAACATCCATTTTCTGGAAGGCCTTAGGTAAAAACAAACAGGGTCACAAGTAGGGACGGTTACAATTATACAGATAGAACTCAGCCAAGTTGTTGAGCTCCCTTCCTTAGTGTCCTCGTCTGTAAAATAGGTAGAATTTGTGGCAGGGATACTCAGCAATGATGCCTTCTATCTGGGCCTCTCAAGAGGATGAAATGCACAGATCACCATTGATGACATGGCTGGGACACCATGGAAGCTAAAAGGCAGAAAAAAAATGGTGACTTTTCTCCTCGGGTTTCATTTGGTTCCCATCACTTGCTCACCATCCTCTCATCCACTCCTAAATCACTGCTGGAGTTTTCATGAATGGTTTTGCCCCCTCTTCCTTGGGAATGGCTTCCTTTCCAAGCTCTGTAGCTCCCAGGAGACACCCAATCCTGAAGCCAAGTTCACTCACTAAGACTCATCATGTGAGTCATGATTTTTTTTTCTTCCTCTACGACCTGTGCATGCTGAGTTCATTTCAACATCTTCCTAATCCCACATCACTAGCAACAGTAGACTCAATGGAACCCACGTGTGGTGGGAGAGCACAGATCTATTTACCTGTTCGAATCAGGCGTGTACCTCCCCTGTCGGTGCTCTCATTAAACTTCTGGGAAAATACTCCCCACACCTGGAAATGTGAACTGGGAATCTCATCAGGAAAGGTTTTTCTGATAAATCCCAGGCTTCCACGGCATTACAATTCTCAGGAAAGTTGAGCCTCACTTTGTTTGGGTCTGGACCAGAGTCAAAAGCATCTCTTAAATGAAAAATCATTTTCAGAAGGGCTGAAAATGTAAGGCCATTCATTCCAATCGGCACTGGATCCTTTTCAGTCGGCTAGTCTCTTTATCCAGAGCACTGGGGGGAAAAAAATCAATGTTTCATTGACTTGAGGCCAAGTTGGTTGACTACAGTGGGGGAAGAAGTGTATGAAATAAGAGGTTACAGCCACTGAGAACTTAAGGAGAGTGTAAGAACTCAAAAAGGAAAAGCTGTCCGGAAATCACACTTGTCTATTTTGTAAGACAAGATGCAATATGTTTTCCAGACTTTTGAGTTTAATTATTAAAGTCAAAGGACACCTCAAAAGCAAGTGAAAGAAAAAAAGGAAAGAGCTGACAGGACTTTGGGGTGGTGGGGAGGAAAGTAGAGGGTGGGCTATAGGGAGAACAAGGAAGAGAAAGAAAAGGAAAAGTGGGGAGGAAGCAGGGAGGAGGGAAGGGGAGGAAGCAGGGAGGAGGGAAGGGGAGGAAGCAGGGAGGAGAGAAGGGGAGGAAGCAGGGAGGAGAGAAGGGGAGGAAGCAGGGAGGAGAGAAGGGGAGGAAGCAGGGAGGAGAGAAGGGGAGGAAGCATGGAGGAGGGGAGGAAGCAGGGAGGAGAGAAGAGGAGGAAGCAGGGAGGAGAGAAGGGGAGGAAGCAGGGAGAAGGGAAGGGGAAGAAGCAGGGAGGAGGGGAGGAAGCAGGGAGGAGAGGAGGGGAGGAAGCAGGGAGGAGAGAAGGGGAGGAAGCAGGGAGGAGAGAAGGGGAGGAAGCAGGGAGGAGAGAAGGGGAGGAAGCAGGGAGGAGAGAAGGGGAGGAAGCAGGGAGGAGAGAAGGGGAGGAAGCAGGGAGGAGAGAAGGGGAGGAAGCAGGGAGGAGAGAAGGGGAGGAAGCAGGGAGGAGAGAAGGGGAGGAAGCAGGGAGGAGGGAAGGGGAAGAAGCATGGAGGAGGGGAGGAAGCAGGGAGGAGAGAAGGGGAGGAAGCAGGGAGGAGAAAAGGGGAAGAAGCAGGGAGGAGGGGGGAAGCAGGGATAAGGGAAAGGGAAGAAGCATGGAGGAGGGGAAGAAGCAGGGAGGAGAGAAGGGGAGGAAGCAGGGAGGAGAAAAGGGGAAGAAGCAGGGAGGAGAGAAGGGGAGGAAGCAGGGAGGAGAGAAGGGGAGGAAGCAGGGAGGAGAGAAGGGGAGGAAGCAGGGAGGAGAGAAGGGGAAGAAGCAGGTAGGAGAGAAGGGGAAGAAGCAGGGAGGAGAGAAGGGGAAGAAGCAGGGAGGAGAGAAGGGGAGGAAGCAGGGAGAAGGGAAGGGGAGGAAGCAGGGAGGAGAGAAGGGGAAGAAGCAGGGAGGAGAGAAGGGGAGGAAGCAGGGAGGAGAGAAGGGGAAGAAGCATGGAGGAGGGGAGGAAGCAGGGAGAAGGGAAGGGGAAGAAACATGGAGGAGGGGAGGAAGCAGGGAGAAGGGAAGGGGAAGAAACATGGAGGAGGGGAGGAAGCAGGGAGAAGGGAAGGGGAAGAAGCATGGAGGAGGGGAGGAAGCAGGGAGAAGGGAAGGGGAAGAAACATGGAGGAGGGGAGGAAGCAGGGAGAAGGGAAGGGGAAGAAGCATGGAGGAGGGGAGGAAGCAGGGAGAAGGGAGCAGTTGGAAGCAGGGAGGAGGGAAGGGAAGAAAGAAGTAGGGGAAAGAAGCAGAGAAGTTGGGAAGAATACTTGTTTTCTACCAGCAAGTGCCACAGTTCTTTCTGAAGACACTAGCATGCTTCCAAACCTCCAGGGTCACTGAAAATGGAGACCACATCTGCCTCACCTAAGGAGACTACCTGGAAGATGCTAGAGCCAAGACCAAACTGTGCCAACCCTACCTAATCCCGTAGCCCATGACCTTACTAGTGTGCCCCACTGCCTTGGCTTGCCCTTTACAGAATTCAAAAATGGATACAAAAAGGAATAAAAATTAGCTTTATTTCTCCTTTTCCCTATAAGGGCAAGGCATGCTCACTAGAGAAAAAGCAAGCATGCAGAACAGTTCAGAAAACAGTAAAGTCTCACACAGGCTGCTGGGTCTCTGCATTTGGTTCCAGGCCACTTGCCCCAAGGGCTCTGTGTCTCTTCATCGTCCCTACTTCATGGAGTGTGATTCACTTATCTCTGGGAATACTAGACATGTTGGTCTATACAACATCCCAGGGCTAGGCAAGATCCTACTCCTCTTGGCTCAGTCACTGTCTCATCTCAGGCTGCCCTGAGATGAACATTCTGAGAATATCTAACTGCTATTTCTTCCATAGATGTTGATGAACCATTCTAAGTCTTCTCAATTGTTGTTATTGGTGATCTTCTATTTTCAATTCTACAGTCATCCTGTAGAATTATGGAGTTTTCATGCCAGTTCTAACACACACCGGGTTCAATGACACATCAACAGAAATGCAAAGCAATCAACTAAAAATTGTAAATATTCATCTGTGGACCATATAAAATCAATCATGGCCACTAACTCAGAAAGATACTATCCCTGCTTGATAGATGCTAATGAGGTGGAAAGAGGTGTGGTCACACCTTGCACTTCTGAATGTGGTAACCAAGAGGCAAGACTGTCTCTTGGGGACTTAGGTCTCCCACTCCTGATGGCTCAAGCCATCTGTCCCCAAGCATCCTATGTTCTCTAGAATCCCAGGGATGTGTTGCAAAGGGTTCTGTGGGCTTCAACACACCGCAGACTCACCTTTACTTAAAAGCTTGAGAGTTTGCTCATTGTGGATATTTTTATCTGACCTTACTTCCTGTATAAACAGTGAATTTGACTCTTAACATTGATCACTGAGTCGGTTCATAAGTAATATATGTGTCTTCATGCCAATGGAGTCACAAAACATGTTCTGGTATTCTAATGACTACAGGGCTGACAAGTATCATATTGTTACTTTATTTAAGTGGATTATTTTCTGCTTCAAGTCAATCCATTCCATCATCTTTTTTTAGGA
Source organism: Mus musculus (assembly GCF_000001635.26). Taxonomy (NCBI): domain Eukaryota; kingdom Metazoa; phylum Chordata; class Mammalia; order Rodentia; family Muridae; genus Mus; species Mus musculus. Next base: position 28,798,977 of record NC_000080.6, on the reverse strand, counting down.
CCTAGGGGTGGGGGGGCCCAAACTGGTAGCAGTCAGCCAGCTCTGCCACAGTTAGAGCCCTATAACCTCCCAACTGAAAAAACTTGATCGCATTTTAAAAGCTTTACCTTGGCACACAATGGTGCTGAGAAATTCGATGATTTTTTTTTTTTAATTACTTTACTGACTTTTTAACTCAGGCTTTTAACCCATCCTGGAAAACCTTTCTCTTTGGGGTACTTTAGCCCCCAACCTTTATCCCTGATAAATTAACCATTATAATCAACTATTTTGCCTAAGAATTTGAAGTTGCTGTTTTATTTTTTTTCTTTAAGAGGGAGGAGCACCAACCAGCAAACCAGATGTGGCTGTCTCTAGTTTCAGCTCTTAACATACAATAAGTTGCAGGTTTCTTACATTTCCTCAGGGAGGGGGGGGGTCACAAAGAGAATTAGCACATCACCAGCCGACTTCCTCCTCCCAGCATGTCTGTTTAAAGTTAATGTGAATGCCAGTCTCAAATATCAAAGGCACGTTGCCCCTAAATAAGCCAATCAGCTCTGAGTTCAACTGGAAACAAGAGCAGGGGATAATGTTTTTCAATCAGTGGACAACCCTTTGAAAGTTTCACCGTGAATGGTAACCGTTTATTTCAAACTAAATGGATTGTGCCACTTCCATGGAGGTGGTACATACATACCCATCACCCAACTTCGTCTGCGTCGCTCCTGCCTTGTAAGAGTGCACGAAACTTAAACAGGTGCCCGATCTCTCTTCTTTTCTGTTATTATAACATTCTTTTCAAGGGAAGGAAGGGCAAATTATTACTAAATCATTATTAAGAAATCAATTTGCTGAGCAACTCTTTTAAAAACAAGCCGGTCTGGGGATAATCAGATAAGACAAATAGGAACGGATGCCGCTGAAATTGGCAATCTTGTTATCCATCAAAGAAAGCAGTTTTCTAGCTCAGAGGAAGGAAAGGCTGCGGAGCCCAGGGGTGATCTCAGGCGTCAGATCTGGGGAGAAATAGGTTCCTTATCAGCTTCTGTCAAGGAGACAATGCCCTGGACCTCAGGTTCTGGGAGGGATCGCAGGGAATTATTGGAGCCTTCGCAGCTCCCTCAGTCATTGCTCACCCCAGAGAGAAGGGATGTATCTACCTGGAAGATGGAGTGCACAGGGGTGGCTCTGTGGACCCTGAGGACAGTCAGCTTTAAGAAACTGCTGCTCCCAGGTTGCTCTCCACTTCTTTCTACAGGACAAGGGCCATCTGCAAGATTCTGTATTCTTAAACCCAAGATTGGAAATCTGAAGTGCAGCTCATGAAGAAATAGAGTCAGCCTTCGCGAACAGACAAACCGACCATTATTTGGTCAACTGGCAGACATTGTGCAAACTGCTTAATTACACTGATTCTTGCTAATCCCAGCTCCAAAACAGGAACAATACCTGTCCTTCAGATATTTAATAGCGTAGTTACTAAAACAATAAAATAATAAGTGTGGACATAACCATGCTCAATTCATCAGCTGGGGATAATAAAAATAGCTCCTAATTGCATTTTATACTATGCCTACCAAATAGCCTTGGCTTTAATTTTGAGAGCTCAGGCCTTTGGATCATCCAGCTGAACATACCAGTAGGTAGGGAGTACATCAGCCTGGATAGTTAACAAACAAAAAGCTGCTGATAAGAGGGAATATGTTAATATTGACGTTTCTAGAATGGTATTTTCAAAGGTTTTCTTTTTCTTTTCTTTCTTTTCTTTTTCTTTTTTTCTTTTTTTCTTTTTTTCTTTTTTTTTTTTTTTTTTTTTTTTTTTTTTTTTTTTTTTTTTTTTTTTTTCTGATCTGTTTGCTTGCCTGAGACGAGTTCTCAAGTATCCCAGGTTAGGCTGGAGCTCACCCTATGTAGCTACGGATAGTCTTGAACTCCTGGTCCTCCTGCCTCTGCCCCTCAAATGCTGAGATTATAACCCATGCCTTTTTATATGTACAGAGTTAACTTTTATTAATAGATAACTCTAAGTGTTCTACTGTGGCTTTGAGAAAAATCTTCCTATCAGGTACAACAGCCATTTGCCTTCTGGGCAGAGGGGTCATGTGTTTGGGTAAGTTAAGGCAGAGCCCTGAACCAATGACTCACAGGTAGCCAGTTGTGCAAGGAGCAGAACTCTGCAGTAAATGGGTCTCACACTTCCAGTACAGTGAGCTTGAAGTGAGAATGGCATTAAGTCCATGGCTCTGAGACAAAACTAACCTCAGACTGCCTGAGCACGAGACGGGATAGCATGTTTAGGTAGGCTTCCTTTTGCAGAGACAGACATTCTGGGTAATATTGCTAAAGATGCTTCACTCCAGTGGCGTGGGCCAACATCAGTGTCTCACCAGCAAGGTGTGTAGTGAGTTATTGCTCTCTTTGCATATCCTATCTGTATAGTTAGTGTCCAAGTCCTTGACTAATCATATCAAGGTAATATTCTCTTATTATTATTGTATTTCATCTCCACCACAGATGGTATGGGTTACCACTGCAAATGGATAACTCTGGTTTGTAACGGTCTCCTTAGTTATCTTCCGTGGGTAAAACTGAGTCATGGTGAAGCCAGGAGGTCTCACCAATAATGCCCCCGTGCTAAATGGCTCAGAAAAAGGGTTTAACAGCCAAGCAAGGAAGTGAGAGCAGACCCACCACTAAGGCGATGGGTAAGAATGTCTAGGTTCTTCTCCTGAAAGGGAAGAACTCAGCAAATCCAGATGAACACAGTGTTTAGGGGAGGGGCACATACATATGCATAGGTAGAGGCCATGAAGAATGTCCAGTGTCCTGTTGTATACTCAATAACTTATTCTTTCATGGCAGGGTCTCTCACTGAACCTGGAGCTAGGCTGGCATCCAGCAACCCCAGAGATCCCTACCTTCACCCCCATAGCACTGAGGTTACAAGTACATTTATGTGGCTACTGGGGATTTGAACTTGGGTCCTCATGCCCAAAGCATTCTTACCTGCTGCATCACCTTGCCATCCTCCAAACCAGATTACTTAGCCAATCAATTCAATTCCAGCAAATTATTTAGTAACACTAGTTTAGTATATCAAGGAGGGGGGTCCCTTAAGTTGTATTTAGATGAAAATATGACTGTGCTGCTTCTTATTAAACATTTATTAAGATAAAATGTTGGGAAACAATTGTAGATTCTCCTGTAATTTAAGGCCCTTCACCTCTAGGAATCATGTGGAGCACATTAAGAGTGTTATACCAGTCACCCACACTCCAACTGTTCAACTGATATTTAGTATTTGAAAAAAGCCAGATACTTCCTAGTCACCCACAGCCAATGTATGCATCAAACCCCCTCTTCCTTTGGACCACTGGAATCCCTCTCTTACTGGTATCCAGGAACACAAATGCACCCCTGTTTCTAAGGCCGTGGTCTATGAAATCCTGGGTCTCTGTTTCTTTCTTAGATGTTCAGCTCATCTGCTTCGTGTGGCCAGTTCTTATACCACCCCCACCCCCAGGATGGAACCTTCTGACTCACTTTTATCTTCTTATTTTTGAGGTAGGTACTCACTGTGTTTCCAAATTGACCTCCAACTCTCAATTTTACTCCAGGCTCCCAAGTAGTTAGGGTTTGGGGATATGCACCACCATGTAAGACTTGGGAAAGTTTTTAGATTTTCATTTTGTAAAGAAACAGTGCTCTTTGCCTACTTTCCTTCTGATGGCAATATCTTCCACAACTCACATCAGGATACTTATAATAATACGTTAAGCTGTAGAATGCCCATATAAGCATGAGCATTCCTCAGATAGTCCCTTCCTGGCCACACCCACTTCTTTGCTGTCCCCTGGACATCTCCAACCCTTAGCAACCATTAATAGATTTTCCATTTCTATAATTTTTTTCACCTCAAGAATGTTACATAAATAGAACTTGAGTATATAACCTTCTGAAATTAGACATTTTTAACTCATTGTACTTCTCTAGAGATTCACCTAAGTGTCTGTGTCAAATTTCATTTCTTTTCATTACTGAGTAATATTCCATAGAATGAATACATGACAGTTTATTTAATAGTAAAGATTATTTTCTATATTAAGTGGTTTATATCTATATATTTTTGAGTTTTAACATATGGAAGCCCATTTGCATTCTATTTTGGAATTTGACTTCTGAATTCTGGTGCTAATCTTATTTTATTATCATTGTTCTGTGTTTGGGTGTTTTGCTTGTATATGTCTGTGCACTTTATGCCTGTGTGGTGCCAGTGGGGGCAAGAGGAAGGCAATAGATTTCCTGGAACTAGAATTATAGAGTCCAGTTGGGAACTGCCACGTGGGAGCTGGGAATTGAATTGGTTGTCTGGAAGAACAGCCAATGCTCTTAAACACTGAGCCATCTCTCTAACTTCCCTGATTACTAATTATAAAATAGCACTTTTTAGTACTGAGATGGAAGTTGCAGTCTGTAATTTAAACAGGTCAGCTACATGACCCTTCCCTCTATCGCCCTTCCCAAGGCCCCAGATCCAGTCTTGGTCCCACATTCAGCCTAGCCTAGACCTGCCTGGTTGTGTCAACCCTAATCTCAAGGCTTTCATAAGGACCATAATAACTTTCCTACAAATTATAGTCTTCTACCATGCTATAACAAACCTCTGTGTCCAGCCAGATCTTGCACACCCTTCATCGGGGTCTACTCAGGTATATATATATATATATACTTCACCTCCACAAACCCTTTGCACCCATGAGGTCTACCTCCAACCTCCAGGCTTAGATCAGACTTCACACCCTTCACACCAATCCAGTACCCTGTGTCTATCTGACTTCATTCCACCTGAGCCATATTCAACATTAAAGCCCAACCTGACTTATACATTCTGTGTTCTGTTTCAAGATTATCTGGGTTATCAGGACAAGAACAAACAAAACAAGTCCATGTTCCCAGGTCTCATCCCAAGAATAAAAACATTATAAAGGATCAAGGTATCCTCTTATCCCCCACAAATCCATCAGTCTTATAGAAATGTTCACCAGTGAGAATTAGCTTGATGACACAGGACATAGGCTTAAGAAAAAATATATAAACTCCATCAAAGAATTCTAAGGCTTTAAAGAATACACAAACAGTTCAAAGACTTAAAAAAAAACCCTAAAAACAAATGATGCGCAAGAAAACATAAACATAGGGATGGTAGGGATGGTGGGAATGATGGAGACAATGAAATCCAATAAGACAATTATTGAAGAAGATTCACAATGAACTAAAATGGAATTGAAAATATTCAATGATTCAACAAGAAAACTTAAAGCAAAAAGGCTTTCAAGTAGAATTAATCAAGCTGAAGATAGAATACCAGGAATAGAAAATAAAGTAAATGATCTAGAAGTTGAATAAGAAAGAAAATGAAAAATTAAACATGGGGAGGGGGAGAATTTACAGAAGACATAGAATACCATGAAAGGAATGAACTTCTGGATTATAGCAGTAGACGAGGGAGAGGATTCCCAGACCAATGGGACCGAGGAGGTCTTCAACAAGATCACAGAAGAAAACTTACCTAAACTAAACTAAGACAAACCCAGACACATACATGAAGCATACTGAACACCAAAGAGAACACCAGGAAAATTCCACATATCATATCCTACTTAAAACACTAAGTATATACATAACTAATAAAGAATTTTGAAAACTACTAGAGACAGAACATATTAACTTATAAGAGAAAACACAACAGAATCATAGCTGGTTGTGGAAACTTTGAAAGCCAGAAGAGCCTTGAGAAATGTATTCTAAGTGCTAAAAGACCACAGTCAATCTAGACTGAGAAAACTCTCTGCCATATTTGAAAGAGAAAAAGAAACGTTTCATATTATAAACAGCCTGTAATGGTTTGTATATTCTTGGGCCAGGGCATGGCACCATTTAGAGGCATGGCCTTGTTAGAATAGGCATGACCTGGTTGGAGTAGGTGTGTCACTGTGGGTGTGGGCTTAAGATCCTCACCCTAGTTGCCTGGAAGTCAGTCTTCCACTAGCAGCCTTTGGATGAAGATGTAGAAATCTCAGCTCTGCCTGCGCCATGCCTGCCTGGATACTGCCATGCTCCCACCTTGATGATAATGAACCTCTGAACCTGTAAGCCAGCCACAATTAAATGTTGTTTTTATAAGACTTGCCTTGGTCATGGTGTCTGTTCACAGCAGTAAAACCCTAACTAAGACACAGCCTTAACATTTTTATAACCAACAAACCAAACTTAAGAAAATACAGGAAGCAATATTTTGGGTTGAAAAGAATGAACACTGTCAAAAAATGGTAGAAAGGAAAAATGAAGCTATAATTACTGAAACACAAGGTATCATTGAGAATACAAATAACACCAAAATTCAACAGTACACTGACTGCAATTAATACACACTTTTAAAATAATAAGTGAAAATATTAATGCCTTCTATTCGTCAATCAAAAGACACAAGTCAGCTGAATGTTCCAAGAAAAACATCCAACTATCTATTACCTTCAAGAAACATATATTACTTTTGAAGATAGGCATTTCTTTAAAGTGATGGGATATAAAAACACATGCCAATCAAGTATGACCAGCAATCAAATGTGATTGTAATGTCCCACTTTTCTCTAATATACCAATCATGTGGACAAAGAAAGGAACAGAGAAATCAGAATTAACTGACATCATGATTCAAGTGGACTTAACAGATATCTACAGAAAATTATTCTACTCAAAGGTAAATGGAAGCTTTTCTAAAACAGACCACACCCTGGGACATTAGAACCAATCTTAACAAATTCAGAAAGATTGAAATAATCCCTTGTGTCCTATCTAAACATAATCCAATAATACTTAACATTGACAGCAAACAAATCTTTAGTAAGTACACAAACTCATGGGATTTAACAACTCATTACTGAGTAATAGATGAAGCAAAACCAGAAAGAAGAAAAAATTCTGAAGCTAAATGAAAATGAAACACAGCAAAACAAAACTTCTGAGATACATTAAAACATTAATATGAGGGTGAATTATAGCTTGAGTGCCTACATTAAATATTAAGAAAGTACACAAATAAACGACTTACTGATAGAATTCAAAATTTTGGAAAAACAAGCACTAAATGTACTAGAGAGAAGAAGAAAAAAAAACAAAGCAGAACTGAAATCAATAAAATAAAATACAAAACAAAGCAAAAAATACAAATAGTCTGGGCAGTGGTGGCACATGCCTTTAATCTCAGCACTCGGGAGGCAGAGTCAGGCAGGTTTCTGAGTTCAAGGCCAGCCTGGTCTACAAAGTGAGTTCCAGGACAGCCAGGGCTATACAGAGAAATCCTGTCTCGAAAACAAAACAAAACAAAACAAAAATACAAGTAGCTCATTTTTGAGAGATAAATAATGAAAAGAGAGAGAGAGAAGGCACCCAAATTAAGAGAAATGGAACTAACACCAAAAGGAATACTATCAAAACCTGTACTCTACTAAGTAGGAAAATCTTACAGAAGTGGGTGAACTTGTAGATTCATTCAAACCTCCAAAATTGAATAAGAAGCAAATTAACAACCTTGACAAACCCATAATGAATGAGACTGAACAGTAATCAAAATCATCACAGCTTAAATAGAAGTCCAAACTCAGATGGCTTCAAGGAATTCTACCAGATTCTCAAAGAAGATTTACAGCAATATTTTTTAATCTATCCAAAAAATATAGAAAAAGATAGAGCATTCCCAAATTTCTTTATGAGAAAAACCAGGTTTTAAAAAAATGAAAATAATATAAGAGGACAATATCCCTGAAAAACATAGATTTTATAATTCTCAATAAGATAATTGAAAACAAAATACAGGCCTCCATCAAAAAGATTGTCCACTGTGACCAAGTTGACTTTATTTCAGAGATACAGGGATGGTTCAACATACTTATTCAATAATAATAAGCTACATAAATGGACTTAAAGACAAAAATCTCATGAGAATCTCAATAGATGCAGAAAAAGACAGAACTCAACATGACAGAGAAGAACTCATGACTTCTTCATGACAGAAGTCTTAGAAAAAGTAGGACTATGGGGAATATACTTAAAAAGTCACAGCTAGGACCCCATGCGGGATGTATTAGTTAGGGTTCTCTAGAGTCACAGAACTTATGGATAGTCTCTATATAGTAAAAGAATTTATTGATGACTTACAGTCTGCAGTCCAATTCCCAACAATGGTTCAGTAGTAGCTGTGAATGGAAGTCCAAGGATCTAGCAGTTACTCAGTCCCACAAGGCAAGTAGGCAAGGGAGCAAGAGCTGATGCAGAAGCCAAGGAGGGATGTTCTTTACTGGCTTTCTTCCCCTGGCTTGCTCAGCCTGCTCTCTTATAGTACCAAGACTACCAGCCCAGAGATGGTCCCACCCACAAGGGGCCTTTCCCCCTTGATCACTAATTGAGAAAATGCCTTACAGTTGGATCTCATGAAGGCATTTCCTCAACTGAATCTCCTTTCTCTGTGATAACTCCAACTGTGTCAAGTTGACACAAAACTAGCCAGTACAATTGATCCCTTGTCAACTTGACACACAAACACATCACTAGTAAGCCTCAACCCTTAGTTTCTAATTCATCCCCAAGATCTAAATAACTTTACGAGTCCCACAGTATTTACAAATTCTTAAAATTTTAATCTCTCTTAAAATCCAAAGTCTTTACAATTAAAAGTCTCTTAACTGTGGGCTTCACTAAAAACTTCCTTCAAGAGGGAAAAATATCAGGGCACAGTCACAATCAAAAGCTAAAATCAATCTCCAACCATCCAATGTCTGGGATCCAACTCACGATCTTCTGGGCTCCTCCAAAGGCTTGAGTCACTTCTCCAGCCATGCCCTTTGTAGCACATGTGTTGTCCTCTAGGCTATGCCTGTACTCCACTGCTGCTGCTGCTCTTGGTGGTCATCTCATGGTACTGGCATCTCCAAAACACTGCATAACCCCTTCAGTCCTGGGCCGTCAATTGTAACTGAGACTGCACCTTCACCAATGGCCTTCCATGGCCTCTCACAGTGCCGAGCCTCACCTGCTCTGAGTGACCCCTTCATGCCTTCAAAACTAGTACCACCTGGGTGACTCTTACACATTACCAAATCCTGCTGCAGCACGAAGTAGAACCCTGGCTATCTCTGGAACACAGACTCTTTGTGCTCTCAGAAAATACTTCCCAGAAGATGTCACCTCAGTGATGCTGGTCTCTTCTTAATCACCGCTAATTTCTTAGCTCCAGCTAACCAGCATCAATAGTCCCAGTAATTCAAAGGTTTTGCTTTAGTAGTTCTGGTATCTTGTTAATCACAGCTGATTCTTCAGCCCCAGCTAACCAGAACCACAGAATCTTCACAATCAAAACAGCAATGGCCCTGAAAAGAGTCTTTAATTTTCGCTCTGAAATTTCACAAGCCAGGCCTCCATCTTCTGCACTGTTCTCAATATCATCTTCCAAGCTCCTACACAACATCTGACAGAGCTCTTAACAGAGAGATCCGAATGGATCTTCTAGCCCAAAGTTCTAAAGTCCTTCCACAGTCCTCCCCAAAACATGGTCAGGTTGTCACATGAATATCCGACTCTGCTGGTACCAATTTGTCTTAGTCAGGGTTTCTTTCCTGCACAAACATCATGACCAAGAAGCAAGTTGGGGAGAAAAGGGTTTATTCAGCTTACATTTCCACATTGCTGTTCATCACTGAAAGAAGTCAGGACTGGAACTCAAGCAGGTCAGGGAGCAGGAGCTGATGCAGAAGCCATGGAGGGATGTTCTTTACTGGCTTTCTTCCCCTGGCTTGCTCAGCCTGCTCTCTTATAGAACCAAGACTACCAGCCCAGAGATGGTCCCCCCAACAAAGGGCCTTTCCCCCTTGATCACTAATTGAGAAAATGTCTTACAGTTGGATCTCATGAAGGCATTTCCTCAACTGAATCTCCTTTCTCTGTGATAACTCCAGCTGTGTCAGGTTGACACAAAACTAGCCAGTACACAGGAGAAGTGCAGGAGGGTTACCTCACTTAATAAACCTCCCACTAATTTCCCTTTCATTTTCATGTCATAAGTGATCTATTAACCCCACTGCCCATGGGCCCATTTCTGCTTTCCTTGCCCCTACCCACATAAACACACATACTTAAAAAGTCAAAGCTAGGACCCCATGCAGGAGTAGTGCAGAGGGGTTACCTCACTTAATAAAATATTTTTAGTTACATTTATTTTCTTGCAAATTTAATAATTTAATTTTTCTTTACTGCTGAATAAAATTCCATTGTGTATATGCACCACATTTTCATTATTCATCCATCAGTTATTGGACAGTTGTTTCTATTTCTTGGCTCTTGTTAATAGAGCAGCAATGAACATAGACCTTTAGGTATCTCTGTGGCAGGATATAGAATCCTTTGTGTATGTGCTTAGGAATGGAATACCTGGCGTATATGCATGTTCTATTTGAGAAAATTCCTCACTGATTTCTATAGTGTCTGTACTAGTTTTTGTAATCCCACCAACAGTCTAAAAATGTGAACATTTTTGTTCAGCTATTTAGCCCATTTTTAAAATTAGGTTGTCCATTCCTTTCTTAGTTATTTGAGTTTTAAAAATCAATATCTATTCATGTATATTTGTATTAGAAATACAGTAGTTTGAATGAGATTATCTCCATAGGTTCATGCACATGAACACTTGGTCCCCCAGTGGTGGTTCTGTGAGCAGTACCTTTAGGAGATAGGGTCCTGCTAAAAGAAGTATGTTCTGAGTTAAGAGATTTGAGGGTTTATTGCCTTTCCTCACTTATTTCTTTTTCCACCTCCACCTACTCTCTTTAGTCTTCCAATGTGGGTCCAAAGCAAGACTGCCATGTCTTCCTTACTATTCTGAACTCTCCCTCTGGAGATGCCAAATAAAAAGACAAGGTGAGAGAAATAGAGTTTCATTCTTTGTAAATGATCCAGGTAAGAACAAAAAGCAAAAGAATCATGACACAAAGCAAGCCAAGACAAATATAGGTATATGTAAGTAATACCTTATAGTCTATTTAACTGTAATAGAATAGTCTGGTATCAATAGTAAGAGACACCACAGGAATCACACTAACTCAGAAATACACTGTTGAAAGATAAAAAAAAAAAATCACAAAAAAACCCAACATTTCCTAAGACTGAATGAACGCACAACATACCAAAGTCTATGGCAGACATACAATGACAGCTGTCCACACAACATACCAAAGTCTATGGTGTATACATACAATGAAGTGCATCCTCAGAGGCAAGTCTATAACCCTAAATGCCTATGTAAGATATTAAGTTATCTCCATTTTGGAGATTAATGATATACCTTAAGACCTTAGGAAAACAAAACAAAACAAAACAAAAACAAATTCCAAACTAGTAGACAGGAAGAAATAATTAAGATATCAGAGCAGAAAGTAAAGAATAGAAACAACAAAACCAATGCAAAGAATCAATGAAATGAATTCTTTGAAAAGATAAAGTTGACAAATCCTTAGACAATTTAGCCAAAAGAGATAGAATGGAAGTCCAAGTTAATAAAACTGCAGATGAAATGGAGACAGATAACAAAGGATCTAATAAAATTCAAAAAGTCATTAATGACATTCCTTTGAAACAGCAGAAAAGTCCAAAAGAAATGGACCAATTTCTGGAAGCAATGACTCACCAAAATTAAAAAAGGTAAAATAGATAATTGAAACAGATCTATAACTAGCAACAAGGCAAAAGCCATAGCAGGAATTTAAATTTTTTTCCCAGTTAGAAAAGTTCAGGCTCTGCCACCAAGGGTCATGATGGTATCTGTGGCTCAGGCTGTGGCAGAGGACTGTGTTGATGTCATCTGTTCTTCCACTGGAGACCATGCTGGGATCCATGGCATCTGGTGATGCTAGAGGCCATGTAGATGAATGTCCTTGGTTCACGTTGTTGACTGAAGCCATGTGGAATCCATGATCCATTCTTTTGCTAACTGCAAAGGGCTAAGAAACTATTTTGCAGTGATAGAGACTACTATTTTGATGACTACAGAGGCACAGCTGAGAAAGAGAGTCATAGACGGCTTCTGTGACAACCCCTAGCCTGACCCACATCCTTGACTCAAAATAACAGTCTAGACAGGAATCTTTTAAAGAGAACTCTTAAACTTTGTGATAAACCTGCTGAAGTATAGCTCTCCACAACCGATAGCTTCTAGTGTGGCTGTGGGAGGGAAAGAACCAGTTTTCTTCAAAGGGCTGACCACTGGGTGTTGACCAGGCCCCCAGTGAATACGTGAGCAAGACAAATTGGATTTCTGCTTTTGTTTGTCTGCTTGTTTGTTTAATTTTTTTTCTTTTTCTTTTTTTCTCTTTTCTCTTGGGGAGGAGGAGTAATAAGGGTGAGAAGGCAGATCTGAGAGTGCTTGGAAATGAGTGTGATCAGGGTACATTATGTGAAAATTCCAAAGTAACCAATTCAAATATTATGTTAAAAAAAAAGGCACAGGACCAGACACATAGACTGCAAAATTCTACCAGACTTCCAAAGAAGAACCAACACTCTTCAAATCATCCCATAGAATGTATAAAGTTTTTTGATCAAGTGTTAAAATATTAAAGAGAGAACCTGATGGCTCAAATGTCAAAATCAAACATCATCTGTCAAAAATTGTAGCACAAAGGTATTAAACTGGAGAAGACTTACACGGGTCCACTACATAATAGAATACCAGCACAAGTGTTAATGTATCAGATAATGTGACAATGATTCATGTATTACTCACCCTTCATTACTACCCTTCAGGTAGATACAAGTGTTACCTTCTGTACAGGTGAAGACCCTGAGGTTTATTAACTTGTCCAGTCATAGCATAAAAAGGTAAAGCTTGCCTTGAACCTCTGACACCATGGCTGAGTTCAGCCTCTTCCTTTTAAGAAGTATCTAGCTGATGCCAAGAAGAGAGAATAGATCAGAAATGGGATTGTGCTATCAGCTATCTGCAAAGATGGAATGGAGGTCATTTAGTACTCCAATGACATCTGAGAATACAACTTTAGAGAAAAGGAAAAGATGATACTCTGGGTTAGTTTTTATTGTCAGTCAACTTGATGCAACCTAGAACCATGTGGAAAGAGAGAATCTCAATAGAAGAATGGCCAGTGCTATGTGTGTCAGGGATTGTTTTCACTAACTGATGTGTGAGGATCCAGTCCACTGTGGGAAGTGCTCTCCCTAGACAGGTGGGCCTGGGCTGGGTAAGAAAGTTAGCAGAGCTTAAGCCAGTAAGTAGCTTTTCTTCATGCTTCCTGTCTTGTGCGCCTGCTTTGAGTTCTTGCCCCGACTTCCTTCAGTGATGGACTATGACCTAAGTTGTTCTTGGTCATTGTTTTTGTCATAGCAGCAAAAGGCAATCTAGAAGACTTGTAGTGTAGTGATTACCTGGTCATCACTCTCAGCCTTTTGGGTAAGATGAAGTAAGAGTGTTCAGCGTTGGTGGTGGCAGTGCTGATGTGTGTGTGTGTGTGTGTGTGTGTGTGTGTGTGTGTGTGTGTGTGAGAGAGAGAGAGAGAGAGAGAGAGAGAGAGAGAGAGAATACCAAGGAGTACATATGGAGGTCAGAGGACATCTCCAGGTATTAGTTCTTGCCCTTCTACTTTGCTTGAGTCAGGGTCTCTACTTGTTCCTTACTGAAGACCCCACAGGAGTTCTGAGATTGGAGACCCATGGTACCATATCTGGCTTTACATGGATTCTGGAGGCCTGAACTCACCTCCTCACTTACATAGCAAGTACTTTGCCCACATTGCAACCAGAGTCGAAATGCTCATCCTTCTTAGGACTTAGTCACCTCAGTGATTGACCACTTGCTTTTTAAGAATATATTTTTAAAATTCTTTGGCTAATGTTGCTGGTTAGGAACAAAATGACATCTATAAAATTCATGGTCTTCCCTTTTCAGAATAGATGTTCCACGAATTTGAACTCAGGGTGTCGGGTGGGTTAAGAGCAAAGCCCCACTCTAAACAAATTAGTTTTCAAACCAGCAACCCCAGCTAATAATAATTTCTACACCACGGAGCCCCATTTTCATTTGCAGTACAGTGCCGTGAAGAATCCATACTCTGTTTGTTCTTCAGCTCACATTATGACTTGCTATAAAAATAATTAATATTCATAAATCTTTTTTACTGCACAAATGTTAATGTTTTTAAGTGGTGATTACCACCTTACTATGGGGGCAGGCAAAAGAGTGAAGAAACCTCCAGATACCGAAAGAGCCTGTGGCCACATGGATGTTTTAAGAGGAAAAGCCCAGGAGAAGGTTTGTATGCTGAATTTGGACTTGAACACCAGTGCTTTGAGAAGGTTTTCCAGAAGGACTCCAGACACTTTGGAATAAGAATGTCCTGAAATGCAGTTGTTCAGTGTCTGGGAACGTGAGCAGAAGTGTTAAGCATGGGTTATGTCATACGGAACACACCACATGGCCAACCTTTCTGAGATTTTCCAGATGGAACCTACAGTTTGCAAAGCTTAGAAACATCTCCCATGATGTCTGTGCTTTCTATAATTAAAGTCCCCTCAGGCTCTGACAGCTGAGCCGTGTGTTGGCTCCAACTGTCCACATCCGAAGCTACCGAGCAGTCGTCCAGCTACCTGAGGAGAAGTGAAAGCACAACACTGTCCAACAGGAAATAGAACATACTAGAAACTCAGAATGCTACAGTACCTCTATCCAACAAGCAACTTAAGAGCCAGGGAAGAGGATGCCCTTCCAGATGGTTCTACCCAAGCAGTGAGGGAGCTGAGATAACTAAACATCAACTTCCTTCATTTGTTGGCAAATCACTGCTCCTGGAATATGTTAATTCCTGCTAAAGAAACTGTGTCAGGGAGACAACCCAGGTGCTTGCAGAGGAAAGTCGGATCCCTCCCTGTGTCTTGAGTAATGAGGACAGGGAGTGAGAATGGAGCTGAAAGTTCCAAAATTTGTCTCCAGTCCTTTCAGCAAGATGTCTTGAGTGCTCCATCTAGGGAATATTTAGACTGATGAAAGCCACCAGAGGAATTGCAAGCAGACCAAGCTGTGCTCCCTCCTGCAATGACCCAAGCCACATCGCCTTTCCACGTGTTTGTCTCTCAACACCTGCTCAGTGGGCCAGTCTGGAGAGAGGGCTTGTCTCTCTATGATGGCAGGCTAGTTCAGCTCTGGGAAAGCAGAATGCCAGGCAAGCTGCCTTTCCCAAGCTGTACTCAGAGCCAGGTCGATCAGGTGTTTGGTGTTCCCCCTATAGTCCTTAAACAGAAAAGACCCCATCCTGGGTTTTCCTTCACTTTTTACGTACTTTGCTTTTTCAGGCCAGTGGCCACCTTGACCATGGACTCATTTGTTTCTCAAAGCCAAGGCTCTCTGCTTCTAATTGCCTCACTTTCCCTTTAAAGCA
This sequence comes from Mus musculus, assembly GCF_000001635.26. Classification (NCBI taxonomy): domain Eukaryota; kingdom Metazoa; phylum Chordata; class Mammalia; order Rodentia; family Muridae; genus Mus; species Mus musculus. Next base: position 28,783,504 of record NC_000080.6, on the reverse strand, counting down.
TGTTAGATCGTTCTCACATTAGCTTCTGATGCTTCCTCCCAGCCTGTCTACACAGAGATTCTCACCTCACTTCACCTCACCTCACCTCACCTCACCTCACCTCACCTCACCTCACCCAGTAGACTCCACTCACTCCAGTGCTTGCCTGGTCCCCCTGTAAGCCTCTGCCCCTGTCTTCCAGTCCACAGGATGCTGAGAGAATCTTTCAGTCACTGTGAAAAAATGCCCAAGGCCTATGGCAGGACCTGGGATGCTAGTTTCCAGAGGAGAGGCCATTCAATGTGACATTTAATACCAGATGCAGGAAGGAAGGGGCCATGGAATTGGGCAAACAGATGCCTATAGATCCTAAATCCAACTTCTTTGCTCTTCCCAAAAGCCTCAGAAGTGTGTGGCACTAACCTATTTCAGGGGTCTGGCTCTCTGTGTGCAGAGGCCTCAGCCTCCTGCAGCCTAGAGAACCTAAGTGGACTAGGACCGGAAGACCTTGGAATTTGAGTACCATGCCCCAGACACAGTCCTCACATAGCTACCTCCCTCAGCCAATTGTCTCCATTGTCTCCAGGCCCCTCTCTCTCTCTCTCTCTCTCTCTCTCTCTCTCTCTCTCTCTCTCTCTCTCTCTGTGTGTGTGTGTGTGTGTGTGTGTGTGTATTCACCCAGATGCCCTGTCTATAAGTTTAGCCTCCTTGCTTACCTTCAACCCTCTGCTTTGCATGCGATCACCCTTTTGAAGCTAGCGTGAATGGCCTCACATGTAGATTCTGCTTCTAGAGACCCCACCTCTCTGAACAGGCTGAGCATTGTCTCCTCCAGCTTCCAAAGCAAGTGCACAAATCCTGCAGCACAAAACTTACCCATTATGTTGATGATGAAACTCAGGCTTGGGCATACTTAGTAACATTTTCATCACAAAGCCAATGTCCAGGAAAGCTCTCTTTCAACCACAAACTCTTATTTGTGATGCTACACCATGTCTTGGCCTGGGAAGACCCTCCTCTATCTTTCCTGCATTGAGACTGGGGTTCATTCTGGAGATCAGTCTTAGGTGAGAAGGGGGTATGCAAAGACAGAGGGTGCATTTGTGCTGGCTGTTCTCCCATCTAGCCACCCCCCCCTCCATGAACCATGTTGAATGTCCTTCAGAATCACCTGCCTACAGAAAGGTGCTGTTTGGTTTCCCACAAAATCTGTTCCTGGGCTTTCCTTCCAGCTTTTACCCATTTCTCCTATTTCTTCTCAAGGGTTATACATGGTTATTAATATTTTCTTACTCCCAAGCTCATGAGAAGTGATTATAATAGCCTATATCCTTGGTACATACATCAAGTAGTATACCTGTATTGCGAAACTGCTTCAGCAAAAGACACTCAAGAGGAAATTGGGCAGGGTACCTAGGGCTTTCAGAACGCACCACCCTTTTTCTACCTTAATCAATGCTTCTTAATAAGAACCCACATTTGTTAGGCTTATTCCACTTCCCATAAACTGCTGAGGTATGCTCGGGCTTGGCAAGTCTTGATGCGGTTCACATTGCACAGCTATGGAAACTCAGCTTTAGAGGGAATGGGACTCATTGGTAGTACGTGGCACAGACTCAACTCATTCATTCCTAGACCCTTGGCTTGCCCACTACTCCCTGTGGCTCTACACAGAGGCTAGCCAGCCAGTCTCAAAAACCATGGCAGGCTTCCATCGGCTGGGCAGAACCAGGCACCAGTCCTGATTCTTACACAAGGGACTCTCACCAGAAGCTCCGCCACGGACTGCATGGCGTCTTATAATTTTTCTGTTTTCCCCCAACATGCCTAGCACTACATAAATACTAGCTGACTACTCATTCAAGCCTTGCTTCCAAGTGTCTCTGCCTCTTATCTGGGCAGTCTGGTCCCACCCTGGCCTTTTAGACTCTCCCCACACCATTTCCCTTAACTCCCAAAGTCTGAATTTGTCCATAGAAGAAATGTGTTTTCAGGGATATGAGCTGGCACAGAAAGAGCAAGTAGTGAGCTTGGGGCCAACTGAGCTAGGAGAGGAGTCTTGACACTTTTTATATAAAAGATACAATAGCAAGAAAAAATGTACACTGGTCTCTGAAGAATTATTCCTGGTATACCACATAATAAATACAATGTAATGGGGCCATATAAAAAATAAAGGCATAATCTCCAAGTTCGCTGTCCTGGGTAAATCCTAGGTCCCCATGTCTCTATTTTGTGTCTTAGAATTTTTCCTCTGTAAAACAAGGTCATAACTACCACCTGTAGTACTCTTGCCTGGCTGGTAGTAGGTACTCTATAGATATGGGTCAGTCACTTCCTATGCTATGAAGGCTTTCACTCCATGGGGTCAGCTTGTTATCACTACTCTATTGTAATGAGACAAGGCTGAGCAATGGCTAATGTGGTACATGTATTCTAGAGTTAACATTTCAATACAGGCAGGACTAACTCCCAAATTTACAAATTCAATCATTTATTTGCTTTTGTTATACTTCTAATATGAATGGGAACCAACTCTAGTTGGTTCCCCATCACACATCCAAAGCATTGATTAGGAGAATGTGCCTTGAGGAGAACCAATAAGCACTGGGCAATAAAGAACCCCTAATCATCTATTGACTCTGATGGATTGACAAGACTCTTAAGTCTGATAGCTCAAGACGGCCTCACATGAACTTTAATTAAATATAAGATGGTTTATAATCTGTTTTGATATTACAGTAGAGTGATTTCATAAATTCATTGGTTTTGGTAATATTTGGAAAAAATCTCATTTACAGTGATAAAATTGTTATGAAGTTCTTTCAAAAAAAAAAAACCAAACCTTATTTCTTGCTTGAGATTTAGGTGAGAGGTTTGCCATGCCTAGGGCAAGTGTAGCCTGGTTAAGACAGAATAACTCATTCTTACCCCTATGGCTGAATAAGGGGAAGGATTGAAGAAACTGAATGGGAGGGTGACCCCATAGGAAGACCAGCAGTCTCAATTTACCCAGACTCCAGGGAGCTTCCAGAGACCGAGCCACCAACCAGGAGCATACATGGGCCAGTCTGAGGCCCCTGGCACAAATACAGCGGAAGTCTGCCTGGTCAGGCCTTAGTGGGAGAAGATGCACTTAATTTTTGAGAGATTAAGGGTCCAGGGAACAGGGAGGCCTAGTGGTCCGGGAGCACCCTCTCAGAGGCAAAGGAGAAGAGGAATGGAATGAGGAACTGGGCAGGGGGCAATGATGGGAATATAAATAAATAATAATTGGTTAGAAAACAAACAAACAAACAAACAAACAAATCTTGTTCTCCAAAAGAGGATTGATCTTAGACATAGCCTTTTGCCAACTTCAAGATGGCGGCTCCAGATTGACTGTCTGACACCAGGACCAAACATGAGTCATCTGAGGAACCTGCCATGCCTTTCCCCTCTCCTTGCCCCTTTGCATTGGGCAAGCAACTAAATTCACCTTCAAATCACCCATTAAGTAAAGGCTTCAATCTATTTTACCATGTAGCTATTGAGTAGTAATCACCCCCAAAATCTAACCTTACTTACTTTGTCCCCTATAATGACCCTTTACCTTAGTACTCAGACAGCTTAGAAATGGCCTTCCCTGTTGTCTCTGCTGGCTCAGGATTGTACGCTGAAAGAGTGGCAGTGCCTGGCAAATACAGAAGTGGATGCTCACAGTCAGCTATTGGATGGAACACAGGGTCCCCAATGAAGGAGCTAGAGAAAGTACCCAAGGAGCTGAAGGAGTCTGCAACCCTATAGGTGGAACAACAATATAAACCAACCATTACCCCCAGAGCTCGTGTCTCTAGCTGCATATGTAGCAGAAGATGGCCTAGTCGGCCATCATTAGGAAGAGATGCCCTTTGGTCTTGCAAACTTTATATGTCTCAATATAGGGGAATGCCAAGAAGTGGGAGTTTGTGGGTAGGGGAGCAAAGCAGGGGGGAGGGTATAGGGTACTTTCGGGATAGCATTTGAAATGGAAATGAAGAAAATATCTAATAAAAAATTGAAAAATAAAACTCAAGTGAGGAACGGCGAGATGCTTAAAGGAAAAGAATGAATCCAACCCTTTTTCTGGCACACAATGAGGTGTCTCATATACAGTAATCTGTGTGACTTTTCCCAGAATCAAGAGATGGAGAATGTCCAGGTGATCCAAGTTAAAATTAGCAAGACTGAAAGATTTGGTTAGGCTACTTTGTTAGTTATTTAACGGCCAGCATGGATCTCCAATTTCCAATCACAAGGCTAATTTCATTCTATTCAGAGGCTTTCAGATTGGGAAGAAATGTATATTTATTCCCCTTATTTAAACAAGCAACACTTATTTCTTGCATTATTTTGTATGTGGCACATGCATGTATGTGTGTCATGGTCCGTGTGGTCAGAGGACGGCTTGTGTGGGTTGATTGTCTCCTTCTGCTGTGTAGGTTCCAGGGATCAAACCCATGTCATCAGGCTTGGGGGCAGGTGCCTTTACCCACTGAACCATCTTGGCAGCCCCATACTCTACCTAGTCTTAAATGTAGGTTTTGATATTGTTAAGATGGCGAGACTGGCATATCAGGAGTGAAGTGTCATTGCAAAGAAGTGGTAGCTTTTTGCCAGAGGAAGGGCCATGCTAAGCCATCTGAGGCCACATGGAAGAGTACCAATCAGTCAGGAGGCAGACAGACTGAGAGGACAATGTGGGCAGGAACTTTTATTGTTTTTTGTTTTTTGTTTTTTTTTTCTCTTTGGAAGGAAGATATGAAACAGAATAATCAGGGTCAGCAGGTTTGGGAGGGGCTGGCATCCCTCATTTCAGTAGGCTCTGGGAAGTAGCAGTCATTCACCCTTTAGATACCTAGTACCTGGCCCAGAGGTACTTCGAATGAGAGGAGAATGCCCAAGTGTGGGAACCCAACAAGGCAGGCAGGCAGGCAGGCCAAGCTGGCTTCTCATACCTCAGAGGAGATGCTTGTTAATGGGAATCGGCTAGGCCTGACCAGGGGAGTCCTTTCTTGTTTCAGCAAAAGCATCAAAAACAGAATAGATGCCTTCACACAGCAGCTTTGTAGGCAGCAGAACTAAGTTGGGTTTTGTTGTTGTATTTTTGTTGTTGTTTTTATAAGAAGTGTCTAACCAGATGGTACCCAATCTGGATGAGTATGGGTGGGTGGATCAATGGACTAACATGTATCAAGGTTTAGTCTCCCAAATATCCATAATGCAGCTCTAATCCACACGTTTGCAACAGCGAGAGCTTCCCATTTTCAAGGTCAAGGGAAAGACAGACTCAGAAAGCGGCATTCACAGAACCCTGGGCTGACAACTTTTCCATTGCTTCAAAATGAGGACCCTGCAAAACAACATGCTGGAAAAGTTGCCAGCATGCGGTTGGCCATCTGGGAATTCCCACTGGTTGCTATTCTCTCCTAACTCTAGTGCTCCAACATCAGAGGGCAGCTGGTCACAAGCACGGAGTCAACTCCTTTCCAAAGTCAATATGCAGCTTCTGACTGGGTTAGCCGTATCGACTTCGGAGAAGAATGGGCGTGCACACCACGTGAGAGCACCACGTCTCTGAATGGGTGCTTTCAGGGCTTTGTTGGCAAGAAGCACATTCAAGAAAACCAGGTTGGTTCTCAATTCCCTTTTAAATAAATTATAAATAGCTGCTTCTGATACTTAGACATGTGGGTCCCAAATGGCTGGATAATTCATTAGCTTGGATGGAGAAAGCACATTTCTCTGTCAGTAAGCTGGACTCATCATGCCGTGACCCCCAAGCTGAGTCCTACCCAGGAAAGAGTACTGTGTTGAAACCTGGCTCTGCTCGATTCAGAATTTACTCTCTCTGGACTCCTGCGATTGGGACTTTTCCTTGTGGGGTATTTCTACAGAAACGCATCCCTAAGACAAGCTATTAATTGACAGAGTTTATTTATCCTATAGGTTTGATAATCCATCATCGGATTTCAGCACTTGCTTTGTGGGATCCCATCTCATCACTTGCTACAGTATATATTATTATTCATTATATAAGTTTGTTAACGGCGTATTTATTTGAGTGAGTCTCCCTCTAAATAAAGGGGCCTTATAAAGTTTTTTTCTTAAATAAAAGGTTTATTTTTACACCAGCTATTTGCTTTTCTATGCTAAACCTCTGTTGACGGCTCCAAGGCAACGTGCAAACCAAATTCCTATGTCTAACCAGGATGGGGGCTACTGGGAGGTCGATAAAAGCCTCTGCAAGGCCCCCCAGCAGGTTTGGGATTTTGCAACCCCGTCAGTCACTTTCTCATGGAGCTGGGGACAGGGTGGCTGATAGAGATTAGGAACGGGAATGGATAACTTTCTACCTACTGCACAAAAGTCTTTCAAATTAATGCAAGCATTAAATTGTCCCTGATTTTTGATATCAAGCAGATATTAAACTGTGTATGCCCCTTGGTGTTGGTACAAAGGCTTGTCAGCATTTCTGGCACACAGTGTCTAAGCCTCAAGGTAAATTGTTTTAAACCAAATTTTGTTGTTTCAGTTGCTTTTTTCCCCTCTTACACCCGTGTGTTATAACTTAAATATTTCCCCCCACTCCCTCCCCCAAAAAATGAATTTTGGCAAGCCAATAGTCCGTAATGTGGTCTAATGCCTTTGGGTATTTTTTAAGCATGCAAATGGCCAAGATATTTAGGTTCTTGAGGTTGAAAAACTGTGCACGCACTTTTAACAACTTTTTCGGCTGCATTTGGTATGCATATTTACTGCACATGTGCATTCTACGATAGGGGACTGATTAGACTCAAAAGAAGTTGGGGAAATACCAAATATGTGTTGCCAGGGGGGAATGCCACACGAAAATCTGAGCTAATGTATCCTCCTGCTTTTCTCTGGGGAGTAAGGGCTTGGGATGGGGGCTATGGTGCCGCTGACTCATTTTCACTCCTCCTTGGTACCACAAAACACTAGACATGACAGCCATGTCTAACCCTCATCCCCATCTCACAAGCACATGGAACCCAGAGGGAAGGCTAAGCATCCAGATCTTGGCCTTCTAGAGTCTGTCTCCTGCACTGCCGCCCTAGCCTGTGCCTGCACCTTGTGGACGTGAATCTTGGCTCTTCCATACACTGACGTACCCACAGACAGAACCAGCACCCTGAGCAAATATTCCAAAAATAATGAAAGCGCATTAGAGCCTAATCCGCTGTCCAGATCATTGAAAACTAACAGTTATTACCTCATTTGAAAGTAATTTTTAACAATTAGCTTAGGAAAGTATTTTATGATTTTTTTTTTTTGCTAGCCTTACACAAACTAAAACTTTTTCATATAATCAATTAAATCTGGCTGTGTAGCATCAGGCACTCATTAGGCCAGGCTGTTTGAAATTCATGTACAATATCTTCCTTATGGGGGTGTCTGCCGGAGCTTTCAAGCTTGTGCTGGGATGCTGGCAACATCCCCCAAACATCTCAGACACATTGTCTCCCTGAACCTGGGCTTTTTAAAATGGTGGTTAAACATGTTGTCTGCTTTAGTTTCCTGTCTATCTTCATCATGAGCCAGCACCTGTTTCCAATAAATTATACACAGAACTGTATCAGCAACACCTTGGCCACAGCTGCCACCTTTAAAAGCAGAGTGCCCTTGAGGACAATACACCTGTGAACACAGAGCGTGTTTATTTAGCTGAAAGCCAAAACTCCAAGTTACATAAAGCAATTATCTAAAGCCTAATGTATGCCCATTATTAACACAAAATAACCCTGTTCTTAAAAACCAATAAAAATCTATTTAAAGGCTTTTTCCAAATCCCACTGAAATCTGTACTTAACTTGAGACCAGGTCTTAACCTAGGATTTAAATTTTCTAATAGTGGGCAAGGCAGAGGTTTGTGTGTGTTCTAATATTCTGAGCTCATGCTTAAAGTCCAGGGAATGAACCTGCACTGTGATATGGCCACAAAGCTTTAGATTTTGCACAAAGACATGTGTATTTAAAATGATTTTGTTACAAGTCACTAAAAAAAAAATATTTGACTGTGGTCTGCAGGTTAAAAAAAGGAATAGATTGTTTCAATTTGTATTTAAATGTTGGAATAGTTCCTCTGGATACCTTTCTTTATTTATTCAACCCTCAGTAAACTTACTGCTCATTACCTAATAGCATTGCCCTTGGGGAATGGGGTTAGCAGTACACTAATGGAAACAGAGCCAGCATCAGGTAAAAAGAACTACAAATGTTCATCTTTCCTGTGTGAAGTATCACACACACACACACACGCACACACACACACATACACACACACACACACACACACAGAGAGAGAGAGAGAGAGAGAGAGAGAGAGAGAGTGAGTGAGATTTCTAGCCAAGTATAGTATCTATTTGATGCAGTTTAATGTTAAGGTGTTTAATTGGTGGCCTGTTGGAAAAATCAGTTCACATATGATATATAGATCAATGGAAAGACAGAAACAGAGTACGGGTGGTTTTCAACTTAAAACCAGGACGCATCTTCATAAAGCCATTGCAAGTTGATAATCTAAGACAAAAAAAAAAAAATGCACACCAAATATAAGCAAACATCGTGAACCTCACAGCTAGCCCGCGAACAGGCCATCGCCAGCTTTAGGCAAAATCATCCTGGGTAACCAGGGAATCCTCTACTGAGTGTGGAATGCAGAGGTATTGTATGGACATACCCCAGGACCACTGTACAGTCCAGAGAAGAATCAACTGAACAAGTCACAGAACAGCTGATTAGTTATGCTCTCACACAATATGAAGGAGTTTTTCCTAATACATCAACTATGTCTGATATGTCCGGTTGACATTATACTGGTGGACCTATCGTCACTCAGGAGCAAAGGTGTTTTAGCACTTTTGTTTGGCTAAATTCAAATGCTGGAAAGGTAACCCGGTCACAAGCATGACAGCTCATGACAGCTCCAGGTCATGCCATGGCATGCCACATTGCGCATGCCCGTGCCAGAGGCCTGCCTCCAGCCTGAGAACAAGACGCCATGGAAGAAAGGAACTGCAGATCTGTGCTTCTTGGTGAAGATCACAGAACAATCTCTCAAGCTTTCCTGAATACTGGCTATATAGCTCAAAACGGGGCAGACTGATGGAGGCGAAGACAAAAGCCTAGCGTGTGAGCACTGTGGTCACGATGAGATGGTGGACTCTCCTTGGCAACTTGTTATAGATCTTAAATGCTGAGCCATCTTGCAGGCCCTATGCATTCATTTCTTAGTAACCGTGTTTGAAGACCTAGCTGAGTTCCAAAGCCACCACAGCTACGGAGAGAAATTAGTCAGGAGCTTGCTTCTTGCTAGATTCCAGAGAGTGCAGGTGTGTATCGTGTATCGTAAGTGTCAGTGTTAAAAACTCCAAGTCTTCACTGTGAGTGTGTCACATCTGAGTGTAGCTGGCCTACATGCAGCACGCCTCTTTTCTTTTAGTCCTTTGAAGAGCAACTCCTGGGCCATCAACAACAGAGAACTGACTGGAAGTTTCAAAAGATAGGGAATGTGAATACATTTTGCAGACTTCAAGCTGAGTCACTTCCTCACACACACAAACACACACACACACACACACCCGCCCGGCTTAGGGAGCCTCCCTAAGTACCAAATGCTATTTTTGAGGTGACTAGGATTGTTAAATTCGAACACCCAACATGAAATGCAAAACACAGCCAGAGCAGTGGTTTCATTGTCAAAGCTCCAGCAAGCATTCCAGCCTGGCTAATTCCCCACAGGCCTCAGCTAATGGGTAAGGGGATCCTTCAGGCAGACTCTCTGTGTGTGTGTGTGTGTGTGTGTGTGTGTGTGTGTGTGTGTGTGTGTGGCGCGCGATAGTGTAAGAAGGTGCGAGATTTCCTTCTTTGATTTATTTTCTTGGTTATGCATGTAAATGTGATAGGCACCCAGTTTGGATCCCAGGTCATTAGAAACCATCCAGAATCAGGCTAAGAAAGAAGAGGGGGTTTCCATCTTCCTGGAATATTTGTCTTTATTAAAGGTCAGCAAATTTACAGCCCTCCTCTGCTAACTCGCTGTGTATGTGAAATAAATAAGTGGGGAGTTCGCACAGGAGACAAGATTGGCTGTGTTTTGGAGACACTGGCTTCTGAATATTGAAAGGGTAATGTAAAAAGCATTTTGAAATCCGATTGGCTTTTGTGCCTGCTTGTCAGAGTTCCCACTGGTGATGAAACTGTGCCCAGTCTAGATTTAGTGCCCGTCGTGAAACGAGACCTGGGCTTGTGGTTACTTGATAACTGTGATAATAAATTTATCCATTAATTTCTTTCCTGTTTTCCTACACGAGTAACATTAGACCAAAATGCTATGCTGGTGGATGGAGAGATTTATTTTCCTTCATACCTCACTCACTCTCTCTCTCCGTGTGTGTGTGGGGCGGGGGTGCGCGCACACATGCACACACTCGTAGAATGTGCATTTACTCACATCCTCTCTGGGAACTCCGTTAGACTGCTAATTCCAAAAGAATGCATTTCTATAGTACAAAGGTTAGAAGTGAAGTCACCTGGGACCATCAAAGGCTCAGAGTGACAGGCTCTATGATCATGCACACATGCATTAAGACGACATTCATAATGAAGACAATGCAGTAGCCTCGTCTTCAAAGTTCACCACAGATAAATGGGACTGAGACCACTTATACACTATTACTAGATAATTTTTTTGCTTGCTTTTATTTTTAATCTGTACTTGGTCGCATGGTATTTTATTATTTTATTTATTTTTTATGTATTTTATTATTTGAATCTAGCCTAATGCATAAGATACAAACAGTATGTTTTTAATAAAATTCTTTAGGTTACATTTGACTTGAGCGGATTTATCAGCTTTGAAGGGGCACACCTAGGTAGACCATGATTTTCTTCATAAATGGATGATTTTTTTTTATCATATTTAAAAGTTGCTGGTATCCAGACAGTAGTGCCACCAGCCTCCCCACCTCCCTCACATGCCATCCTGTGGGGTCTGCACTGCTCACCTTTCCTCTTCTCCCCCTAACCTTGAAAGCCAGGTGAAGGATCAAGAGGAGCAGAGTGGTATCCAACCATGATCCACTGCATGCAGGAGTTGTACTGAAGTCTTTTTCACTCCTTACAGTGTGGAAAAAACAAGAACCCAGTCCTGGTGTAGATGACTGTTCATGCTCAGAACTTGGCAGAAATCCATTTGCAATTGCCAGTCTGTTCTTTGTAGGCATACATTTTTTGCAACTTATTTTAATAAAGCCTCAATCTCTCCTCTAGCCCACCATGCATCAGAGGTAATGGAAAAGAAAAGTATTTTAGGATATGGGGGAAGTGAACCTCTTTAGCAATAGTTCTTTGGGGCAAGCTCGAATCTTCTTGGGCAGCAGTTCAGTGCAATAGCAAACACCAAACATGAATTAGCAGTCCAGTCCTTTCAGCAAGTAGACACCAGGCAGCTGTAGTTCAACCCTGAGGAAACTACCAGGCTCGCCAACTGGCCTGAGGCGAGGCTGCAGAAGCAGCAAGCTGCTGCAGGAACCTCAAGTCCAGTTCCTGGGTGAGTTTCTCTGCCTGGCTGTGCTGGTTGTGGGGTCATATACTCCTTCATCAAGAGTCCTTTCTTATGGCTGCTATATCCTAGCATCCTTTCACTCGTGTCTGTGTCAGGAAAACATCCTTTCACCTGTGTGTCCCAGCAAACCATCATTTGACACAACTAACTTTCCAAAGAACTAGCAGTTTGCATTTCAGTTCTTTAAGAATGCACACCTGTACAGAGCCTGGGGTCGAGAAGTTTATTTTCAGAAGAATGTTGGTTGGCTCCTGGAAACCCTATGGAAATAGGTTGTGTTAGAAATAAAATCAGCAAACTGGGCAAACAGAATCAACATCAGCTACTACATACTGATAACAAACAAGCTGAAGGAGAATTTAGTAAGACAATCTCATTCACAATCGCCATAACAAAGAAGCATAAACAAAAACATAAAATAACTTGGAGTAAATATCTGACCAAGGAAGGAAAGAGCTCTGGAGTGAAAAGTTCAAAACACTGAAGAAAACAACCAAGGGAGACATACTAAAAGATAGGAAGACTGCCCACACTCATGAACCAGAAGGACTGAATATTGAAACCATTTATCTTAATAAGAACAATCTACACACTCAATAAAATCCCCATCAAAAATCAAATGACATTCTTCATAGACTAGGAAAAAAAAATCTTAAAATTGCTTTGTAAGGTTGGCCTATAAGAAAGTCTGTGAGGCATTTTCTTGATTAATGATTGATGTGGGAGGGTCCAGGCCACTGGGATTGGTCTCATATCTGGTCAGGTCGCCCTGGGGTCTATAAGAAAGCAAACTGGACAGACCAGGGTGAACAAGGCAGAGAGCAATATTCCTCCATGGCCTCTGCTTCAGTTCTTGCCCCAGATTTCTGCCCTGGCTTTCCTCAATGGAATATGAGATGGTTATATAGTCTATATAAACTCTTTCCATCCCATGTTGCTTTTAGTCTTGGAATTCTATCACGACAGTAGATGCTGGCCATCTGA